>NC_141932.1:5187539-5492101 GCF_057802395.1 Ceratotherium simum simum
AAGAGACTCAAGTAATATCACAAAGACCCAGCTTTTCTCTTCCCATCCCTCTGCCCATCTTTCTGTGGACACCTGGGTGACCAACTCATCCTCGTTTGCCTGAGACTTTCCTGATTTGAACCCTGAAAATCTTGCATCCCATCAGTCCCAAGCAAACCGGAATGGCTGGTCACCCTACTGGACACCCCATTCTCAGGCAGGGGTGCCAAATGGCCCAGGGAAGCTCTGGCTTCAACTCCTCTTTTCTCTGTCTCCTGCACAAATCCTGGGATGCGTTCAGATTGTCCACCTGTCCATCATGGAGCGAATCACTGGCTAGTTGGGAGAATGGTTAGAACGCTTCCACTGGTTTAGGCCTGGGAAACATGACCTGCCTTGGCATCAAGGAGTGGCCCACTTGAACCACTTGTAAGGGATAGGAGTAGAGTGGCGTGGGAGGCAGAATAATGGTCTTCCAAAGATGTTCACATCCTAATTCCTGGAGTCTGCGAATATATGACCTTACATGGCCAAAGGGACTTTGCAGATGTGATTAAGGATCTTGAGATGGGGAGGTGATTCTAGATTATCCAGGTGGGCCCAGTGTCATCATGAGGGTCCTTATAGGAGGGAGGCAGCAGGGTCAGAGTCAGAGATAACTGAAGACGGAGGAAGAGGCCATGAGCCCCAGGGTGCAGGCAGCTCCTAGATGCTGGAAAAGGCAGGGGAGTGGATTCTTCCCTGGAGCCTCCGGAAGGAACCAGCCCTGCCGACACCTCGATTTTAGCCCAGGGAGACCCGTGTCAGACTTGGGACCTGCAGAGCTGTAAGATAATAAACTTGATTGTTTTAAGCCACTAAGTTCGCAAATTACAGCAGCCATAGGGAACTAATTCAGGTGGGAATGCTGGATATGCAAAATCTCATCACGCCCACCTCACCCACTCTTTCAGTGCGGGGGTGGGGTGGGGGGTGGGGGTTGGTCTGGGCAAGCCACTATTTCCGGAACATGCAATGTAAACATTCTGGAACGTGGTAATGCCTTCGCTAGAAATTCCTGAACCCCTTCCTCACCGGCCAAGAGCCTCTTTAGTGCCCTGAGGTCCCCCCGCCCACTGCCATCACCAGTTACCATCCTGGACCCTCTGAGGACAGCCATTCTCATCCCATGTGACTAAGGGGACCAAGACCCAGAGAGGGTGAGAATCTGCACCGAGGTCACACAGTAAAGTCACCCGTGGCCATTTCAGGCTGGAGGGGTGCAGAAAATGCAAGCACATCCCTCCCGCATTTTAATTTTTGCTGGGGTGGCATTAAGGCCCAGAGAGGAGGAGGGACTTGCAGGCGATCACACAGCCAGGCCTGGAAGGGCCAGGAGGGGAACCTCTGCATCTTTGCCTGTTGTGATATTCTTTCTGTCTCTCACCTGCTGGGTTTGGCTGATCTTTGTGCCCCAGCTTCACTCAGCACAGAACTGAGCCCCCCACCCACATCCCCCTCAGTCGGGAGAGGGGGACACCCTGCAGTTAACCCCTTTCTTCCAACAGGAGGAGAAGATGCGGAAGGAAGAGGAAGAGGCCAAGAAGCGGGCCGAGGATGATGCCAAAAAGAAGAAGGTTCTGTCCAACATGGGGGCCCATTTTGGAGGCTACCTGGTCAAGGTGAGTTCAGCCTGCTGGGGCCTGAGGTCTGGGTTCCCAGGGAGGAAGCAACTGAGAGCCCAGACTTCTGGTTCCTGAGGCAGGAGGGGCTGGAGGCCTGGACCCCCGGGTCTGGGGGAGGAGGGGCTGGGGGCCTGGACCCCCGGGTCTGGGGGAGGAGGGGCTGGGGGCCTGGACCCCCGGGTCTGGGGGAGGAGGGGCTGGGGGCCTGGACCCCCGGGTCTGGGGGAGGAGGGGCTGTCGGGCCTGGACCCCCGGGTCTGAGGGAGGAGGGGCTGGGGGCCTGGAGTCCTGGGCCTGGGGGAGATGGTGTCCAGGAGTGCAGACCCCTGGGTCCTGATGTGGGGAGTCATTTGGAGGATCTGTCCCCCAGTTGAAGATGTCCCCTTCCCAACTCTCAGGCAGAACAAAAGCGAGGTAAGCGCCAGACGGGGCGGGAGATGAAACTGCGCATCCTGTCTGAGCGTAAAAAGCCTCTGAACATTGACCACATGGGAGAGGACCAGCTCCGGTAGGTGGGGAGGGGGCTCAGAACGGGAGGGTCCTGGGTGTGAGACAGCGAGACGAGGGGACCCTCACTCAGATCTGGGTGGGTTAAAGCCCCAGGTCTGTATCTTTGTGCTGTGTGACTTTGGCCAAGCGCCTCCCCATCTCTGGGCCCCTGTGGCCTCCTCTGTGAAACGTGTCACTGATGGAGGACCCACGTTTTGTGGGTGCCGAGACCTGCGAGTCTGGGAGATGATATGGTGGGAAGCCAGACAACATGGCTCACCTAAATTTAGGAGATGACATTGACTTCGTGACGTCCCGTGGGCACTCAGAATGGGCCCCATCTTTTACCTGAATTAAAGCCAGACACTCTGGTGAGAATTTTCCAGTGATGGAACTCTGTCTCCCCCTCACATCCTGTTACCAGGACAGCTGTGTCTCGTGATGAGCCACCAGAGGGCAGGCTGCTGGAGGTCTTTCCTTCAGGGGCCTGGTCTGCTTCTTGACGTTCTCTGGCTGGAGCACGGCTCGTAAATTCAGAAACTTCCACCACTCCAGAGGCGGCACAGCGATGGGGCCTAGAGCTCAAGCTCTGAATCTTAGGCACGTTATTTAATGTCTCTGTGCTTCCCTTTCCTCATTCATAAAATGAGGATATGGTAAAAAAAATCTACCCCATAGAGCTGTGAAAGATAAGTGAGATAATAATAATAATAAATAATAATAATAATAATAATAATGACTGCAGCAGCTCCCTATGGAGGGCCTACAACCCTATGAGGTAGAGGCTATCATTATCCTCATGTGAAGGATGAGGAGCCTGAGGCACAGAGAGGTTAAGTAACTTTTCCAGGGTTGCACAGCTTGCAAGGAGAAGAGCTGGGATTTGAACCCCGGGCAGTCTGGTGCAGTAGTCTGTGCCCTTCATTACTGTGTTATAAGTGGTGTGATGGTAAATGTTTAACAGCCGGCTCTCCAGGAGCAAAAAAATCCAGATTTTAGCATTTGCACAGTGTAGATACTCCCACTATGCTGACTTCACATGACCAGTGTATGCGGAAAAGATGTGCAGAGTTGGCTCCTGGAAGGCGTTTGAGCCGGCTCCAGCCCCGCAGGCTAGGCGCCCTCTCTCCCGAGCACGTTATCACAGGGCCTGGCATAAAAAGACGTGTACTTAATGTTCATTTTTCCTTTTCATTCTTTTTTCCTGTCCCCTACCTCACATCCTCTCATAATTTGGGTCCATTTATATTTTTTGAGGATCTCCAGTTACCTAAATTTTATTTATTAGATAGAGGTCATAAAAAACTCTCTAATTTTTTAAAATAAAACACACTATGGAGGAGAGGGCATTTGAAAGCCATTAGCTGGGGCTGGCCTGGTGGCGTAGCAGTTAAGTTTGCATGTTCCACTTCGGCAGTCCAGGGTTCGCCGGTTCAGATCCTGGGCAGGGGCCTACTCACTGCTCATTAAGCCACGCTGAGGTGGCGTCCCACATAGAAGAACTAAAAGGACCTATAGCTAAAACATACAACTATGTACTGGGGCTTTGGAGAGAAAAAAGAAAAAAAAAAAGAGGACGACTGGGCCAATTGTTAGCTCAGGGCCAATCTTGCTCAAAACAAAAGCCATTCGCTGGCAAAAGAAAACAAAGAATGTTAGTAATAATAAAATGAATAGTGACAACTAGCTTTATTGAATGTTTACTATGAACCAGGCACTTTACACTCATCATCTCATCCTACAAGAGCTCAATGCAATAGATTTTCATCAGTTAAGAATAAATTTGGCCTTTAGTAACTGAGATCTGATTATAGCAGCTTAAAATACAGAGCTTTATTTTCTCACATAGAAGAAATCTATAGTCCATGCCTGATAGGGCGACTCTATAAAATCATTAGAGACCCAGACTCCTATTTTTCTGCTCCACCACTTTTAGCCCCATATTTCCATCCTCAAAATCACCTCACGGTCCAATATGGCTGCTGGAGCTCCAGCCATCATATCCAAGCAGCAGAAAGTTGCAAGGGAAGAGCCACCCAATGACCTACTTGCATCCCACTGGCCACCCCTACCTGCAAGGGAGATTAGGGAGAGTGGCTTTTTAACCAGGCCTCTTGCGGAAAGTTCTGTTTCTAAGGAAGAAAGGGAGCAGGGATATTGAGCAGGTGGCCTGCCATCTCTTTCACAGTTTTATTTCTACATTTTTTTTGGACAGGGAAACAGGATCCTAGGGGAAGTCACTTGGCCGTAGTCACAAACCAGAGAATGGCAGAGCTGGGACTGAACCAGGGCTTTGTGACTCTGGAGCCTGGGTCCTTAACCCTGACCACATTCCTTTTTTCTTTTTTTTTGTGATGAAGATCTGCCAATCCGCCTCTATTTGCTGAGGAAGACTGGCCCTGGGCTAACATCCGTGCCCATCTTCCTCCACTTTATTTGGGACGCCGCCACAGCATGGCCTGACAAGCGGTGCCTCCATGCGCGCCTGGGATCCGAACCCAGGCCGCCAGCAGCAGAGCGCGCGCACTTAACCGCTACACCACGGGCCGGCCCCACCATGACCACATTCTAACGCTTAGGGAAATCTGAATCTCCATTGTGGAGAGGGGGAAAGTGGGCAGGGGTGTTAAAACCCTTTGCTTCAATTCACTTTCAGTATTTTGGCCTCAAATATTAACAAAATGACACCAATACCCCAACTCAGAGACTCGCTGTGTGGCTGTGGACAGTTCCCTCAACCCCTCTGGGCCTGGGCATGGCCTGGCTCCCCTCTGTGACAGCCCTTCTGCCCCGCAGGGAGAAGGCCCAGGAGCTGTCGGACTGGATCCACCAGCTGGAGTCCGAGAAGTTTGACCTCATGGCGAAGCTAAAGCAGCAGAAATATGAGGTGAGGCCTGTCTCTGCCGGGGGCCGGGCCGGGGGCGGAGTCGGGCGGGGCCGGGGCGGGGGCGGGGCCGGAGCCTGGCGGGGGCGGGGCGGGAGCGGAGTCACGCGGGGGCGGGGGCCGGGGCTGGAGGGGGCGGGGCCGGGGCGGGGCCGGGGCCGGAGTCGGGCGGGGCAGGGCGGGGCGGGCAGGGCCGGAGCCGAGCGGGGCGGGGCGGGAGCGGAGTCGCGCGGGGCGGGGGCCGGGGCTGGAGTGGGGCGGGGCCGGGGCGGGGCGGGGGCGGGCGGGGCAGGGCGGGGCCGGAGCCGAGCGGGGCGGGGGGCGGGGCGGGGGCCGGGGCTGGAGTGGGGCGGGGCCGGGGGCGGGGCCGGGGGCGGGGCGGGGCCGGAGCCGGGCGGGGGCGGGGGCGGGGCGGGAGCGGAGTCGCGCGGGGGCGGGGGCCGGGGCTGGAGTGGGGCGGGGGCGGGGGCGGGCGGGCAGCCTGTCCCCGGCTGTCCCAGCATCTCCCTGCCTCCTGCCTCCGCAGATCAACGTGCTGTACAACCGCATCAGCCACGCCCAGAAGTTGTAAGTGTGTGGTGCCCAGCCCTACGTGCCTCCTCTGACGCTCGGGGTCTCTCTTTCTTGCCCTCTCGCTGCCCCTGCTCACCCCCTCTTAGTATCTGTCCTCATCCTTATCCCTCACTCTCTGAGACCTTCTCATTCATTCTCTGTCCCCTTCTCTCTGCCCTCTGCCTCTCTTCTGGAGTCTCAATCCCTGTTTCTATGTCCGTCTAAATCACAGTGGTTCGGGGGGGGGGGCGATCTTGCCCCCCAGGGGACACTGGGCAATGTCTGGGGGACGTGTTTGGTTGTCACAACTAGAGGGGGCTACTGGCATCCTGTGGGTGGAGCCCAGGGATGCTGTTCAACATCCTACAGGGCACAGGACGGCCCCACCACAAAAAATGATCCAGCCCCGAATGCCAATAGTGTGGAGGCTGAAAAACCCCACTGTCAGTGTTTCTGTTTCTTTCTCTGTCTCCCCAGCCTCCTTCCCTCCCTCCTTCTGCTCTCTATTCATTTATTCTCTGTCTCTGTCTCTCTCTCCCATTTTCTGTCCCCTTTGCCCCAGCTTTGGCCCCTCTTCCATGTCACCCACTCCCATCACTCACCCCTTCCTTCCCCCAGCCGCCCTCCAAACACTGATCAGCCCCCACATGAACATCCTGAACTCACCCACCAATACCAGCTCCCCCATGTCACTGGGAGCTGGGCTTGACCCTCAACAGCAGCACCCCAGTCGGTGAACCCCAGTGCAAACGCATCTGCCCCCCTCTTCCTCTGGGCGGGGAGGGTGGTATTTGCGGGGTGGACTACCTGAATTGAGGGCTGGGGTCCAGCTCAGAGGTCGGGGAAGCCCCTCCTTCCTGACACCGCTCCCTTCTCCTGCAGCCGGAAGGGGGCAGGGAAGGGCCGCGTTGGAGGCCGCTGGAAGTGAGGACGTGGGGACATGGCCCGCCCTGAGGCGCCGGGAGCAGTCTTGAGTGTTCATCCATCTGTAGCTTGAAATAAATGCTCCCCCTGCAGGCACCTGCTGAATTCTTTGATTATTATTATTAACATGCAGCCAACCCCTCATGGTTTATTGACTTCTTATCACCAACTCGCTATTGCTTGCAGAATCCTCACTGATCATTACCATGATATGTCGAGTTAAACCCTCACACATTGCTGATGGGATGTAAAATGGGGCAGCCACTTTGGAAAATAGTCTGGCAGTTCCTCAAAAAATTAAACATAGAGTCACCATAAGACCCAGCAATTGCACTCCTAGGTATATGCCCAAGAGAATGGAAAATATATGTCCACACAAAAACTTGTACACAAATGTTGGCAGCAGCATTATTCACAACCGCCAAAAGGTGGAAACCACCCAAATGTCCATCAACTGATGAATGGATACCAGGGAATATTACTCAGCTGTGAAAAGGCATGAACCCGTGATGCATGCTACAACATGGATGAATTTAAAACACATGATGAGTGAGAGAAGCCAGACACAAAAGGCGATTTGTGTGAAATTTCCAGAAGGCAAATCCATAGAGGCAGGAAATAGATTAGTGGTTTCCAGGGACTGGGGGGGAGGGAGGAATTAGGGGTGATGGCTAAAGGGAATGGTATTTCTTTTTAGGGTGGTGAAAATGTTTCAGAAGTAAGTAGTGGTCGTGGTCGCACGATCTTTCAAATATAAACAAACCACGGAATTGTACACTTTAAAATGGCAAATTTTTTGGTATGTGAACTATATCTGAATTTTAAAATGCAAAACCAAGCCAAACAAAAAAATCTGTAAAGTTGCTCATGGGAGCATCAGCTAGGTGACAAATTAATGCCCATGATTTGCTGCTTTGCCTTGGTGACTTGCAGAATGGGACATATGAGTGAGCATGTAGGTCTGGCTATTGGGCCAGAATCCCAAATAATGGCAGCTTGAGCAAGATAGTTGATTTCTCTCACACATGAAAGTCTGAGTTGAGATGGGGGCTCTGCTCTGTGAAGTTGTCCGGGCCCAGGTTCCTTTAGCTGTGTGTCTACCATCCCTTGGGTGTTGCCTTTGTCCATAGGGTGAGTGTTATGGACTGAATGTCTATGTCCCCCCAAATCCATATGTGGAAGCCCTAACCCCTAATCTGCTGGTATTTGGAGGTGGGGCCTTCAGGAGGTGATTAGGTTTAGATGAGGGCATGAGGGTGGGGCCTCCGTGATGGGATTAGTGCCCTTGTAAGTAGTTGAAAAGAGCAAAGCTTGTTCTCTCTCCACCATGTGAGGACACAGTGACAAGGTGGCTGTCCTTAAGCCAGGAGGAGGGTCCTCACCGGACCCTCACCATGCAGGCCCCCTGGTCCCAGACCTCCAGCCTCCAGAACTCTGAGAAATAAATGGTGGTTGTTTAAGCCCCGCAGTCTGTGGTATTTTTGTCATAGCAGCCTGAGTTGACTAAGACAAGAAGACTGCCCCACCAACCTTGGTTCCAGACAGCAGGAGGGGACCACACAGAAAAAGGAGACACACCCTATTCATTTCTGCTGGCAGAAGTTAATTACGGTGCCATCTCCAGTTGCAAGGAGGCTGGGAATGTAGCCGTCGCTCTTGGTGGCCTGTTACAGCCGGCTTAATACCAGGGGTTCCAGGGGCTGGCCCCTTGGCCTAGTGGTTAAGTTTGGCATGCTCTGCTTCAGCGGCCTGGGTTCAGTTCCCGGGCATGGACCTACACCACTCGTCAGCTATGCTGGGATGGCGACCCACATACAAAGTAGAGGAAGACCGGCACAGATGTTAGCTCAGGGCCAATCTTCCTCAGCAAAAAAAAAAAAAAAGAGTCAGGGGTTCTATTATGATGGGAAAGAAGGGGAGAATGAATATTGGTTGCAATCATTTGCAACCAGCAGGCTCTTGGGCCTCTTGGAAAGTGACCCTGTATCGTTCTGCTTTTGCTGGGTAACCAACCACCCCAAATCTAACTGGCTTTCCACAGCAGCCTTTTATTTAGCTTATGGTTTTGCAGGTTGGCAATTTGGGCTGGGCTCAGCCGGGCAGTTCTTGTCTGCTCGGGGCTGGCTGATTTCGGCTGGGCTCGCTGGTGCACCTGCCACCTGCTGGTGGGGCAGCTGGGCTGGCTAGTTTAGAGTGGCCCCGTTTGGGACAGCTGGGATCTCTCTCCATGTGGTCTCTTGTGGTTTTCTTTCTAATGAGGGACTTACATGATTTTCTTTCATGCATTTTGGCCCAATCTCATGCTCCCAGGATTCTGTTTATCTTCTGTGGTCATCGGCTTGCCTCTGATCCCTCCCTGTTACAATGCCAGTACTGGGCCAACAATGTCATTCAGGAGTTTTGTTTGGCTGCTAGTAAGAGGGACCCAAAATAACAATGGTTTTTGTGAATTGGGGGGTTAGTTTCCTCACATGTAACCTAAAGACGAGAGGTTGGCGGTCCAAAACAGGAAAGGCAGATCCAAATTGCCGTCAGGAATTGAAACTCCTTCTTCCTTTCTGCCCTGCTTCTATCTGCAATGTCACTTCATGGTCACACCATGATTTCTGGAGCTGTAGCCATCACATCTGCTTCCAGGAAGAGAGTGGAAGGTGAGAAGGCCAGATATGTGGGCCTCTCAGCTGAGTGAGGTTTACAAAGCCTTTCTGGACGCTCCACCCAACGATGTTCATTTACATCTTATTGGCCACCCCTGATTGCAAAGAAGAGTGGGTCTCTGCCTTGCTCTTTGCCACTCCAAATAAAACCAGTGTTCTATTTTTGAGGAAGGAGATGATAGTTATGGGCAGGCAATTAGCAGCCTCAGACATGATCCACTCCTTTGGCTACCCGACTCACAGAAATAGATCCTGCACATGGGACACACTTGTCCACTCCCTGAGGACAAACGCCCAGGGTCTCAGAGTGAGACCAGGGTCTTGGAGTCAGACCAGGCCTATCCATCAGGTGTGTGTGTGTCTCCGGATGGTCTGGCATCCTACAAACAAAAAGACATGTTCTCTCTCCCTAACAAATCCACAATGATGGAGAAGGAGCAAGGAATTGTAATGATGATAATTTAGAAAAAAATTCCCTATGCAAAAGAGGAGAAAGGGAAGCACATGGAAGTCATTGGGGAGGAACGGAGATCATATGTTAACAGATCTGGAAAACCTGGTTCTACACACTGAGATGGAATCTCTTTTCTATAATCATTGTGGCCCCTAACACTGCATTTGGGAAAAGTCTTCTTCCTTTATGAGCTCTTTCAGTGCCCACATCCGAGAATGACATTTGGGATAATGCCATTCTTGGGATGATTCACAATTTCAAAGCCTGTTGATGTGAGTTTAAGAACCCAACGGATACTTTAGTGTATTAATAGTCACAAGCAGATATAATTCTCTCTTAAATTTAAAAGGCTCCTTTGTGCAAAGAACTCTTCCTATTAAAATAACAGAAATCACAACCGACTTATAATCTGCTTACCCCTGTTTTCACACCAGATGGGAAAGTAAACTCGATACTTTGTGAAGGTTTTCAGTTCATCCTTTATCTGAACTATCTTTATGATGCAGACTAGTGTCTGTTTTTCTGCTTATTGCAGGGGAAGAGGGAACATCTTCTTCTTCTTATCTTTCTGAGGTTATTTTCACCAGCAGTGAGGAGGGCTCGCAGTTCCAAGGTTAAGTCTCAAAATTCCAGTGTTAGCATTGAGAAAAAACAGCAGGGCTTAGAAGTGAAAGAGCCTTCACCACGGAAAATAAAAGAGTAGAAGAGAATTTT
Organism: Ceratotherium simum simum; assembly: GCF_057802395.1. NCBI lineage: Eukaryota > Metazoa > Chordata > Mammalia > Perissodactyla > Rhinocerotidae > Ceratotherium > Ceratotherium simum. The sequence goes on from NC_141932.1 coordinate 5,197,857, forward strand.
AATGAGTGGAATATGAAAATGCCTGTAGACAGCTACCATCTTCTACCTTTCAGATACTTTATGTACACCATCTTAACAACTCCAGGAGGCAGAGATAAAGAGATGAGGCCCAGGTCCCAGGGCTAGGAAGTGGGCAGACACAAGATTCAAACCCAGGACTGCCTAAACCAGAGCTGGAATTCTTAGCCACAGTAGTAGAATAAAATTCTTTTAAATAGAGGTTAAAGTCTAAATATAGCAGTCAATGTAAAGATTGCTAATAGAGCTTATGGTGGGGGCACGACCCACAGTTCGTTGTGTGGGTTGAGCAGATACCCCAAATTGTGTCTTCCACAAATAAACATCACAATCACAAAAATATACAGACATATTTACAGGAACACTTACTGACATAAAAATAACAAAAGACCCTAAGCAGTGTACACCCAGACACAGACATGATCGTAAATACAATTATAACGTGCCACAGTTATGCACAGGCACAGAAACACATAACCACAACCACAAATAATGATACCGAACCTCTTAATCTCAAGTTCATGTGCCTGATGCACAATAAGCCAATCATTGAGACACCAGTGCCTAGAGATGGAGAAAGCTTTATTTGAATTGGCCAGAACTGGCCAAAATGAGAAGGTGGGAGGATAGGTTCTCTCAAATCTGCCATCTTGAAAGAAGAAAGCAGGGGGTCTTTATAGAGCTATGGGGCTTGGGAGGAGGAGTTTTGGAGAAACAAAGGGAAATCTGTGTTTCTTTCGCTCCAGATAAGCCCTTGGGCAATCAGACTTCTGGGTATCAACAGCAGCTGGGGCTGGTTATCCGGTAACTTTCCTGAAGGCATTCTTTTTCCTCTGCAAATGAAGCTCATAAATCCTTGTGACCCTTGAGTCACCCCTCAGGTTAAACAAGAAAACAGCAAGTTAACAAGATTAACTTCTTTTCATCTGTACCTGTGCTGGGAACAAGGTCGAAGGTTAATCATGTTCTTACTGAACATTTACAGTAACCCTCAGGTACTGGGTTTCATTAAGAACTTACTACTGATGATTTGCTTCAGGCCTTTTAAGCTCCTGGAGAAGGAGCTTGGTGTGTATGTGAGTGGGAAGTGTGGGGTTCAGAGACTACACATCCCAAGAGCCACCTGGACTGCTATGCCCTTTGTATTTATGACCAGTGTTCCCCAGACCTCACAGGATTTGTAGTTTATTTCTTTGCACAGGCCCAAGGACTGCAGAGCAAGTGGGCTGCTCAGACATCCCTTGGGAAAAAAGAGTCTGTTGCCTCTGTCCAGATTTTGGTGTCTTTCTGTGCAATGTTTATGGGTCTTTATTCTGGTTGCAAAGTGCCTGCAGCTTTCCCAGTTTGAATTTAGGTACAGGATACCAAAGGTGAGGATTATTTCGTGCTTTAAGGAATCTCGCCTTCCCAATCTAGTTGAACTCCCTTGCTCTGGACTACAAATCCCAGCATAGCTTGCGAGGACGTAGAGTCTGGACTACGTTTCCCAGAGTACTCCACGTCCCAGGGTGCAAGCGGGAGAAGGGAGGGCCAGTGAAGGCTCTGTGGGCGCTATCACTGTGGACCCGGCCCTTTGGATGCCTTTCCGGATGTGATCCAGGGGTTACCATCAGGGACTCTAGACTTCTCTTGCCTTTGAGCCTGATTTCTTGAGGTGCGTTGGGTCTCTGCCTAGGACCAACTGTGCTTTTAGGGGCGTGGCCCTGAGGACTACATTTCCCAGCGTGCTCTGAGGCTGTTGGCTGATTGCCATGACCTTTGTACCGCAAATTTTATTTTACAGCATGCCCTTGGCGGTCGCCCCGGGAGGCTGGGCAGCGAATTGTCTTGAGTGATTTCTGGGTTGGGGACTCAATTTCCCATGGTGCCCTAGTGTTTTCCACGACCTAGGGAATCCATTCATTCATTCATTCAAAAACTATTTTCGATCGCGTACTATTAGGCGCAGTTCTAGGTGCCGGGAATAAGGAGTGCACACTGACGAGACAAAAATCTCTGTCCTTCTGGGGCTTATTTCTAGTTGAAGGGAGCAGACAAAGCCAAAATAAATGAACTATATGGTATGAGGAAAGCTGATAAGGTGATGGAAAAATCAATTCTATACCTTTTAGGACTCCCCGGCTGTGGAGTCTAGTCCATTCCCTGCTAGGTCCCCTTGAGACTGTGTACTACATTTCCCAGCATGCCCTGGGGCACACCTGCAGCCTAGAGACTCCATTTCCCAGTGTTCCCCGGAGCACCCCGTCAATCAGGAGATTCTCATTTGACAAGTTGGAGCTGCGGACTTCCCAGTGTGCCTCAGGTCATACCGAGGCCAGAAGGCTGCCATTCGCAACTTTTGCTTGTAGACTCCGTTTCCCAGAGCTTCCCGCGGCCTCCCATAAGCAATTATCAGTCGCCTCTTCGGGCTGAGAACTACATTTCCCATTGCTCCCCGGAGCATCCCATTAAGCAGGAGATTTCAGTTTGACGCCTCGGATCTGCAGATTTCCCACTTTGCCTCGGGGCAGAGCGAGGCCGAAAATGTTGTCATTAGCAACTTCCGCTTATAGACTCCATTTCCCAGCGCGCCCCGGGGCGGCGTGGTGACGTCGGCGCGCCGGGCGGGGACCGGCGGATCCTCGGACGGGGCGAGGAGAGCGGCAGTTCCCGGCGGCCCCGGGTCGGGCGGGCGGCGGTGGCTGCTCTGTGGTCGGCGCTTGCTCGCTCGCTCGCGGGGCGGGCGGGCGGCGCGATGTCGGGCGAGGACGGCCCGGGGGCGGCGGCGGCGGCGGCCCGCGAGCGGCGGCGGGAGCAGCTGCGGCAGTGGGGGGCGGGCGGGCGCGGAGCCGGGCCCCGGGGAGCGGCGCGCCCGCACCGTGCGCTTCGAGCGCGCCGCCGAGTTCCTGGCGGCCTGCGCGGGCGGCGACCTGGACGAGGCGCGCCTGATGCTGCGCGCGGCGGACCCCAGCCCCGGCGCCGAGCCCGACCCCGCCGCCCCGCCGCCCGCCCGCGCCGTGCTCGACTCCACTAACGCCGATGGCATCAGCGCCCTGCACCAGGTCAGCGCCCCCGGCCCCTTCCGGGCCCTGATCCGACCTGGGTCTGCGCGCCCTCGAGCACCGTCCCTCCCCGGTCCGGAGGCACCGTTGCCGGAACTGGTGTGCGCCGTCGAGGCCGGCCCCGGTCCTTGCCATCCTGTGCTGATCCCCTCTCCAAGCACCCTTTCCCATCCCACCCACCTCGAGCTCCGCTCTTCCATTCGTGAGCCGCTTGACCTGGCCTTGGCCTTTGCCATCCAGCGCTGCCCTCTCCCTGGACCCGAGCCATTGCTGATGGCCTCCGTCCGGTCCATCTCACTGGTCCTGGTCGTTGTCGCTTCGCGCTGCCGTCTTCTGACCCTGAGCGCCCTTTACTAGTCTCGTCTGTGCCGCCTCCGCCGGTGCCGCCTCTATTCTGCCACCTAATGCTGCCGCCTCTTTCCCGAGTCCGTGCCACTTCTTCCAGCTCTGCCCCTGCCACCTCTTTCGGCAGCACTCGTACCTCCTCTGGCCTTCTGTTTCCCCCTTCCAGGCGGGTACCACTTTCACTGAGATGCGTTCTCCTCTTTCCTGGGCCTGTGCTTCTTCCTCCACTGGTCTCTGGTCTGGGCCACCTCTTTGGCTTGTCCAGATCCTTCCTTGCCACTTCTTTCAGGTTCCTTCTTCTCCCCACTCCTTCTCACCCTTGGTCTGTGCCATCTGTTGCTGTCTCAGGATGTCTTTCTTGAGCCACTGCCTTCTAGGTTCTGTACCCTTGAATTGGATGCTTCCCAGGTCTGGGTCATCTCCTGCTGTCTACCCCACCTCCTTCCACCCCATGCACTCTTAATTCTTCTGGGCCTGTGCCACCTCTTGCCTCCCACCATGGGCCTTTTCTCAGGGATGTTTCTCCTTCTCCAGGCACCTCCTTCTCTTCCCCTCTCTGCCCTTCCCTGAGCTAGGCCTGCGTTGTCACCCTTTTTTGTGGGCAACCTCAAAGCACCCACCTCTTCCTGGTTTGGGCCACCTCTCTACCCTCTGGTCGTCTTGCTTTCTTTGCCCAGATACCCTCTTCTTCTGTGGAGTTGGGCAGCTTCTCCATCCCATAGACTGTGTGATCTCTCTCAGTGCCTGTTATGTCCCATTTTCAAGGGTTCTAGAACCCTGTTAGTGCCGTCCGTCCACAGCTTGGGCCTGTGCTTTTCCAAGACACCCTGATCGTTGCCTCCAGTGTCCCTGTGTCCCAGGACCAGGGCCACCTTTTGCCCCAGGGTTCTCTCAGACTCTGGGTGCTTTTCTCTACCCCCACCACTCAATGGGACTCCGAGAGCCAGGACTGGCCACAGAGGAGCCTCCATCCCCACCTCTCCCCCTATCCCTGAGGCCATCGCCTTCCTAGTCTCTCGAAACTAGGCCAGTCCCCAGTCCTCTCCTCCCTGCCAGAACCCCTAGCGTTTGGTTCCTGATGCATCCGGAGAGGACCCTAGGAGGGAGAGGTTGGCAGGGGGGGCGGGGCATACTTGAGGAGGCCCACTTCCCAGGTCCCCAGGAAGAGGAGCAGTTCAGGAAAATAGTAGTGCTGATCTCAGCTCCTCAGCTCTGTGAGCTTGAATTAGTGTCTTTTCACGCCGTGTCTCAGTTTTCTAACCTAAAAAATGGGGCGAGTAGGCAGTCCCTCCCTGGCCAGGCTCTGGTGAAGGAGGGAGGCCTTGTGTGTGGAAAACTCCCTCAAGAAGCGCTGAAGGCATTAGGTTGGGGAGTGGGCGCCCTGGTGCTGCCCCTCCCTGCTTTCTCTTTCCGCACCCCGAGGCCTGGCCCCTCCAGAGGCCTCAGTGTGTTCTGGGACGTTTTCTTCCACCCAGAGGACGGTCCTGCTTCCCTGAGGCCTCGCGGGGTCTCAGAGCTTGGCAAGCCCAGGAGAGAAGCCTCGGCCCCAGTGTCTCTCTTCCTCCGCCACCCTCCCTGCCCCTGGCTCCCCTGGACCTTCCCTTTTCTTCAGGCCAAGCCCCATTCCCCAGCATCCCCCTTGGCCTAGACCCCACAAAAGGCGGCTCCAGCCTGGCTGTCAGGCTGCCGTTTCAGGTGGGATCTCTTGAGGCGAGCACTTGACAAACTCACTCTCCAGGGCTTTGCAGGAGGCCTGAAGGATTAGGGCGCCTGAGGTTCAGAGAGGGGAAGTTCCCGCCTCAGGTCACAGGGTCAGCAAGCGGGGCGGCTAGAGTTTGGGTCAGGCCTGGGTGTAGGGTGACCAAATCATGCTGGTTTGCCTGCGACTGGCCTGGTTTTAGCACTAAAAGTCCCGGGTCCCAGGAAATCCCCAGTCCTGGGCAAACTGGGACGGTGGCTCACCCCATCTGAGTGAGTGCTGGCCTGTGGTTTCTGTTCTCAGTCCTGCCTAGAACGGTCGCCAGGCATCAGCCACCTGCCCGGGTTGTGGCCCTAGGAGTTCTCAAGCCTCAGCCCCAAGCACTTGATGAGGCTGATACACTCTCTCCCCTCCCCGAAATTGCATTGTGAGTTAGTGGCTGGGGGTCTGCGGTCTGGAGTAGAAGGGTTGGGAGCCAGGATTCTTAGGTCTGAACAGGGAGGGTTGGGGGCCTGGACTCCCAGGTCTGAGGGAGGAGGAGGTGGGATCCTGGACTCCCGGGTCTGAGGGAGGAGGGGCTGGGGGTCTGGACTCCTGGGTCTGAGGGAGGAGGGGTTGGGGGTCTGGACTCCCCTGTCTGAAGGAGGAGGGGTTGGGCGTCTGGTCTCCTGGGTCTGAGGGAGGAGGGGCTGGGGGTCTGGTCTCCTGGATCTGAGGGAGGAGGGCCTGGGGGTCTGGACTCCTGGGTCTGAGGGAGGAGGGGCTGGGGGTCTGGACTCTGGCATCCCTGGTGCCCAGGCTTCAGGCATCTTTCACATGGATGCCTGTGCTGGGCCAGGTCCTTGAAAGGGAAAGGCCCATCTCCCTCCTTGCCCCCCCCATCGCCATGACAACCGGGTGGAAATAAACGGAGCCCAGAGTTCATCCCGTTCCCAGGGCACGTGTGGCCCCCCTCTCGCAGCCTGAGTTTCCATGACTTCATGCTCTTGGCCCTCGTAGCTTCCTCCCCCCTTCTCCAGATGGGCAGTTTTGGAGAGGTGAGGGAGTGGGGGGCTAATTTAGCCTGGGGACCCAGGAGTGCAGGTCCACCCCGCTCAGGTCCCAGTGCCCAGCAGTGTTTGCGTGTGCCCTGGGCTGAATCCTTTCTCCGCCCGCACGTGCTGTGCCATCTTCAGCAAGGGCTTTTATCTCCCGGAGCTTTGATTCTTCCTCCATAAATTAGAACCCTGACAGCGGGAGGATGAGGGAAGATGGCCCGGGGAAACCCCTTGGCTCAGCGCCCTGTGCACAGTAGGCCCTCAGTGCGCCGGCGCTGTGTCTCCTTGGGCCCCAGGCCCTGGGCAAACGCTAGTAGCCGTCTCTCCCACTTCAGGAGCCCTGCCCAGGACCCTCCCTCCCTCTCTCCCACGTTCCCGGGGATCTGTGACTTTACCAGCCCTGCGGCACAGCCTTGGGCCCCAGGGGCCCAGCTGTCTCCCCTCAGGGTGCAAGGCAGGGCCACGGTCAGTTCCTGGAGAGTATCTGTTGGGTCTGAGGAGGAGGGGCTGGGCCTCTGCCTTAGGTTCATCACCAGAATCCCCGTCCTGTCGGTGGGGACTGTGGGCTATGTCACATCTATTGAGCACCAGGATTCCCACACCTGGGTGTGAGGCCTCTCTTTCTTCTGTGTCCACTTCCTGTTTGCAGGGAGCTGGGAGCCTCTCATGGTCTCCACCGAGCTCTGGATGCTCGGCTGACCTAACCATTGGGAAGCCAGGGGAGTCTTAAACAGCCACGTGGTAGAGGGGCGTCCAGGGGCCGGGCTGGTGCCTTCCAGGGCCTACCGCAGGGCCTTTAGTGTCTTTTCCTTGAATGTCCCGGCCACTTGGCCCCTGGATCTCTCTCCTGGTCCCTGTCGGGAGTCCTGCCTTGCTGGACGTGCCGTGTCTGGACGAGGTGAGGGCCGACAGCCCTGTCCCCGCCCCCAGGCGTGCATCGATGAGAACCTGGAGGTGGTCCGCTTCCTGGTGGAGCAGGGCGCCACAGTGAACCAGGCGGACAACGAGGGCTGGACACCCCTGCACGTGGCCGCCTCCTGTGGTTACCTGGACATCGCCAGGTGAGGCGGGGGGAGAGTGGGCAGGACCCAGTGGGGGCTGGGGCTTAGATCCCTCAGCCCTGACCTCCCCCGACCCCCAGGTACCTCCTGAGCCACGGGGCCAACATCGCCGCTGTCAACAGCGATGGTGACCTGCCCCTGGACCTGGCCGAGTCTGATGCCATGGAGGGGCTGCTGAAGGCGGAGATCGCCCACCGAGGTGGGCCTCTGGGTGCTGCTGCGGTGGGGCGTGGGGGGGTCCTCCTCCCTGTGTCCTCGAGGTCTAGAGCTTGGGGAGCAGAGTGCTGGGGCTCAGAGGCCGGCTCCCCATTCCCTGGGACTCTGACTCTCTCTGAGCCTCAGTTTCCTTACCTGAGAAATGGGGGCTAAGTACCTCCCCAGGGTTGCTTGGAACATCACATGAGTAATTGGATAAAGGGCCTGTGCCACTGCTGGGCACAGAATAAGAGATCAAACTGGTATTGATCTGAATCATCATTTCACTGTCCAAGTAACTGAGGAAATGCAGGGGAGGAGTTGGGGGGCTCATCCGGGGGTCTGTTAGGTGAGATTGCAGGGACGCCCACTGCAAGTCTTCTCGGGAGTGTGTGCTGAGGGGGCAGTGGAGGAATGCAGGGGCTTCTGGGGGACTGGTCTCCCCATGCTCAGGATCACTGCACCCTAGGGGTCCTGGACCCCCCAAAATTCTGTCTGGCCGTGTTCTTCTTTTAGGGAGAGCATATGTTGCTTCTAGCAGATTCTCAGAGGGGCTTGTGACCACCTCCCCCGTCACACTAAAAATAGCCACCGAGGACCTGCTGACACGCAGGGCGCGTGGGGAGGGCTGTGGTCTGACTGCCCGGGAAGCAGAGGACGCGGGGGCAGGTTGGGGGGGGGACGTGTAGTGGCGTCATCGGGTCTCTGGGGCTGTGTGACACCCTCGGGACCCCACCGGAGCCCTGGGTCACAAGTGTGGCTTCTGGAGTCCGACTTTCTGGGTTTGCATCCTGGCTGTGCGGGTGACGGGCTTGTTCATAGAGTGACAATGGCGGCAGCACTGCCTCGCGGGGTGGGGGTCGGGGCTCAGTGAGGCGGTGGATGAAAAGGTGTGAGCGTGGGCCGGCCCGGTGGCGCGAGCGGTTAAGTGCGTGCGCTCTGCTGTGGTGGCCCGGGGTTCGCCAGTTCGGATCCCGGGCGCGCACCGACGCACCACTTGTCAGGCCAGGCTGTGGCGGCATCCCATATAAAGTGGAGGAAGATGGGCACGGATGTTAGCCCAGGGCCAGTCTTCCTCTACAACAACAAAAAATAGAGGAGGGTTGGCAGATGTTAGGTCAGGGCCGATCTTCCTCAAAAAAAAAAAAAAGAAAAGAAAAGGTGTGAGCGTGGGGCCGCAGGTCTGGAGGACCATGTAGGAAGTAAATGATGAAAGATGGATACGGGGAGTCTGGGGTGACGCCCACAGTCCCGGCTTGGCTCTTGTTGCCTTGCGGCCGGCCTGGATGGAAAGGCTAAGGGCCTGGCCTCGGCAGGTCAGGTGAGAGAGCCGTGCGGGGTGCAGAGGCACTGGCGGGGCTCATGGAGGTGCCGGGAGTCTGGCCCCCTGCCTCAGTTAGAGTAGGGGGGTGAGTAAAGCAAGGGCAGCCCTGGGCTTTTCTCCCTCCTCCTCCACCTTTTGTTTTGAAAACCTTCAGACCTAGAGAACGGCGGTGCCGGTGGTTCAGCGAGCACCGCGTGAGCCTCGCTGAGGCGCAGCAGGGGTTGATAGCAGCTTCATGGAGACGTAACTCCGTCCGCACACTTCGCCCCTCGGAAGGGTATGGCCCAGGGGTTCTGTGAGTCTCCACCGTGGTGTGCATCCATCACCTCATCCACTTGAGATGACTTTGATCACCCCAAAACACACCCCGCACCCCTTCACCCTCAGCCCGCTCCCCGTCCCCTCAGCCCTAGGAAACCACCCGGCGGCTTGCTGTCCCTATGGATTTGCCTATTTTGGACGTCTCGTTTAAATGAGGTCACACGGTATAGACTCAAAAACTCAAAGTTTTCAGCTTTTTGACACACTTGTGTGCACCCCCCCATCCCGCCCCACATAAATACTCCTCTTTTTTTCTTTCCTTCCTTCCTTTTCTTCCCTGCTTTCCCTTTTTATTTTTCTTTCTCTCCCTCCTTGTCTCCCTCCCTCGCTCCCTTCTCTCTTTCCTGAACCATTTTTTTTTTAAAGATTTTATTTTTATTTATTTCCCGCCCCAAAAACCCCAGTAGATAGTTGTATGTCATAGCTGCACATCCTTCTAGTTGCTGTATGTGGAACGCGGCCTCAGCATGGCCGGAGAAGCGGTGCGTTGGTGCGCGCCCGGGATCTGAACCTGGGCCGCCAGGAGCGGAGCGCGCGCACTTAACCGCTAAGCCACGGGGCCGGCCCTTTCCTGAACCACTTTGAGAACGTTTAGCAGACACTGGAGCCGGTGTCTCCCAGCACAAGGACACTGATAACCACATGGGGATGTAGCGTCATTTCTCTCCTGTCGGTGTCAGGACCCGTGTGACCCATGAGATGTTCTAGCCTCCCCCTCTCTCGCCCTGCACTTGGTTCTCACGTCTCCCGGGTCTCCCTGCGTCTGGAACAGTCCTCGCTTCCTCTCCCTCCCTTGTTTTCCTCACAGCGACCCTCGGCTTGGACGTGGCTGTTCTTTCACGATGAGATTGAGTTCTGCATTTTTGGCAGGAACTTGTCAGTATGTCACTCCGGGAGACAGGCGCAGTCTGTCTGCCCCATTACTGGTTACTGGTGATGTTAACCTTGAGCTGCTTTCGGGGGCGTCGGCCAGGTGGCTGTATGCTCTACGGGAAGACGTCTTCCTCCCTTTGTGATTAAAAAGCAGTCTGCAGGGCGATGCTTGGAGGCTGCTTCTGTGGGTCTCCACCTGGAGTCCCCAGATCCTGGGGACACAAGAATGGTCACCAGGGGGTCCCTGAGCTCTCAGACATTCTGCGTTTTTCTGCAGGAATCGCCCATAGCTCGCATCAGCTTCTCAAAGGGGTGCATGTTCCCCTTCTGTGGGGCGAGGAGGTTAGGGGGATATTGGCTTGTAGGGCCAGCCAGGCACAAAGGAAACCACTGGAAAGACCCTCGGCTGCACTGCTGTGGGGGACACCGCTGCACCTGCTCTTCTGGATTCCCAGGGCCTCTGCTGACACGTCTCCATGACACTCGCCTTCACGTGGACGCCCCAGCGGAGTGTGGGCAGCGGAACCTGGGTCTCAGGCTGCACCAGCGGCAAGGAGGGCATGAGGGACACATGTCTAGAGGACAGAGAACCCCCAAGCATGCTGGGCGTCCAGATGGGTGCCGGCTACAGTGTAACCCTGGCAGCCGCCAACACCAGGGCCTGGAGCGAAGACAGTGCCAGTGATGGAGGTGGACGGAGGCCGGGGGCTCCAGGAAGGGAGGCGTGCTCACTGTGGACGCTGCCTCATGCTCGGCTTCCTGTTTCTTGGGCCGCTTCACCGCCCCGCCTCACTTACTGTGTCTCTCTCTGAGTCTGCTGTTCACTGAGAGGATCTAATCTGCTCAGCAGTTACCCGGGGCACACCTCTCGTCCAGCTGGAAGGCCTCTGGTCCTCTTGGCTCAGCTGCTGACATAGGCACAACTCTGCAGGTACCAGAAACCCATTGCAGCCTGCCTCAGGCCAAAGAGGCGGTTTATGCACCCATGTTCACAGTAGCATTATTCACGGTAGCAGAAAGGTAGAAGCAGCCCAGATGTCCATCGACGGATGAATGGACCGTGTGTGGTACGTGCATAAGGTTCAGCCTTAAACAGGAAGGAAATTCTGACACATGCCACAGCATGGATGAACCTGGAGGACATTGTGCTCAGTGAAATAAGTCAGGCACAAAAAATGCAAATACTGTGATTCTACTTATATGAGGAATTTGACTATTTTAGTCAAATTCACAGAGACAGAAAGTAGAGTAGTGGTTACCAGGGGCTGGGGGGAGGGGAGAATGAGGAGTTGTTGTTTAGTGGGTACTGAATTTCAGGTTTGCAAGATGAAGAGAGTTCTGGAGATGGATGACAGGGGTTGCATGACAGTGTGAATGGACTTAACACTACTGAACTGTGCACTTAGAAATGGTTAAGATGGTAAATTTTATGTGTATTTTACAACAGTTTTGAAAAAGAAAGACAATTTATGGGCTTATGTAACTGAGGTCTAGGAGTTATATGGACTTCAGGCACAGTTTGCTCCAGGGGCACAAACAAAGTCAAAGTCATCTCTACGTCACTCTGCTGAACTCTACTCTGCTGAACTCTGCTCAGCTCGGCATTGGCTTCATTCTTTTTTTTTTTTTATAATTTTATTTATTTATTTATTTTTTCCCCCAAAGCCCCAGTAGCTAGTGGTATGTCATAGCTGCACATCCTTCTAGTTGGTGTATGTGGGACGCGGCCTCAGCATGGCCGGAGAAGCAGTGCTTCGGTGTGCGCCCGGGATCTGAACCCGGGCCGCGAGTAGCGGAGCGCGCGCACTTAACCGCTAAGCCACAGGGCCGGCCCCTTGGCTTCATTCTTACGCAGGTTCTCTCAATGAGGTACTTAGCATGGCTCTCAACAGTGCAGGCTGATATCTCAGCTGAACTAGAACTAGGCTTCCTCAATAGTCCCAGCCACAATCCTCTGTGTAACGCTCATTGCTCCACATTGGTCACAAGCCAGCCCCCGAGCCAATCACTGTGGCAAGGGGGATGGCCAGGTCCGGTGATGTGGCCACCCATGGAGCCAGGCTGTGGGCTCAGTCACATCAGAACCACATGGGGTGAAAGCAGCCTTGAGGAAAATGAAGACGTTATGAAGGAGGGAGAACGGATGCCAGCAAGTCCAAGCAACAACTCCCCTACAGATGCTGTTCCCACAGCCCAGGCCTCAGGGGCAGCCCTCAGGGACACTGTGTCCTGCACGGACAGGACCCTCTGGCCACTTTGCTCAGAAGAGCTGTGGTTGGACCCAGAGGGACCTGGAGCTGGGCGGGAAGGAAACTTGAAGTGTTTCTGAAACATTTGAAGCAATCCCACTTGGAATGCCCGCATCCAGGACAGATGGACGAGGGGGAGTTCCTCTCCAAGACAGGCGGAACAGACATTCGACAGCTCCAGGCTGGCGGGGCTGGAGCGACGGGCACTGTTATTTCTGGCTGGCGGAATGTTGGCGATCACAGCCACTTGGGGAAACAGCTGGACATCATGGATTATAGCTGATGATCCACGTTCCCCGTGTCCTGGCTGTTCCACTCCTAGGTCACCCGAGAGAGGCTCTCCCACCCGCAGACAAGAATCTTCATCACAGTATTGTTTGCGGTTGTGAGAGGTTGGGGCCTACGCCAAAGGGAGAACGGATAAATTAGGGGTCTAAGCAGGGGTTCGGGCAACTTTTTCTGTGAAGGTCTGGACAGTAAGTATTGTAGGCTTTGAAGGACGCACTGTCATGTTGCAAGTACTCAGACCACTCCACCCTGCTGCAGTAGTGGGGAAGACAGCCAGGGATGATATGTAAATGAGTGGGCATGGCCGTGTTCCAATAAAACTTTATTTACAAACAAAGGTGGCTTTCCAGGATAGGCAAATCCATAGCGACGGGAAGTAGATTGGTGGTTGCTAGGGGCTGGGGGAGGGCGGTCCCGGGAGTGACTGCTTAATGGGTTTCGGTTTGGAGAGATGAAAAAGTTCAGGAACTAGATAGGCTGGATGGTTGCACAACATGGTGAAGGTCCTAAGTGCCACTGAATTGTACATTTTAAAATAGGGAAATTGGTAAATTTTATGTTGTCTTTATTTTACCACCACCACCACAAAAAAAGTGAAAACCAAACAGGTGGCCTGCACCCACAGGCTGTACTTTGCCAACCCCCATCAAGAGCTGTTAATAAACACAGGCAAATCTCAACAAAAAGCAAATTGTGGGACGCGTGTAAACATGCCCAAGAGGACTGACTGGTTGCTGAATGAAAAGTCAGTAAACTCCACCCTTCCCCTCCCTGAAGTAAGGCCCATTCAGCCCGAATAGAATTGAATGTAGGTGGTTCCCTTTAAGGAAGTGGGGGAGGGGGAGGGGGGGCAGGTCCCTGAGTCCCCAGCTCCCTCCCGGCCTCTCCACCCCAGCCTGGGCTTGCAGGATGGGCCCTAACCAACCAGACATTCCTGGAAGAGCTGCCACCGTCCAGTCCCCGCAGCCGGGAGACCCAGAGGTGATCCCATTGGTGTGTAGGCCCGGGTGCTCAGGTGCCACCAGGTGGCGCCAACGCGCAGCCCGGACCTGAACGGATTTGGTCCTGCAAGGGGAGGCTAACGCCAGCTCAGTCTGAGGGGACCCCATGGATAGCATTAGGGCAGAAGTTTACAATACTATATGTAGCAAGGATATAACAAAATACACGTTGATGAAAGCAAACTTGTGATGGTGGTTACCTCGGGGGCCGCAGGGAGCGGGATGAGATCAGCGAGAGTCACATGGGGGCCTCTGTTGTCTCTGTCATATTTTAATTGTTCAAGCCCAGTGGCAGTACATGGGGTTCTTTGCCAGTGTGTCCAGTGGAAAGCCAGTGTGAGGCACAAGTGTGATTGAAAATTTTCAAGTAATGCATTTAAAAAAGGAGAAAAGTGAAATTAACTGTAGTAATATATTTTATTTAACCCCGTATATCCAAAACATTATCATTCCCATATGTAATCAATATAAAAAAACTAGTCATGAGCTGCTACACAGTTTTCTTCATCCTTTGAAATCCAGCTTGTATTTTACGTTGACGACACATCTCAGTTCGGACTGGCTACATTTCAGCTGCTCAGTAGCTCATGTGGCTGGTGGCTGCTGAGCAGGACAGCTCAACTCCATACAGCACTTTGATAAGTGAGAAATTTCACAGTTGAAAAAATAATAGATGAGCAGCCGGCCCGGTGGCGTAGTGGTTAAGTGCGTGCTCCGCTTTGGAGGCCCGGGGTTCGCAGGTTTGGATCCCGGGCGCGGACCCACGCATCATTTATCAAGCTGTGCTGTGGCAGTGTCCTGTGTCTAATGTAGAGGAAGATGGGCACGGATGTTAGCCCAGGGCCAATCTTCCTAAAAAAAAAAAAAAAAAAAGGACAAAAATAAACTTCCCAGGAGAAAGATTGAATATTCTCTAGGAAAGACCATTATTTCGACTCCTGTCTCAATAGTTTATAGCATGCAAAATACAGACTCTCAGTGACAGTCAGTAGGTAATCCAGCCTCAACAAAGCTGCCTGTTTTGATCCAAACTCAACTTATATTTAATTTAAAGTCATAACTTGTTTTTTGCGTCTGTAAATGCAGTACAGTGTTCTGTGCAACCACTTGGATGCAGTGAAACTGACTGATGTGGAAGCTTGCTTGCCTCTTCCCGGATTGTTCTGGGTGATAGCACAGCCGGGAGCAGGATTGGCACCTGGGTAGGAGAGAGGCTGTTGCCCCAGTGACATGGACGCTTTGTTTAGTGGCTGTTTGCTTGGTTTATCCTATTCACGAGTGGTGAAAGTGACAGTGGTGACAAAATGCATGCAGACACTGGGCCAAGGATTGTATCGGTAGTGATAGGAAGTGTTAGATGTCATCAGATGCTGGATTTGCTCAATAAGCTTCAGGTTTTCTACCTAAAAATAATGATAAAGATGATGCTCTGGTTGAAGCAGGAAAAGGCCCGTGATCTCTATTCTCCTAACTCCCAGCAGTGACTCGGAGACCCTTAGCGGAAGCCTGGGCTGCACAGAGCATGGTTGGGAAGTCACTGAGCTAGTCCAGGCCTCTGAGTCCCAGAGGAGCACACAGAGAGGGACTGGGCAAGGCACAGGGGCACAGCCCTGTGCTTCCTGGACCTTGGGGTGAGTCCACCTGTTACCCCTTCTCTCCTCCCAGGTGTGGATGTGGAGGCAGCCAAACGGGCCGAGGAGGAATTGCTGCTTCACGACACAAGGTGCTGGCTGAACGGGGGCGCCATGCCAGAGGCCCGGCACCCCCGCACAGGGGCCTCTGCCCTGCACGTGGCCGCTGCTAAGGGCTACATCGAAGTGATGAGGTGAGCTGGGCTGGTGTAGACCAGACCCTCCCTTTTCCCCTGCACCTTGCAGTGGGCTGGTCGGTTCTTTTGTGCTCTTACACCTTCCTGTGGATTTTGTCCATCCTGGCCTTTTCTCGTTTATGTACCTGAGGCTATGTATTTCCCTCTAAATACAGCCTTAGCTGCACACACAAGTCTTGGTGTGTAGTTTTCATTGTTATTCAGTTTAAAACATTTTCCAACTTGTAGTATTCTTTCTTTGACCCAGGGATTATTTAGACATATGTCTTTAATTTCCAAATACATGGGATTTTGCAGTCATCATTTTATTATACTCGTTTCCCAGCTTAATTGACAGTGGTCCGAGACGGTTCTGTATGATTCCAGATTTCTTTTTTTTTTTTTCCCTCCCTTTTTCTCCCCAAAGCCCCAGTGGATACTTGTATGTCATAGTTGCACATCCTTCTAGTTGCTGTATGTGGGACGCCGCCTCAGCATGCCTGGAGAAGCGGTGGGTTGGTGCGCGCCCAGGATCCGAACCCGGGCCGCCAGTAGCGGAGCACGCCCCCTTAACCGCCAAGCCACGGGGCTGGCCCCTGATTCCAGATTTCTGAAATTCCCTTGAGGTTTGCTTTATACCCCAGTTGTGTAAGCTGGAAAAGAACTGTGTTGTCAAATATAGTGTTCTATATAGGTTATGAGGTCAGCTCTGTAGTCGTGCTATTTGAATCTTCTTTGTCCTTAGTGATTTTTTTCCCATCTGCTTATTCTGTCAGTTACTGTGAGAGGTGTGGTAATGATTGTGGAATGATTAAGGAATCCCACTATGATTGTGGATTTTTCCTGTTTCTCCTTGTGGTTCTGTTGAATTTTATGTTTTCTATTTCAAGGCCAGGCTATTTGGTGCATATATCTTTTATAATTTTATTTATTTATTTTTCCCCCAAAGCCCCACTAGATAGTTGTATGTCATAGCTGCACATCCCTCTAGTTGCTGTATGTGGGACGCGGCCCCAGCGTGGCCGGAGAAGTGGTGTGTCAGTGCGCGCCCGGGATCCGAACCTGGGCCGCCAGCAGCGGAGCGCACGCACCCAACCGCTAAGTCACGGGGCCGGCCCAAGTGCATATATCTTTTAGGTCGTTAGAGTACATATTCCCTTCCTGTCACTCTCACCTCAGTCTTCTCCGTGTTTGGCTGCCTCACCCCTTTCTGTTGGGGTAGTTGGTTTCGGTCCGCATCTCAGGCTCCCGGCTCTCTCTAATTCCTCCCTCTCTCTTTTTTGTGATGTTACGCTTTATTTTTAGTGTGAAAATGGAGTTAAGATGAATCCCTCCATCTCTGCTGCCCTCTGTGTTGAATTTCGAGGCAGGTTTTCCAGTGAGGTGCGTAAGATGACCCCTGACAGCTCCAGGCTCATGTCCTGGCTGCTTCACCTGCTGTGACGTAGAGCACCTCGTCCTCCATAGTTGCAGCAGAGCTCCTGGGTCTAACAGGCTGCCTTAGGCACCTGCCCGTCCCAGAGCCGACCCCTGTGGCAAGGGGCTGGGATACTCTAAAGGGTCAGGCCCAGTGATGTGCCCAGCCCTGGAGGCCGTGCCCTCTTCTGCCCATGGCCTTCGCCCCTGAATCTCAGGTGGCTGCTTTGTCTCCTGCCATTGAATCTGCATCCCAGCCAGCAGGAAGGAGGAGAGGGCAAAGGGAGCAAATTCTGTTCCTTTTAAAAGAATAATCCAGAAGTGGCACACACACATAAGGCTGACATCCCATTTGCCAGATCCTACTCACCTGGCCATTCCTAGCTACAAAAACTGGGAGATTCCTCTTCAGCCAGTTGGCCGAACGTGTCCAGTGAAAGTCGGGAGCTATTATTAAAGGGAGAAGGAGAGTCGATATTTGTGGGCAGCCTCATTCTCTGCCTCAGAACTGAAACGCTGTGGGCTTAGAAATATTCACGGATCGTAACTTCATTCCCGCCCTTAGTGTGGGTTTGTGTTTACAGCCAAGTCTATTGACTGCGTGTTTAAGAGAACATAACTGGTGTTCTCCTCATTAAAGAGAAGTGGCAGAGTAGAGGTATACATTTGTTTGACATCATTCACCCACCACTTACTTACTGAGCACCTGCTGTATGCCAGGCAGTCTTCTAGGGGCTGGGGATACGGCGGCAAATGAGACCGATCTCGTGTGCAGCTCCCAGCCTCGTGGGGGGACAAACAGACAAGGGACCAAGGACGCAGTTCACACAGACGGCCCTCAGTGCTTAGAGTGGGGCTCGCAGCCTCCACACCAGTGACGTGGGGACAGATAACTCTGGGGGGCGTCCTGTTCATCGCATCCTGACCTCTGTCCCCTAGATGCCGGTCATGACAACCGAATGGTCTCTGGACGTTGCCACATGTCCCCTGGGGGTCAGCGTGGCTCCTGTTTGAGAACCACTGGCCTGGAAGGACATAAACAGGGTGATGGGAGAAGGCGAGTGTGGCGGGGGAGCGGCCCCCGTGAGATTTGGGGGTCTCCATGAGATGAGAAGGTGGTGGCTGTGCTGAGAAGGGGTAGCTGTGTGAAACGCTGTGACACCCCAAGAACACACGCCCACCAGGGAGAGAGCAGCGAGGCAGGGCGCGAGGCGGGCGCACCTGGGGGATAGCGGGACACCCAGCACGGTGGAGCAGAGTGAGCTCGGGGGAAGGTGTGGCGAGTCAGCGGGGCCACACAGGACTTTTTGTTTAAAAGGGTCTTTCTGAGATCTCTCATCTCCATCGTCTCCCAGCAGCTTTGCTCTTTCTCACTGACAAGGAACTTAAGCCAGCTCTAAAGGCAGGCACGTCTGCCCTGGGCCAAGTGTGCAGAATTGCCCTGGCCTCTCACCCTGCCTTCCCCCAGATCCCGCGGTCTAAGGTGGTGATTATCTCCCGGAACAGAGTCGTTAAGCCAGCGTTTCTCAGCCTTGGCGCTAGTGCATTTTGGACCGGATCATTCTTTGCTGTGGGGCCGTTCTCTGCGCTGTAGGATGTTTAGCAGCGTCCTTGGCACCATCCCACTAGGTGTTGCTGGCACCCACGCCTAAGTGGTGACAGCCGGAAACGTCCCCAGACACTGCCACATGTCTCCTGGCGGGCAGCACCGTGCCGGTTGAGAATCACTGCTCTAGGCCAGCCCGCTTCCCAGGACACTGCTGCCTCGAGGCCGCCCCTTCTGGGGGCTCATCCTTCTCATAGGCTTGGGGACTGGGGGAGCCCCCACCCCCCCTCCTCGGGGGCTCATGTCAAGAGTTGACCCCTGCAGATACAAGGAGCAGGGTTCCAGAGGCCAGCTGCTGGGCCAGGGGAGGGGTGAAAGCTGGTGGCAGAGGGGGTCACTTGTGGGGAGGGGCTCAGGGCAGTGGCTCTTTACCACCGGGCCCAGGATCGTTCCAGTACGTCACGGCTGGTACCACTGCCACAGCACGGCCGGCCGATATCAGCCCTTGGCCCAGAACCCTTGTCTTGGTCCTTGACCCTGAGCCTCTCTGGCCCTCAGGCTGCTCCTTCAGGCTGGCTACGACCCAGAGCTCCGGGATGGGGATGGCTGGACCCCCCTGCACGCGGCGGCCCACTGGGGCGTGGAGGACGCCTGCCGCCTGCTGGCCGAGCACGGTGGGGGCATGGACTCACTGACCCACGCGGTGAGGGCCGGGGCGCCCGGACCCTGGCAGGGGCGGGGCAGGGAGGGCCCCGCACCTTCTCCATCATCTGCCCCTCCGCCTCCCCCACCCAGGGGCAGCGTCCCTGTGACCTGGCTGACGAGGAGGTGCTGAGCCTGTTGGAGGAGCTGGCCCAGAAGCAGGAGGACGTGAGTCTCAGAGGCTCCCTGCCCTCCTGTCAGCACCTCAGAGGCTGGGGAGGGAGGGCCTCCTTGTCCCCCAACCCCCCGACGCCCACTGCCTTGGGGACCCCCCGACGCCCACTGCCTTGGGGACCTGCTCCTCCAGCTGGTGACTGAGACCCCATGGAGGGCCATGAGGAGGGCACAGCCAGGCAGTCGGAGGAGGCACGGTGTGGGGCCCAGACAGACCTTGGGATGCAGATGGGGGTAGTCTGTCGGCTGGGCTGGGCCTTGTCACCCTGGGATGCCCCCAGCCAGCACCAGGCCAGGCTTGGTTGCCGGAAAAACGTGGAGTGAAGGGGTGAACAGCGTGGACTCGGACTCTGAATCCCGGCTCTGCCATGGATTTGCTGTGCGAGCTTGGGCTGGTCACTTAACCTCTCTGGGCCTCAGTTTCTTCATCTGTAAAATGGGGATAGTAGTGTACATACTTTGCTTTATGAGGGGTTATGCAAGCTGTTGTGTAGAGTATATATGATGTTGTGAGGAGTATATGTGTTACTGAACAAGAGCAGTTAGAACCCTGCCTGGCGTACAGTAAGCGCTCCTGGGTAGCAAGAAACATCTCCCGGGGCCTCTTGGGGGCCTGGCCCTCTACCTGGAGCTTCCGGTGAGTGGCAGGTAGGCAGAGACAGACCCCTCTGTTAAAGGTCGGCTGTGGCAATGTCGAGGGTGACAGACTCAGGAGAAAAGGTCCTGGTTCCGGCTTGGTGGACTCAGGACAGTGTCCCAGACCCGGGCCAGGCATGCGGGGTGCGGGAACAGCACAGGCAAAGGCTAGGGGGTGGGAACATACGTGGTGCCCAGAGGGGAGCGTGAGGCAGGGCCTGGGAGAGGGGCAGACCCTGAAGGGCCTTTGCGCCAGGCTTCGGAGCAGAGTGAGGTGATGGTGATGGGAGTCCTGGGGGATTTTTAGTAGGTGAGGCAGGGTCAGCTCTCGGCAGGTGGGAGCACAGATGAGGTGTGTACCTCTCCCCGCCTGAGGCATCTGGGAACACTTTCTGGATGAGATGGGTCCTCCAGCACTCGGGGTTTGCTAGGAGGGGCGGGGATGGCTGGCACTCCTTGCTGGGGACACTGCACAGGCTGGGAGGTGTGGCTGGGAACCCTCACCCGGTGCCACCAAGCTCTGTTGTGCCTGAGAGTGTGCAGTGAGGGAGGAGGAAGGGCTGCTGGGCCAGTGTCCAGGTGTGCCGAGAGGTCGGGGAGAAGTTTGAGCAGGTCGCCCCTGGGAGGTAGAGAGACCCCTCTGGGGTCGAGACCAGAGATGGGGAAGCCGGGAGGTGGCCTTGAGAACAGGTCAGTGGCGGGAGCATATGGGGACTCGCACAGGAGACCCAGGGCGCCGCCTCCTTCAGATGCTGTGTGGCCATCTGTAGGAAAACTCGAATGAGTCCACAGACCCTCCGTGCCCACCCCAGGAACTGAGCTCCCTGTAGTCAGAGCACCCACACAAGGCATGACCAGTGCATAAGCTCTCAATGTTGGGGACGTGGAACCCAGGAGGAGCCTGCACGTTCTGCCCTCCCCAGCAGCCCTCTTCCCTTCTTGCAGCTGCGGAACCAAAAGGAAGCCTCCCAGAACAGGGGCCAGGAGCCCCAGGTGCCCTCCGGCAGCAAACACCGACGGTACGTGGGGAGCCTGGGCGGGTAGAGGGGCTGGAGGCTCCCCAGGGCTTGGACCCCAACGCCCTCCCTTCCCACCAGGAGCTCCGTGTGTCGTCTGAGCAGCCGTGAGAAGATCTCCCTCCAGGACCTGTCCAAGGAGCGCCGGCCCGGGGGGGCAAGGGGACCCCCCATCCGGGACGAGGATGAGAGAGAAGAAGGCCCCACAGGTGAGGGGCCAGGGTCTCTGCTCCTGAATCTGGAGAGGAGGGCCTGGGGGCCCGGACTCCCAGGTCCGAGGGAGGAGGGGCTGGTTCTCAGAGGCAGCTGGTATATTCTTGTGACCTGTCCCGTCTTTCTGTACCATAGAGCCACCCCCTGCAGAATCCACAACCCTGAATGGAGTCTCCTCCCCGCCGCCCCACAGCCCTAAGAGCCCTATGGTGAGTCTGGATGCCCCAGAGGCCATGCTGGCCTGGGATGGTGGGGGAGGGAAGCCATGGAGCCTGTAACCCCTCGTTGGGGTAGGTAGGGTAAAGACTACAGTTCCCAGAATCCTCTGGAACAAGTGACTGCCTTTTTTGGCTGCTCCTGCCATGGGGGCTGATGGGAATTGTTGTTTGTTGTGGTCCTTCTGGAGGTAACATTGGAAGTCTCTGAGAAGAGAGACCCTGTCTCCATAACTGAGACCTTTCTCTCCCGCAGCGCCCCGAAGAGGTCCCCTTCTCGAGGCGCTTTGGCCTCTTGAAGACGGGGAGCTCTGGTGCCCTGGGTCCCGCAGACAGGTGGGGGGCCGAGGGCGCCCCCGGGGCTGGGCTGCAGCGCTCAGCTTCTTCCTCACGGCTGGAAGGGACCTCCACTCAGGTGAGTGGGGTGAGGGGCAGGGGAACAGGCCCTGCCTAGTGGAGGAGAATACCCCCCTCCCCTCCTCTCCT
Source organism: Ceratotherium simum simum (assembly GCF_057802395.1). Classification (NCBI taxonomy): domain Eukaryota; kingdom Metazoa; phylum Chordata; class Mammalia; order Perissodactyla; family Rhinocerotidae; genus Ceratotherium; species Ceratotherium simum. Next base: position 5,219,520 of record NC_141932.1, read on the forward strand.
CTCTCCACAGGCCAGGGAGCCCCGTCTTGCCCGAATTACCCCCACCCCCTCCCAGAAGGTGCCCGAGCCCTGCGCTCTGTGAGTACCAAGGGTCCCTCGGGGTGGGAGGCAGCTCTGGGTCCCAACCTTGTCAGCGTGGTCCTAAACAAGTCCATTTTCTTTCTGGGGTCTGGTCCCTATCCACCCGTTCCGCCCCCGCCCCGGCCCCAACTCTGCCTGTTTGCCTTTTGCTGCCTCAAGTAAACGCTAATAGCAACACTTCCAAAGCCTCAGGGATCTGGGCTCCTGTGGCCCCGCTACCCTGTCTCCCACAGTCCCTCTCACGGGCACACCCCCACCCAGGGCCTGTGCTCCAGCCCCCCTCACACCCTCGGGGCTTGCTGCCTCCCTCCCCCAGGTCTGTGTTTAAATGCCAGCTTCCCCGTGAGGCCCACCGTGACTACCTGCTCACACGGCAGGGTTCTGATGGGGCCCCTGCCGTATCAGGTCCTTGTTTCTTTTCTCCGAGGTACTTATCCTCCTGACATGTTATATGATGTGCTAATCTCTTGATGGTTATTGTTTATTTTGCATCTTTCTGCTCAGATTTGACTCGTCGGGGCAGAGATATTTCTTTTGCTCACTGCTGTATCTCTAGTGCCTGGCACATAATGCAAGCTTGAGTAATATTTGCTGAATGATTGAATCCACACAGGTCTGAGATCTGCAGGTCTCCTCCCTTGGATAACGCCAGTCCTCCCTCCAGGATTCCACAGCCTGAATCCCCAGTGAAGCCAAATGTCCCCGCAGCCTCCGCAGCGCCCCCAGCAGACTCCCGGGACCGCCGGAGGTGAGGAGGCCAGGGGCCAGAAGCTGCTGTCGCCCCAGCTGGGAGAAAACTACATTACCCAGAAGTCCCTGGGGCTTTGGGTGGGGCTCCTAAGGGAGAGTTTGTCCCAGGGTCAGCTGGGAGTTGAAGTCCCTGACTCCCCCTAAGGGTGTCAGCCATGGGATGGGGACAAAGAACCCTCCTTGAGGTCGGAGGCCCTTCACTCAGGTCCTACCAGATGCCTGTGCGGGATGAGGAGTCTGAATCCCAGCGAAAAGCTCGCTCTCGCCTCATGCGCCAGTCTCGGAGGTCCACACAGGTATGGGGCATAGGATGAGGGGCTGGACTCCTTGGTCAGAGGGAGGAGGGGGCTGGGAGCCTGGACTCCCGGGTCTGGGGGGAGGTGGGGCTGGGAGCCTGGACTCCCAGGTCTGGGGGGAGGTGGGGCTGGGAGCCTGGACTCCCAGGTCTGGGGGGAGGAGGGGGCTGGAAGCCTGGATTCCCGGGTCTGAGGGAGGAGGGGCTGGGGGTCCCGACTCCTGGTTCTGAGGGAGGAGAAGCTGTGGGCCTGGACTCCTGGGTCTGAGGGAGGAGGGGCTGGGGGCCTGGACTCCCAGGTCTGGGGGGAGGAGGGGCTGGGGGCCTGGATTCCCGGGTCTGAGGGAGGAGGGGCTGGGGGCCTGGACTCCTGGGTCTGAGGGAGGAGGGACTGGGGGCCTGGAGTCCTGGGTCTGAGCGAAGAGTGTCCAGGGGCCTGGACTCAGGTCCTGAAGGGGCTGGGTCCTGAGTCCCTGGCCGGTTGTCTGCCCCCTCTCCATGCCAGGGTGTGACTCTGACCGACCTGAAAGAAGCAGAGAAGGCTGCAGGGAAGGCCCCAGAGCCAGAGAAGTCGTGCCTGCAGAGCCTGGTGAGAGGGGTCAGGTGACCGGGCAGTGGGTGGTACAAGACCCTCCTCCTCTGACCCCGTGCCCCTCTCCCACAGGACCCTTCCCGGCGGCCCCGAGTCCCTGGGGTCGAGAACTCTGATGGCCCTTCCCAGAGAGGTGAGGTCTAGTCTCTGGGAGGTTGTCCTCCTGGCCCACCTGATCCTTCCCGCTATAGTCTTCTTGGTTTCCTAGGGTCTTGGGCCCAGGGACCCTGACACCGCAGAGAGGGGCCCCTCCCCAGGTGCCTGGGCTGATTTCTGCCCCTCCCCCAGCAGAGGCGCCCGACGGGCAGGGTCAGGGACCACAGACCTCCAGGGAGCACCGCAAAGTCGGCAAGGAGCGGAGGGGGCCAGCGGAGGTGAGGGTGGGGGCAGGGGGCGAGCTGGGACTGTGGGCCGGCCAGTCTCCCCTACCGCATCTGGCTGAACCCCACCTCCGCCCACAGGGGGAGGAGGCAGAGCCGGTGGACCCCAGCCCGGAATCCAGGTACCAGGCGGGCAGGGAAGGGTTTGCGTTGTCTGTAGGGCCGTGGGGCGTGCCCCCTGACGCCCTACTCTGCCTCCACCCCAGCACTCTCAAGGGTGCCCCCTCATCCCGCAGGCAGCGGGATCTCAACCCCGAACCCGCGGCAGAATCGGAAGAGCCAGACGAAGGCTTCAGGAAGGTTCGCGATCCCGCCCCACGATCGGTGCCAAAACTAAGCCCCACGAGAGTCGGCCTTTACATACCTGCCCTCCTGCCCCCTGTGCAGTGGCTCTGCCTGCCCGACCCCCGCACCCCGCCTTCCGTCCCGGGCTGGCAGGCCTGACCGGTTTCCCTCCTCCCGGTGCCCCCAGCTGTACGCAGAGCTGCGCATTGAGAACGAGCGACTTCGCGAGGCCCTGACTGAGACCACACTGCGGCTGGCGCAGCTCAAGGTGGAGCTGGAGCGCGCCACGCAGGTGAGGGCGCCACGCAGGTGAGGGTGCCAAGGCCCTGGAGGTGGCCGGAACATGCCAGTGCGGGGCTCAGGACCCCTGGGTGGGGGAGCACTGGCAACGAGGGGTGGGGTCTGAGCTGGGCTCTGCCATCTGGGGGGCGGGGCTCGGGCCCCTGGGAGGTGGGGCCTGAGCAGCAAGGGGAGGGCCTGGGGGCGGGCCCGGTCTTCTGGGGGCGGGGCTTGAGTGACGAGCGGCAAGGCTGGTGGTGTTGAGCAGTGGGCAGCGAGGTCGGGGCCAGCCTGGAGCCTGGATTGCCTTCCCCCTCCCTGCCCTGCTGGTTGCCCCTTCTTGGCCACTGCAGTTTGGACGTTTCTCTGACCCCTGTGCTTTTTCCGTCTTCACCAGAGGCAGGAGCGCTTTGCAGAGAGGCCGGCCCTTCTGGAGCTGGAGAGATTCGTGAGTAGGGGCACCTGGAGTGGGGCCAGATGTGTCTCCAGCCTTACACGCCCATGCGGGGGTGGGTGAAGAGGGCCACACAGGCCTTCTAACATGCCCTCTGACCTTCCCCACCTTTCTCAGCGTTACTTGATCTTTGGCCCTCACCTTCCCCTGTTTATTCCAGGAGCGCAGGGCCCTGGAGCGAAAGGCAGCTGAGCTGGAGGAGGAGCTGAAGGTGAATCTTAATGGGGCACTGTGGGCAGTGGGCGAGGGTGGGTAGTGGGTTCAGCCTGCCCAGGACCACCCAGCTGACCCTGTCCGATCCCACAGGCCCTGTCCGACCTCCGGGCTGACAACCAGCGGCTCAAGGATGAGAACGCAGCCTTGATCCGCGTCATCAGCAAACTCTCCAAGTGACTCTGGAGGAGGGCCTTCCCTGCACCCGTATTTATACAGCTGCTTCCGCCACACGCACCCCTTTCCTGTGTGAACACGAGTGCCAGGGCTCCCAGGGAGTCTCTGAGAAGCCATAACCTCCCCTGGGGACCTCCAGACTGAGGGCAGTACAGGGTCCCCAGGAGCCAAGGGGGGCCATCCAAGGCCAAGATGGAGGCAGGAGGTGAGCCAGGTAGAGGGATTTTGCTGAGGGGGGACCAGGGCTGGAGGTGGGACCAGGAAGGCACCGAGGACCAGGAAGTGCCAGGACCAGTAGCCAGGACCAGAGTGGCCGCCCGGAGGTGCCCCCTCACGTGTGTTGCCACCCCAGTCACCCCTCCCGCTCCTGAACAGGGATCCGAGAATGTGCCAAGAGTCCCGCCAGCCTCGGCCAGGAGGGCCTGTATATAGGGTCCGTGTGCAATAGGGAGGGATGTCTTCTATTTTTTGCTGCCCCCTCCCCGCCCACTGTCCGGGGCAGGGGGAGAAGGTATTTTCGAGACAAAGCACAGGCATCACAAATAAAAGTCGTGAAGTTGCCACTCAATGATGGCCCCCCACTGGAGGTGGGGTGCCACTTCTGTGCTCGGCCCGTGCGTGTCAGTGACCAAAACACAGGCCCGTGTGGGTGGGGTGCTGAGGGATGGGTAGCTGTGTGCTCACTGGGTGGGAAGGGGCTTCAGGAAAAGCCGGGGCTGACGTGCTCACTGCAGGGTGGCTTGGGCTGGGGCAGGGTCAGCCGAGGGGGACGAGGGGGCTGTGAATCTCAAGCTGGGGAACTTGGGTCTTAACCGTCAGTGGTTTTGAAACAGGTTGGAGTCAATTGCTACTATTTAAAATCTGGGGTAATTCACATATAGAAATCTGGAATTTGAGTTCTCTGAAAAAATAGGAAGCTGTGATGTTGTTAGCTCTTCAGTCCTGCATGGTAACAGTTGGCTGGAGCTGAGTAGGAGCCATCTTCTGAGATGGGGCATTCATTCATTCATTCATTCATTCATTCTTGGTCATATTCTACTTGCCTGGCCCTATCCTAGCTGTTGGTGATACAGTAGTGAATGAAACCAGCAAAGACCCCATACGTTTTAGGAGGAGAGGCATAAGGCATCCAGTGATAACATAAATGTATTTCAGGGGGTGGTGCTATGGAGGAAAAGCAGGGGAAGGGGATAGGGAGGCTGCTGTGTGTGTGTGAGCACATGTGTGGTGTGCTTTGTACAGGGTGGTCAGGGTAGGCCTCACTGAAAAGCTGGCATAGGCAGATACTTGAAGGGGCCAGGGAATGAGCCATGTAGGTATTTGAGAGAAGAGTCTTTTGGATGATGAGAACAGCACGTGCAAAGGCCCTGGGGTAGAAGTGTGCCTGATATGTTGAGGCACAGGAAGAAGCTGGTGTGGCTGGAGGGAAGTAGCATGGGATGAGGTTGGAGAGGTAATGGCTAGCCATGTAGGGACGTGGCCCTGGTAAAGACTGGAGCTGTGAGGAGGGACCTAGGTTTTAACAGGTCCCTCTGGCTGCTGCATTGAGAATAGACTGCAGAGTGGTGTTGGTGAGGGACAGAAACAGGGAGACCGGCTAAAGGGCTACTGCTTTAATCCCAGTAAGAGGTGATGGTGGTTTGGACCAGGGTGACAGTGGTGGAGATGGTGAGAAGTGGTTGGATTCTGGGACTAGGATGATCTGACAGGTTGGACTGTAATAGGAATGGGGCTCAGGCCCAGCTTGCTCACGTGGGTTAGGTGTCCGGCTCCTACAGGCATTCCAGTTTGCAACCCTAGATGGCGGCAGCCATGGGGGTTTACTGAGGAGGGAAAACTGGTTGGAGCAGGCAGGTTTAGGGGACCACTTGCATCTCTGGTTCCTCTTTTAGAAATGAAGGCTGGGGCACCAGGCGTGAGGTTAATGGGCGATTGGACACCCTTGAGGGCCGAGGGTGTTTCATGCAGAAGGAACAGCATGAACTGATGCCTGGCAGCAGGAAGGGGGGTGAAGCAGAGCGCTGTGCCCGAGAAGCTGGTGAGCCTGGCTGGCCGCAGGCCCTCGGCTGCGAGCTGGAGCTTGGATTTTATCTGATGGCCGTGGGGAGCTGAGGGAGGTATGTGAGCAGGGGCTAGGGACGGGTTGAGGTGGGAAGGAGTCCTGGAGAGCTCATGTGTCCTGGTGGCAGAGGGAACCCGAGGCAGGAGGGGGGCCAAGTGGGGACTGAGAACCAGAGCTCCTGCCGGCCCATGGCTGCGTCTCTGATCCCGTCTGGTTTTGGAGGCCGCCCTGTGGTGGCTCAGGTAGAAGCCGAGCTCCAGGGGGAGAGGCTGGTGGGAATTCTGGCGAGGGAGCTTGGCACTGGGCGTTCTGGGGAAGCAGAAGGAGCCACGGAGGAAGAGGAAAGGGCGTTCTTCCCAAAGCTGGAGGAACATCCAGTCTCAAGGAGGGTGGGTCCCAGAGGAAACCAGTCCTGAACCAGCCGGATCATGGGAAAAAGTTACCAGGTGGCCAGAGGGGAAAGGGGCTGGTTTGGGGGTGGGAGGGGTGTGTGTTTGGGGGGTTGGGCAGGGTTAGGAAGCTTCCACTTAGGCTGTCATCTCACAGGATGAAGAGTGGCCAGGAAGCCTGTGGCACGTTTGGGAGGCAGCCAGTTCTGCATGGCTGGACCCCTGGCAGGAAGTGGGGGACAAAGTGGAGAAGTGGATGCTGGGATACTAACCTGGGGGATGAGGGCAGGCTTCCCCAAAGTGGGTGTTTGAGTTGGGCCGGGAAGGCTGAATAGGAGTTCACCAGGCAGAGAATCTCTGTTCCAGCCAGCAGAAACCAGCAAATGCAAAACCCCAGTGGTTGAAGGGGTTTGGGAGTGTTTAGAAAAGGGCAGGTCCAGAACGCATGGCAGAATGAAGAGGTAAGAGATAGGAGAGGTGGGTAGGGACCAAACCACTCAGGGCTGCAGAGCTAAGAGGGCCATGGAGAGCCAGAGAAGGATTTTGATCAGGGTGTGGGCTGGGATCTTGAGCGTTCAGACGACCCCTCTAGAGTGAACTGGAGGACAGACCGGAGGCCGGGAGGTTGGGAGGAGGCCTGGGTTGGGGCCCCAGGAAGGGAGAGAAGGATTCAGAGAAAGAAAGCAAAGAAGGTGGGGACATCTCCTAGATTCCTTTCCCACTATGAGGCTGTAGCTGGGGCGAGGGCAGGTGCCTGGGCCCCCTGGTAGCCGGGTAGAGAAGGGACAACAGTTGACACCGCCTGATAAGAAGAGGCTGTTTATAGACTGGGCAGCATATCTCCATGCACAGGGCTCCCGAGCGCGCCCTCTCCCGGGGCGCGCCGATGGCGCTTTTTCTAAATTGCGCCCCGCTGCCCTCCCCGCTCCAGTCCGCGAACGCTCGCTCAGGAGACTCCTGCAAGGACGGGCCAATTTATCCACCGGGCGGGAAGACCAGGACCGGAACGGGTCGGCGATCCTTCGAGGGGTCTACTTCCATCGGTGGGGGCAGTCTGCAGAGTCCGTGCTCCCACAGGGCTGCCCCGAAACTCGCGGAGAGCCGGGAAGGAAGGGTCAAATGACCTCCGTTTCCATCTCGCCTTCCACCTTCCTCTTTTGCTTCTCCATCACCGCCTGCAGCTCTGACACTTTCTCTTTGTCCTGGAGGGCGGGTGCAAATCAGGACCCTGGCGTCCGGGCCCTCGGCGCGCTCCCGGGTCGGGCCCAGGGACGAGCGTCCCGGCTCACCTCTAGCAGCGCGCGCTGCACCGTGACCTGGCTGTACACTCGCGCCCCCTCCTCGGGGCTCACCGCCCGCAACTCCTCCTTCTGCAGCGAGAAAAGCTGCGCGCCGGTCAGCACGCCCAGCGCCTCCACGGTCCTAGGCCGGGGCAGCGGGGGCGCGGTCAGGCCTGCCGGCCAATCACAGCTCAAGCCCCCCAGCCCCACCAATCACTTCACGCCCGTCTAGCCGTTGTCCAATCAGCAGCATTCTAACTCGAGCGGGGGTGGGGCGCTGCTGAAGTCTCCTGAATTCCCACCCACCAATCAGCGCGCCTTGCGCGGGCGGGGCTGAGCACTACTTTCGGAGGGAGGCGGGACTACGCTGGAGGCTCCAATCGGAGTCCGAGAAAACATGCCAATCATAGCCTGCCATTCATTTTGCAAGCAGACGGACCCTCGCTTTGGGCCAATCCTAGTTCCCCATGGTCCGCCACGCCCCCCCCCCCGGGCCAATCAGAACGCTCTGCCTCTAGCACCCATATTTCGGGGCCCTCGAGCCCGCACCCGCCACACTCACCCGGAGCTAAAGCCTTTGGCCTGCAGCCAGGCGCGGACCTCCGAGGCGTCCGAGCGCGGGCTGAGCTGCGGCTCCGGGGCGCGGGGGCCCGGGGCTGCGCGGCTGGGGCCGGAGCGGCCCTGGGCCAGGCGTGCCTGCAGCTCCTCGTTGACACTGAGCATCTGGGAGAATTTGTCTGCAGGCGGGAAACCGGAAGGGAGGGCGGACTCAGGGCGCAGGGTCCTGGGGCCAGAGGATCGGGGACCTCCAGGGTCCTCTGATGGGTTGGGAGTCCACTTACTCTTTCTGCGCCTCGGTTTCCCCGCCTGGAAAGCGAGGACAAGGACTGCTCCTTCCAGGGGTTGCCCCCACCTCTCACCTTTCTCTCTGGGGTCCAAGTTGTTGAGGCTGTCGCAGCTGTCCCAGCGGGGCCGAGCCGGGGCAGGAGCCGGGGCAGGAGCCAGGGCCGGGGCCGGTGGAGGAGGGGGAATGCTATTTTCCTAGAGGACCGAGAGGAGCACCTGGATCAGAGAGAGGACTCAGAGTCCAAGCCCCTTCTTCTGGAGATAAATTTCTGAACCTTCGCGACCTCCTCTGCCGGTGCCCGTGACCATGATACCTGATCCCCGCACCACTCGTTCCCAGGACCCAGAATCTGGCCCCCAACCCCTCTTCCCTCAAGACCCGGGAGTCTGCCCCGGCTCACCAGGCTGCGGGCAGGGCTTTGGCTGCGGCTCCCCGGCGGCCCGGGGTGGGGTGTCAGGATATTATAGGGTACATATCCCTCCTTCCCCCAGGGGTCCCGAACCTTCCACCATTTGCGCCTGTCATCTAGGACCTGGGGGAGGTAAACGGGGAGGGTTCAGAGCCTATGTCTGCAGCTAGGGCTGGATCCACTCCAGCCGCCAGGCCCCCACTCCTCTAACCTCCAACACGTCCCGCTGCTTGACGGATAGCTCGCTGCTGTTGCGGGCCTGGAAGTCATAGTTACATAGGACCCACTTCCCCGCCGGCTCTGGCTCCGGCTGGGGCTCAGCTTCTGGCTCCGGGTCTTGGTGACTGAGGAGAAGGGGGAGGGTTGGGGATAAGGAGACAGCCAGCTGCATTGCTCTGGGCTGTAGGGTTTTGGTGTGAGCTGGGGTTAGAGCCAAGCAGGGGTCAAGGCAGGGGGCCGGGTTAATCCTGTTAACAGAGTTTTGAAATTGGAATACCAGCTTGAATACATTGTGCTCCTTACCTGCCTGGCACCGTGTGGTAAGCACATGATATGGGTACTAGCACCACTTCCCTTTTATAGATAAGAACATTCCGGCTCAGAGAAAATCACTTGCCCCAGATCACACAGCTAGAGACAGCTGCTATTTATTGACCATTTACTATGTACTGGGCTCATGCATAATGATCACCATAGTCATAACAAAGACTATAGCACTTACTTACATGCCAGACACTGTTCAAAGTCTGTTCCATATATTAGCTGATTTGATTCTCAAGACAACTCTTGGTAAAACCATGAATTGGGACCTCTCATTCTCTTCCTCTCCCCAGAGACCCTATTATTATCTCTATTTTGCAGGTGAGGAAGTGGAGGAACAGTGATGTAAAGAGACACGGTGATGTAAAGGTCACAGAGCGAGAGAGGCGTACCCAGACTGGGAGCCAGGCAGGCTGGCCCCAGAGTCCATGTCCCATGTCCTGAGTAATTCTGCTCTATTGTGCATGCTGCTGGGTGTGAATCTGAGCTCTGCCACCACCTGGAGCCCTTAACTGCTAGCCTGCACAACCTCACAGACTTCTCACTCTTCTGAGAAGGGATTACTATTATTCCCATCTTCCCTGCAAGGTACTTGAGGCGCAGAGGAGACTTAAAAGCTGAGGGTGTCAAGTCCAAGATTCAGAAGCACAGGGGCTGGGGGAGGGGGTTCTGCAAGACCAGGCAGCTGAGGGGGGAGGGAGAGTGGGATTTTGGCTCTGACCCCCCAGTAAGAGGGACCCCAGCCCGGATCAGGCCTACCTGTGCAAGGGAGAGGGGGTGTCTTCAGGGCCGCGGCGCCCCCTGTGTGGGGCTGGCAGCTCCCAGCACGCTGTCCCTGCTGAGACCCTCTGCCCAGGCACTCACCCAGAGTCCCTTTCCGTTCCTCAAGCCTTGCTGCTTTCCTTTCTTCTCATCCCATGCGGCCTCCCTCCCATCTGCCCTGACTTGCCCAAGGGCCCTAGAGTCCTGGCCTCTCTAGCCCCTTCCTGCCCTAGGACCCAAGAGTCTGCACCCCCATTGCTTGGTGGAACCCTAAACTTGGATCCCCAGTTCTTTCCTTCCCCAGAGACCCAGGAGCCCAGGTCTCAAGCTTTAATTTCCTGGCCGTTTTAACCTCTAAAGGCTCCCAGTCTGACACCCCGCAGGAACTGAGACAATTGCTTTAAAGCCTTGGGAAAGTGAGGGTCCAGCCTCCCAGCCTTTACCTCTCTCGGGAGTCCCAGAGATATTACCACTTCCTAATTTTCCCAGAAAGCTGCCCCTCCACCCTGGAAGGCCCAAGCCTGCTTCTCCGGCTCTGCAAGGTCCCAGCACCAGACTTGAGCTCTTCTTCAAAGCTCAGATGTCCAATTCCCCAGCCTCTTCCCTCCAACACCCAGGGCTCTGGCCTCGTAGGGACCCAGGCAGGGAGCTTCCCAGGCCCTGGGAAACCAAACTGCCTTCTTCCAGCCCTTTGGGGACCCAGGGGTCCAACCTCTTAACTTTACCCACTCCCAGCACCCTCCTCCCATGGAAGCCTGGTATGTGGGCCTCCAGTCCCCTCCTCCCTTGGACCCACAAGTCTGGGCCCCGCCCCCTCCCTCCCTGCTCCTCCCCCCTCTCCCAACCCCGGCCCCGCCTCCTCACCACCTCACCCACCTGCGAAGAGCCGGGAAGATAGAAGGAAAAAGACAAGAAAAAGGGGGCCGGAGTCAGCGCTGGGAGCCCCCAGGACGCACCCCTCCTGGACCCCACCTGCCCTGCCCTGGGGCCGACACTCACCCATTGACAGCGACCTGGGGGGCGCTTTGCTGCAGGAGATAAGAGGGCAGCAAGTCAGGCGGGGCTGGCCCCGCTACGTTGCCTGGGGAAGCCTGCTGCTCCCATCGAGGACTTAGCCTCACCTGCCGGCGCCGCCGCTCGTGCTGTAGCTGTTTCTCTACCGGCTCCTCCCAGGCGCGGCCCTGCGGGTCAGTGGCCGGGGGCTCCCAGCCGCTGTAGAAGTCAGGGCTGTATGGGGGTCCCTCCTCCAGGGGCAGCTCCAGCCTGCGACCAAGGACCGGGCCGAGGCCTCAGGGATGCTGGTCCGGTCGCCTACTTAGCCTTAGCTTCACTAAGTTCTCCCCTTTCTTCTAAGCCCCGCCCCTGCCTCTAAGCTCCACCCATGACATCAATTATATTTCTAATTACACTGATTCCACCCTAATACCTCTAAATCCGACCTCTGATTCCAAACAGGGTTTCTAGCCACACGCATCCCTCCCTGGTTCTGCTCCTTCGCCCTTGAAGCGCTCAGCCTCCAAGCGCACAGACTTCACCCGCTTTCCAAACCCACAGGCCAAACCTTTCATAAGCCCCAACCCGTTCACCTAAGCCCCGCCCCCTTCCCGTGGCCCCGCTCCGTTTCTCTAAGCCCCGCCTTTTGTTCCAGTTCGAGTGTCTGGTTCAGTCTTAAACCTCTCCTTCATGCTAATTTCTGATTTTTCTTCCAATCGGATGCTGGCATTTGTTCTAGGTCCCACCGCTCTTCACTGGCCACACCCTCCCAGCTAAGCCCCGCCTCCAACCCCCCAGTCCCACCTTCTTTTCCAATCACCACGCCCCTGCCTTCCAGGCCCGCCCCAATTGCCACGCCCCTACCTCCCAGCCCCGCCCTCGTTACCACGCCCCTGTCATCCAGGCCCACCCAATCACCACGTCCCTGCCTTTAGCCCCGCCCCTGCCTTCCAGGCCCGCCCCCAATTACCAGGCCCCTGCCTCTAGCCCCGCCCCTCCAATCCCCACGCCCCTGCCTCCCAGCCCCGCCCTCCAGTTACCACGCCCCTGCCTCCCAGCCACGCCCCTCACCCCGGGCAGGTCCACCAGTCCCCCAGCGAGGTCCAGAGCGCGTTTTCTCGTGGGGTGACATTGTCCCGCAGCAGCGCCACGGCGTCGCACGTCAGGTGCGGCCGTCGCACGCTGCTCGCGAACTGGGGGCCACCTGTCGTGTCCACAATCTGCCAGGGGAGTAGGAGTGGGCACGCCATCAGACCTCCTAGAAGTCGAACCCCGATTCCTCCTGCTGCAGGGGCAGACCTGAGGGCCCGGTAGTCTGACCATTTGCAGAGGTCCGAACAGGAAGTGCAGCAGCTCTGGGGAGGAGGGGTTGGCGATGTTGCCGCGCAGCCGGGCCTGCGGAGCAGCGGGGTGCTGGTATTAGCGCTCGGACCAGTTGGGTTCGCGCCCTCCTGCCCCCTGACGCCCCGGGCTGGGCGCGTCCTCACCAGCAGGCTGAAGGCGTACTTGATTTTCTGAAGCACGTCGATGTACTCGGCCTCCAAGGGCGGCTTGGCCCGCAGGGTCAGGAGGCCCTCTATGGGTAGGGGAGGCAGGCATGGGGATGGGGGACACAGGGACAGCGGCAGACAGGGTCAGAGGGAGAGGTAGAGACCCGGTGAGACCGCGATGGGGAGTCAAAACTGGCAGGGGGGCTAGGGGAGACCATAGGGATTGGGAGGACATTGTGGAGTGACCGTGGATGTGCAGGATCCCACTCTTGGGGCCCCTCACCCCCGGCCTCCCGGCGCCGGGTCCTGCGGCCGCGCTCGCGGTGTTCCAGAACTCGGGCAGCTTCCGCAGCCTTCTGCAGCCTCGAGACGAAGCTCTCCACGTCGTCGAACACGTGGTTTAGGATGTCCTGGGGGACAGAGCAGGGGGGACCCCTGAGACCCTCCCGGATCCTCATCAACCCGGTCAAAACCCTCAAGCCAAGAGCGCAGAGACACCCTCCCAGGCCAAGCCACGCCCTGTGATGCGCGGCCCTGTCCCCATATTTCAGCCACGGCCGGCCACACCCCCCACCAGAAGTCTGACCACGCCCCAAAGCCAAGCCCCTCTTCCCCCCTGTAGGATTCCACCCCTACAGCCGGTCCCTCCCCTCCCCTACCCCCACCCCGCTCACCACTTCCCGCTCCGCCTGCAGACCGGCCAGGTCCGGGCCGCGGGGGCCCAGGTCAGGGGAGGCCGGGTCAGCGCCGCTAGAGGTCGCCGCCGGGCCGGGCCTCCGCGCCTCCTCCGCCTCGGGGATGGGCTCCACCTGCGGTCGCCCGCGGCCCGCGGCCGGCTCCACCGTGCTGATCACCGCGCGGATCGACGGGCGGCGCTGCAGGGGCGGGGTCTCCGCGGCAGGATAGGGGCGGCGCTGCAGCTCCTCCTGCGTGGCCCTGCGGGGGGAGAAGGGGAAACTGAGGGTGGGTCCACTGAGGGGGTCCAGCGAGGGGAGAAATTCGGGGCTTAAAACGGATACACTGTGTGGCCCAAGGGAGTCAAACTCCAGCTCAGAGTGGTAGGGAGAAATCCAAGATATGGGGAGGGGGAGCACTTCTTCAGAGGGAAACTGAGGCCAGACGGAGGAGAAACCGAGGACCAGAAACAGGAAAAGTGGATTCTTGGAGAGGGGGTACACTTGTCTGGGAGGTACACGCGAGACTTGAACCCGGCTTTGTTTGACTCCATTCAAAACCCGTTCTGTTCTAGGCTAGTGGTATCAGCCCATTTCTCGGACGGGGAGATTGAGGCCCAGAGAGGGCCTCCCAGGGACCCTACCCGTCCTTCTCCCCCGTTTCCAGCCCAGCCCCTTACCTGAGCGCCGCCGCCCGGCGCTCCCCGCGGCCCGAGCGGTAGTTGAGCACGGCTCCCTGAATGTCCTCTCGGATCAGCTCCGCCTGCCAATCACGCCGTCAGGCCACGCCCCACGCCGCCCCCTGCCCGACCCCGGCCAGGCCCCCGATGGATTCCTTGGCACGGCCCCAGACCACGCCCAGTCCTCGTTCCCACACTGCGCCCCCGCACGGCCACGCCCTAGACTCACACCCTCGCCCTAAATCTGCCCCTGCCCTAGGCCACATCCCCAGCCACGGAGCCCCCATCCTAGCTCTGGCTGCCCCCAGACCCGCTCTCCTGTGTTCTGTGCGAGTCCTTGACCTCCGGCTACATACCACCCTCCCATTCTGTCTCGACCCTGTGTCTAACCTGTTCTCAAAGCACCCTCCCTTCTAGAACACGCCCCCTCCACTGGCCCTGACCCTGCCTTTGCCCCAGGCCGCGTCCCTCTCTAGAGGCCCGCACCACTTCGGCGCCAGCTGGGGCTCAATTCCAGCCCTCCCCCCACCCCCGGGATCCGCGGGGTCGCAGCCGTGTCCTCGGCGGTGGTCCCCGCTCCCGGCCGCTCACCCCGAGACGCAGGCCCTGGAAGAAGTGCACGTCCGGCTGCGCGCGCTCCGGCTCCTGGCACACGAGCAGCAGCAGCGAGCGGCTCCGGCCGGGCGGCAGCACCGCGTCGCAGCGCACGATGGCGCCCAGCGGGTACGATTCCAGCTCCTCCTGCGGGGTGGGACGGCGGGTAAACTGAGGCCCGGACCCGATGATAACTGCTCAACGACCGCAGTAGTGCAGGCCCTGCGCAGGGCAACCCCACGAGGTTAGGGGTTAGGGATAACACCCCTGTTTAATAGACGAGGCTAATAAGGCTCAAAAAGGGGGTAGGGGTCCCTTGCCAAAGTTCCCAGAGGATGGACGTGCAGGGGTCAAGATTCACACTCTAATCCCTGACGTCCCTAGGGCCAAGCTCTGCATGCCTCGCCAGCGCGGTCCGGCTGCTCCTGGCCCCCACTTGCCCCTGGCACCTTGGAGGCGGGGTCGAGCAGCGTGACGTGGTCGGGAGACACGCGCAGCAGCATCTCCTGGGCCCAGACGCGGCCCTGGCTGTCCATGAGCGCCAACTTCCGCGAGGCGTCCTCCACCGTGTGCACGCCATCCTCCTCACCCAGGCAGAACGTCACCAGGTGCTGGCACGGGCCGCAGAGAAAGCAGTGAGTCCCAGGATGAAACCAGGCGGGCTCAGAATCCCCTGGGATCAGCCTTCCAGCCTGCGACTAACCACACCTCCTCCTGGAAGCCTTGCCTGATCACCTGCTCCACCTATCGGCGCCTCCTCCTAGTGCCCTATATTTCTCTCAGCGTAACTAGCACCTAAGTCAGTCTTCCCACCAAGACTGGAGGCTCCTTGAAGGCAGGGAATGGTCTGGATTATATCTAGACCCTTCTAAACTCCTCTACCGTCATTAGAGCTCCTGGCAGCCTTTGCTGGACGAGTCTAACCCCTACTCATCCAGGAGCCTTTAATTTGTCCCTGTGGCCCGACCGTCCAGCACAAGAGCTGGTTTGGAGGAAAAGTTGGCAGATGCGAGTGGACTTGAGTTCCTCCACTCAATACCCACATCAGAGGCAAGGCACAGGAAGTCCATTTTGCAGCTGAGCAAACAGTTTCCCAGGTTCTTTCTGCTTGGAGGCCCAGTTGCTTTCAACCCACCCTCCTGAGGCCCATCTTTCCTTCCATAAAACTCCCTTTGGCAACGTGGACCCCAGACTCACATTGACTGGATACTGGGAAACGTCAGCCATGACCACAGTGGAGTAACGCTTCCTCTGCTCTGCGGAGGGAAGGAGAAGGGGCCCAGGAGTCCAGGCCCCCAGCCCTACTCCCTCAGACCCGGGGGTCCGGGTCCCCTGGCCCCTCCTCCCTCAGACCCCAGGAGTCCAGACCCCCGGGGTCCCCTCCTCCCTCAGACCTGGGAGTCCCGGCCCCCAGCCCCTCCTCCCTCAGACCCTGGAGTCCCGGCCCCCCCCCCCCCCCGCCCCTCCTCCCTCAGACCCTGGAGTCCCTGCCCCCAGCCCCTCCTCCCTCAGACCCCAGGGGTGCAGGACCCCCGGCCCCTCCTCCCTCAGACCTGGGAGTCCTGGCCCCCTGGCCCCCTCCTCCCTCAGACCCTGGGGGTCCGGGCCCTCCTGCCCCTCCTCCCTCAGACCTTGGAGTCCTGGCCCCCCGGCCCCTCCTCCCTCAGACCCTGGAGTCTCAGCCCCCAGCCTCTCCTCCCTCAGACCCACTTTCAGCCTGGGATTTCCTTGCCCCTAAGCTCACCATAGATAGACTTGGCACTCGGTTTGGGGGCAGCTTCCGGGCTGGTAAAGGAAGAGAGGGGTGAAAGGGGCTGTGGGAATTGGGGGAAGATCGTAGGGGTTTCGAATGCCAAGCAGAACAGCAGTGACTTCATTGTGAGGGCAATGGGGAGCCATGGAGGATTTCGAGCAGGGGAGGGCAGGGCCAGAGCTGGACTTTAACAAGACAAGTAAAGCGGTGGTACTGGGTGGTGGTGGGAAGAAAACAGACCTGGGTTCCAATCCCCTGTCAGCTACTGCCTTGCCACAGACCCTGGGTAGGAGACTTAGTGTCTCCTGCCTCAGTTTCCCTTTCTGTAAGATAGGGGTTAGTGACCCTATAGCCTCCATCTGGTAGGGCTGCTGGGCGAATTCCATGAGATGATGCAGGGAAGTGCTTTGCAGCCTCTATTATCATTATGATCATGATGCAAAGGGCTTAGCACACAGCAGTTGCTCAATAAATGGGAATTTTTACAATAGCATTCATATTTGGAGTAGATGGAGAGTTATCTTCTTCCCCTCCCACCCCCATGGGCGAGGCTCTTTCCAGCCAAATCCTTCTCTGTCTCCTCCTGCCCTTGACCTCCCCTTCAAGGTTGCCTTCTCCAAGAATTCTTGAGTTCCCATTTCCACAGTAATAACAGAAGGTCAGAGCTCAAGTGGGGTCAGGGATGAGGGATGAGAAACCCTTTCAGTCAAATTTCTTGCTCCTCATCCTGCTCCTGCTGTTCAGATCTCTCCACAATTTGATTACCTCTGGTCTGGGGAACTCACTACCTCCCATCTCCCATGCAGCTATTCCCATCCGTCTCTGTTTGTCCTCTCCCTGCTCACTCCAGGAAACTTGAACCTTCGTTATAAACGGCGCTGATTTTTTAACAGAGGGTCAATATTTCATAATAAGATAACAACAACAATTGTAAGAGCACATTCCCACAGCTGAGCGCCTGCTGTTGGTTAGATTCTCTGCTCAACGTGCATTATCCCGTCAAGCTCTCAAAATTGTCCCTGTTTCACAGGGAAGGGACTGAGGCTCAAAGATGTGATGGCCTTTGGCCAGGGTCACACCACTGCTGATAGCATCCGAATGTAAACCCAGGTCTGTCTGCTGGAGAGTGGGAGCTCTAGCTACAGGCTGGGCAGGGAGGGAGGCAGCTCGGGCGTCCTCCTGAGTGTCCAGGCCTGGGCTGCTGTGAAAGCTGCCTGCAGGTGGGGGTGAGCGCTGTGGTGGGAGGTGTGCTGGGGCTGCGTGGCCAGGTGGGCAGGGGCACTTACCCGGTGGTGGTGCTGCTCATGGTGCCGAGAAGGAGGAGCTCCTGCCACCTGGGAGCCAGCAAAGACGTGAGGGGCCGACCTGGCCTGTGGGACCTGTGATTCCTGGCCTCGGCCCCTCCTCCCCCAGACCCGGGAGTCCAGGCCCCCAGCCCCTCCTCCCCCAGCCCTGGGGGGCCAAGCCCCCCCCGCCCCTCCTCCCTCAGACCCGGGGATCCAGGCCCCCGGCCCCTCCTCCCCCAGCCCTGGGGGGCCAAGCCCCCCCCCCGCCCCTCCTCCCTCAGACCCGGGGATCCAGGCCCCCGGCCCCTCCTCCCCCAGCCCTGGGGGGCCAAGCCCCCCCCCGCCCCTCCCCCCTCAGACCCGGGGATCCAGGCCCCCGGCCCCTCCTCCCCCAGCCCTGGGGGGCCAAGCCCCCGCCCCTCCTCCCTCAGACCCGGGGATCCGGGTCCCTGCCCTCCTCCCCAGACCCGGGGTCCAGGCCCCGGCCCCTCCTCCCTCAGACCCGGGGATCCGGGTCCCCGGCCCTCCTCCCCCAGCCTGGGGGCCAAGCCCCCTGCCCTCCTCCCCCAGCCCTGGGGGCCAAGCCCCTGCCCCTCCTCCCTCAGACCCGGGGATCCGGGTCCCCGCCCCTCCTTCCCCAGACCCGGGAGTCCAGGCCCCCGGCCCCTCCTCCCCCAGCCCTGAGGGGCCAAGCCCCCGCCCCTCCTCCCTCAGACCTGGGGATCCGGGCCCCGGCCCCTCCTCCCTCAGACCCCGGGATCCGGGCCCCCGGCCCCTCCTCCCCCAGCCCTGGGGGGCCAAGCCCCCCCCCCGCCCCCCCTCCCCCCGACCCGGGGGTCCAGGCCCCCGGCCCCTCCTCCCCCAGCCCTGGGGGGCCAAGCCCCCCCCCTCGCCCCTCCTCCCTCAGACCCGGGGATCCGGGCCCTGGCCCCTCCTCCCCCAGCCCTGGGGGGCCAAGCCCCCCCCCGCCCCTCCTCCCTCAGACCCGGGGATCCGGGTCCCCCGCCCCTCCTTCCCCAGACCCGGGGGTCCAGGACCCCGGCCCCTCCTCCCTCACACCTAGTACGCTGGCCCCCAGGTCCCGCAGGGGTCCAGGCATTTAGTTGTTCTCCGCTTCCCCTCTCTACCCAGGGCTCCCGTCTCACCGCCTTTACCTTCTCAGGGGCCCAGGAGTCCGGGCTCAGCGCTCCTCTTCCCTAAGAACCAAAGGGTTTTGAGCCCAGGTCTCCTCAGAGGACTCTTCGTCCAGTGCCTCAGCCCCTGTGACCCTATACTCTTCCTTTAGCTACTGGAGTCCCGGCTCCCAGCTGTTACCTCTTCAGGACTCAAGAATTTAGGGCTCCCAGCCCTTCCTGTGTCGGGACCCAGGAGTCCTGGCCCCTGCTCCTCCTCCCCACACCCGGGAGTCCCCTCCTGCAGCCCTCCTCGCCGCGACCCAGACCTCTCTCGCGGCCCCCTCACCTGCCCCGTCAGGCGCTGTCAGATGGGAGGCTCGGCTCTCGGCTCTCCTCTTCCTCTCCCTTCCAGACTGCCGGCCCCTCCCTCCAGCTCCCTCCCAGGGCGGCCCGCCTCCGCATACCTGAGCACTCACCTGGCACCAAACGCTGGAGCGGCCCCTGGGCGGGGCTGGCAGAAAGACCCGCAGTGGTGGTGGGGCGGGTGGTGGGCACTGGCTGGGACGGCCTCCGGGGCTGTGATCTCTCCATCACAACAACATTCGAGCAATAACAACAACAGTAATTTGATGTCGCACTTCTTCACATGCCAGAATCCAGAATGGAAAGCTCTGTCTTAAATACGCCATTCGAGTTCTCCTAATATCTCCGGAAGCCGGAGGTTTGATTTGCACTGGTTCATGGTCAAAGAGCGGGGTGCTTAATGTGGCAGGGTGGGCTTTGAACCCAGGGCTCTCTCTCTGTCTCCAGGGCCGGCGTCCGCCCCTGCTCTGTGCACACCTCCTGTTCACGGTCCCTTTCTCTGCTGTGCCTTTGGCCTTCACCCCTCCCCTTCCCTCTTCCTTTGGAAATTTCCTTCAGTAATCCCCTATTACGATGATGGCGAGGACTTCACTCACTCAGTGCGTGGGACAACTCCAACAGTTAACAGGTTCCTCAGGCACACAGTCTCCTTTCGAGAACCTCCCCTGTGGCATGGTCCTTGTGAACCAAATTATACACATAATTTCTTCCCAAAACCCAGTGAGGTGAGCGTTGGGGGTCTCCATTTCACAGGTGAGGAGACTGAGGCGTATAAGGGTTATGAAACTTGCCTCAGGTTCCACATGCAGTGGGTGGTGACAATGTTAGGCTCCAAAGCTCAGACCTGAGAGAGCGGAGCAGGGGACCGACGGACACGCCCACTCTTAGCCTTTCTGGTTGTCAGAGATCCCCACCTGACTCCTGCCACCATCACCTCTCACCTGGACCACTGCAGTGGCCTCCTGACTGGTCTCCCTGCTCCCTTCCTCCCCTCAGCCTAGGCTCAAAGCAGGGACCCCACAAAAACCTAAGTCAGCTCACGTCTCTCCTATGCTCAAAATCCTTTGGTGGCTCCCCATTTCTCTGGATAAAAGCTGATGTCTATGAGGTCTTAAGGAACATTACTCTATTTTTATTTTATTTTTTTTATAATTTCATTTATTTATTTTCCCCCCCAAAGCCCCAGTAGATAGTTGTTTGTCATAGCTGCACATCCTTCTAGTTGCTGTATGTGGGACGCAGCCTCAGCATGGCCGGAGAAGTGGTGCGTCGGTGCGCGCCTGGGATCCGAACCTGGGCCGCCAGCAGCGGAGCGCGTGCACTTAACCGCTAAGCCACGGGGCCGGCCCCGGAACATTACTCTAACCTCCTCTCTTCCTCCTCTCCCCCTCCATCACTCTGTTCCAGCACACTGGCCTTCTTGCTGCTCCTTGAGCACCCAGACCCCATCCTGCCTCAGGGCCTTTGCACTTGCCATTCCGTCTGCCTGGAATGCTCTTCCCGCAGATATCCTCAGAGCTTGCTCCCTCACCTCCTTTGCTCAAATGATATCACCCCAGAGAGGCCTGGCTGACCACCCTGCTTAAAATGACAGCACCTCTTACCCTTCCCTCCTTCCTATTCTCTCCCTGCCCCCATTCTTAATTTTTCTCCAGAGCACCTATCACCTTCTAACACACAAGATTACCTGTTCACTTTGATTATTTTATGTCCCCCCGTCAGAATGTACGCTTCATGAGGGCAAAGACTTGTATACGTTCATTCGCCCGCCCCGTCTGCGGCACACAGTGTAGCGAGTGCTGGAGGAACATGTGTGAATTAATGAGTGTTTTGCATTTGGTGCGTTCACGTGCATTATTGCTTCGTCACTTCATTCAACACATGTTGACCCCACAGTCTACGCTGAGTGAGGCTGGAAACCAGAGAGGACACCCTTGTCCTGGACTGATGGGATGAAAGAGTGGAGAGGAAGAGAGACAATCATATGGTGTGATGGCAAAGAGTCCCCGTGGGTGTGGGTTTGAGTCCTTGCTTTGCCACTTATTAATTTTGGTAATACTTATTGTGTGCTCATGTCCTCTTCTGAGTAGATTATATGTGTGTGTGTATAATCCTCACAACATCCTATGAAATGGGTTCACTTATCCCCACTTTACACATGAGGAAATTGAGGCACACACAAGTTAAGCAATTTGTCTACAATCACACAGCCAATATGTGGCAGAGATGCCTGAATCCAGGTCATACAATTTATTTATTTATTTTATAATTTTATTTATTTATTTTTCCCCCAAAGCCCCAGTAGATAGTTGTATGTCATAGCTGCACACCCTTCTAGTTGCTGCATGTGGGACGCGGCCTCAGCATGGCCGGACAAGCGGTGCGTCGCTGTGTGCCTGGGATCCGAACCCGGGCCGCCAGCATCGGAGCATGCGCGCTTAACCGCTAAGCCATGGGCCGGCCCCAGGTCATACAATTTAGACCCTGTATCCTTTGGTGCCACCGTATGGTGCCACCTCGTGACCCCACCCCTTTCTAGCAGTGTGACCCTGGGCAAATTACCTAACCTCTCTGTGCCCCAGTCCCCCAGCTGTAAAATGGGCATCGCAGCGTTGGGAGGATTAAATGAGGTTATGGAGAGGTCTTAGCACAGTAGCTGGTAGAGAGGAAGCGCTAGGTGAATGTTAGCAACGAGGGAGATGACAGCCTTCTTTTCCGTCTGCGCTAAAATAGAGGACACACAGGGCTCCGCGGAAGCCCAGAAGAGGCTGCTGAGAAGGTCAAGGCGGGCTTCCTGGAGGAGGAGGGGCGGCCAGAGCTGAACCTGAAGGGCGAGTTTGACAGCCCAAGGTGGCCTGGAGGATGAGGAAGGAGTGTTCCAGGCCTTGGAGCTGCCCGAGCTGGGCTGCACCAGCCACGGTGTCACACACTGCTGGGCGCACTTACATGTGGGCGGGGGCTCTCGAGGGCGCAGCAGGGAGAGGGTCCAGGATCCTCTGTCACCAGCCTCTGTCACTCCCTGTCCCTGTCACATCCATGCCACAAATGTCGCCTGAGCTCCGCCCTGCCAGGATTGGGGCTGGAGGGAGGGAGCAGACCCCTGACCCTCTGTGAGAGAGACAGGGTCGGGATTGGTACCCCACTGACAGAGGAGAAGATAGAGGCTCGGAGTGGGGAGACCACTAGCCCAAAGTCACAGTGGCCGCGGGCTGTGACACAAACGCAGATCTGGCTGAGCCCACGTGCTTTCTTCCTGTGCGGGTGGAGAAGGTATCCTCATAGAGGCGTTCGGTGGGAATCAGGGCTGGGTCTGGGCCTGAGGGAGGAGGGGCTGGGGGCCCGGACCCCCGGGTCCGAGGGAGGAGGGCAGGGCCCAGCACAGGCGCCCTGGGCCCCACCCTGTGCCGTGCGCGTGCTCGAGGTCCGGAGCCGCAGGTGAGACCGAAACCTGAACCTCCGCCCCAGTTCCGGGGCCCAGGGCCTCCTTCCTCCTTCCCTGGCCGCAAAGGAGGCCCCTCCCTTTCTCCAAACCTCGGCAAGAGGTTCCCAGGTAGCAGCGGAGGCTCCCACCCCTGCGCAGCCTGACTCACCGAGGCCGGGCGGACGCAGCGAATCCCTGCCCTGCAGACTCCCCGGGGACTCGGCGCGGCACGCAAGAACCCTCTCCCACCCCGTGCCTGCCCACACTGTCGTTAGAGGGTCTTCATTGAGTCAGCTTAGGACCCTGTGGGTCTGGGTTTGCCTCTGTCCCCAAGATGGGATAGCTTAGTCGTTGGGGGACTGGTCTATTTATTCTCTGGGTTGGGGGGGCTCCCAGGAGCCACGCCCCAGAATCTAAGCTAAGATCCCCCACGTGTCATATCTGAAACCACCCCATCTCTTCCCTCATCCTCCTCTCCCAATGCATATTCTCCCCCACACCCCCAACCCTAGGATTTGCTGATGAATTCCTAGGACAAGGGGAGAGGTCAAACTCATGGGAAATGCGAGGTATGGCAGGTTGTTGGGGGAGGGTGTAGAAATAAGTCGGGGAGCTGGGTCTCAGGGAGATATATTTACTTACATAGTCGTTAATTTATTCTTTCACTAAAGGGTTTCTCAGACCTAATTTGTGCCTCACTCTTTCCCTCAAGAAGAGAGTCTAACTGGGAAAATAGAACCTGATGGCACCCACTGTCACAATTCAGAGTGACATGTGTACTAACGGAGGTGGCACAGGGCATTGTGTGTCCTCAAAGGAGGCCCTTATTCCAGCTTTGTGGTGGATGTGTGAGGCCGTCAAAGAAGCCTTCCCTGCTTAAATGAAAACTGGATGGGGTTCTGAAGGATGAATAGGAGTTCACCAAGGAAGATGCAGCAAGGAATGATATTCTAAGCATGGGCAGTGGCATGTACACAGTCCCGAAGTCAGGTAGTCACAAACACTGTAAGCACCTGCTGTGTGCCAAGCACGTTCTACATGCTGGACAGACGGAACACCTGCCCTTGTGTTATTGTCATCCCAGTGGGTGTGGTGGGAAGGCGGAAGATCAACGGGTAGACACATACATGAATAAGACTTTCAGTTGCTGGTGAGCTCGATGGAGGAAATAAAGGTGAAGAGGTGGAGGATGGAGGGCTGGGCAGGTGTGGTCAGGGATGGCCTCTCTCAGGAGGCGACAACCAAGCTTTGACCTGAATTTTGAGAGTGAGCCAGGAATGCGGAGAGGGTTTCGGGCAGAGGGAATACTTTGTGGAGTCCGGGCGGGCGGGGAAAGGCTGTAGCGGGCGTGGCTGGCCGGAGGAGGTGAGGCTGGAGATCCAGCTGTGAGGACGTGGAGTTGGTGACAGCAATGACGGTAGCAAATGAGAGGGTGGCCAAATTCCACCTCAAATGGATTTGCCCGAAGCCGGAGTCTCAAGAAGCTCCCAGTCTGGTAGGGGAGGAGACACAAACATGGGCTGCCCTAGGTGTGCCGGAATGGAGGTCGCTCGGGCAGCGGGAGCGCCAGGAGTCTCTCCTGAGACCTGAGGGGCGAGGGCAGGCTTCTCCTTGGAGCTCCTCTGAGACCGGCCAGGGCTGGGTGGGGCAGAGCAGCACCAGCGGGGTGGGTCTAGGAACCGGCCCGGCCTGGCCGGAGGAGGAAGGTGGAGGAGGGAGGCTGGTGGTGGAACTGTTTGTTCTCTGGGAGGGATCAAAGGCGGACCAGACCGTCTCCCGAAACTGGAGGGGCCTGGCTCTGAGGCTGGGGTCTGGGCCCAGGGGGCAGTGATGAGAAACGACTCCAGACAGACTTGAGTTTGGATCCTGGGCTGGAGCAAGTGCCTCTCGGTTGATTCTCATTTCTTCCCCTCTAAAACGAGCATAATTCCTAGTACCTGCCGGAAAGGCTGGTGGGAAGCCCAGAGGGGCGAGAAGTGCTCAGCTGATCGGTGAAAAATAAATAGACAAAGGAATGAACCAGTAACTAAGTGACCGGGGTGACATGCCGTGACAAGGGATGCCTCTGCAGACAGACAGCTCTGCGATCCAGTGCCTGCTCTGACATCTTAAGCAGCTGACAGCCTCAGTTTCCCCAGCTCGAAGCTTCTGATGACCATTCATTTATTCAAGACATTTATCATTCATTCAATGAATGTTTATTAAGCGTCTACTCTACACAAGCACTGTTCTAGGGACCAATGAACTCAACAGCTCCAAACCTGCCCTCGTGGAGTTTACAGTCTGGTGGAAAACAAAATAAAAAAGTAAACGATGTAGGATGTTGGATGGCGAGAATGCTGTGGGGGAATTGAAAGCAGGGAAGGGGGCCAGGGAGTGTCCAGCAGGTGTTTTGGGGGTTTTATTGAAAAGTTAGTGTGGTTGGGGGAGGGCCTTGCTGAGAAGGTGATATTTGAGTGAAGACCTGGAGGAGGGGAGGAAATGAGGTGTGGGTACCCCAGGACATTGCACAAGGGCAATGGCTAGTGCAAATGTCCTGGGGTGAGTGTGCTCACGCAGCAAGGCCAGCGTATCTGGAGCAGAGTGGGTGAGGGGAGACATGAAGTCAGAGAGGTAATGGGGGCAGGTCATGGGTTCCTGTAAGGAACTGTAGTCACTGTAAGGATCAGAGAGGCCAAGGGACCTATAGAAGTGCTTTGATCAAGTTTTCCCTTAAATTGACGTAAAATCAACCATTTTAAAGTGAACAATTCAGTAGCATTTGATACATTCACAGTGTTGTGCAACTATCACCTCCATCTAGTTCCAAAACATTTTAATCATCCCAAAAGGAAACCCTGTACCCATTAGCAGTCACTTCCCATTCCTCCCTCCCCCAGTCCCCAGAAACCAGCAATTTGCTTTCTGTCTGTGTGGATATTTCATATAAATGGATCCATACAATATGTGACCTCATAGTATTTTTGAGGTTCATCTATGTTGTATTGATTGAGTGTTGAAATAATTTCAGACTTACAGAAAAGTTGCAAAATGATACAAAGAATTTCCATGTACTATATCAGATTCCCCAGAGGCTAACACACATTTTTTTTTTCTGAACTGTTTAAGAGTCAGTTGCAGACCTGAAATTGTTTTACCCCTAAAAACTTTAAATGTGTTTCCTGAAAACAGCGTCATTCTCTTACATAACCACAGTTCTCCAGCACTATTATCTGATCTACAGAACTTATTTCTATTTATCCCATTTGTCTTAATTATGTCCTTACGGTGAAACAAAGAGGAAAAAAAGCTTTTTTTCTCTCCCTGATGTAGGTCCTGATCCCAGATCACATTTTGCATTTAATTGTCATGCCTCTTTAGTCTCCTTTAATCTGGAACAATTTCTCCATTTTTCTTTCTATCTTGAACTTGACACTTTCAAAGAGTTCAGGGCAGTTCTTTTATAGACTGCCCCTTGGTTTGACTTTCTCTGATGCTACTCATGATGGATGCTGGTTATACATTTTTGGCAAGAATATCCCAGACCTGACATTGTGTTCTTCTCAGTGTTTTGTATCAGGAGGCACATGATGTTTGTCCCAATTTTATCACTTGGTTTAGGTGAAGCGGGCCGGGTTTCTCCACTGTAAAGTTACATTTTTTTTCCCTTTGTACTGAATAAGTATCTTGTGGAGAGCTACTCTGAGACTGTGTAAATATCCTGTGTGTCATAAAACGTTCACCTGTTAGTTTTGGCATCCATGAATGCCTCTTGCCTGAATCAGTTATGACCAAGATTGTTCCCAAAAGGATCCCCTAAATTCTGTGTGGAGAATGGGCTGGTGGGGAGAACAGGGGGCAGCAGGGAGACCCACAGGGGGCTTTCACACTAATCCAGCGAGAGATGGTAGCAATGGAGATGCTAAGACTGGTCAGATTTTGGATATATTTTGAGGGAATAGCTGGTGGGTTGTGAGAGAAAAAGAGAAGATGAGGGCAACTCCATGTTTTGGCCTAAGCAATTGGAAAGCTGGAGTTGCCATTTTCTGAGTTGAGGAAGATTGCTGCTATAACAGAGAGACCCAAACCATTAGTGACTTAAATCAGGTAGAAGTTTATTCCTCGCAGTGGATCTGGGGCCCATTTGGCAGCTCTGTAATCATAAGGGTCCCAGGTTCCTTGCATCTCACTGCTCCACCAAAATATATCTTGATGATGCAAATAATCGGTAACCAATCTATAGATTAGAATGATAAGGTGATATTTATCTGAGCCAAGCTGAGGACTATCCCAGAAGTGCAGTCTCCATGGGGGAAGAAGGCACTCTGAGGAAGCCTGGTTTACAGCGTGGTTATGTACCGTTTCTGAACAAAGAACATATATCAAGCATGACAGGAATACAATGTTTTTCTCAGAGTCACGAGGAGATGTTTTGCTGCAGTGTAGCACGTACACAGCAGGTCAGCTTGATCCTGGTTCTCTGGGAAGAAAAGCTTATCTTCAAAGAAGTACTGATACTGGTGTGAGAGGAATGGAGACATTCATCCCTATCTTTAAAGAGTACATTCTTGGCTTGGGGAAAATGTTTGGACCAGATGTACAATGCATGTTTGGCGGGCCGTAAGTCAGGCTGCTCTGGGAAAAACAAGTTTTAGGCTGAATCAGGTTTAAACCAGAATGGCTTCCCCATATATCTCAATATGTGAAAACTTATTATTATTTTCATCAGGCTTCCACCTCATGGTCAAAGATGGCTGCACCAGCCCCTGCCATCAGATCTGCCTTCCAGCCAGGAGAAAGGAGAAAAGGGGGAAGTGCCTCTTCCTTTTAACTACACCTGTCCCTCCTGCTCACAACCTGTTGGTCAGAACTTAGACACATGGCCACACCTATGTGCAAAGGAGGTCAGGAAATGAGTCTTTATTCTGGATATTCATGCACCCAGCTGTTAACCAGTGGCTCTTAGTATTTTGAGCAAGAAAAGAAGAATATTGGGGAATAACTAGTGAACTTTCCCTAATGAGTGCCTAGTGCTGGAGCTGCCCTTCCTACATCCGTGTGTCCTTCTGTCTACGTCTCAGCTGGAAACAACGTTCCTGAAAGATAGATCTGTTTGTGACCTTCTATTGCTCATAACTCTTCTGTGGCTCCTTAGTACCCTCTGAATCAAAGCCAAGCTTCTCAGCCTGGCATTTGACATGTAATCTGGCTCCATCTTCCAACCACTCAAGCCTCATTCCTTCCACACCCTCCCACTTCTTTCACTCCCACAACATCTCTTGTGCAATCCTGTCTGCTACTTTTTTCCTAAGCTGGCCCCACAGTCTGGAGCTCCCTTCCTGGCCCGAGGAAATATTGTCTGTCCGTTTGGCCGTGATCCACACCACTTTCTGCAGGAAGCTTGCCCAGCCTTCTTACAGAGGGTCCGCCGCCTGTCACGAGCTCTCAGAGCTCCCCTCCCTCGTCCTAGCTGGGACGTCAGCTGTTTGCATGGTGCCTGCCCTCCTCCAGGCAAAGTCACTGCCTCCGTCCTTCCCTGTCTTCCTTCCTTCTCACCGTCCTTCCCTCCTGTTCACGCTCTGCTCCTCCTCCCTTCTTCCCTCTCTTCCTCCAGTTATGGAGCCGTGCATGTGCCAGTGGTTCCAGTTACTATGGCCGTGTAACAAATTATTTCAAGACCTAGCGGTTTCAGACAAGGACCACGTTTATTTTGCTCACAGATCTGCCATCTGCACAGGGCTTGGTGGAGGCAACTCGTCTCTGCTCCATTTGGTGACAGCGGGGGTGGATTGGAGCTGGGGTGGATTGGAGCTGGTGGCGTCTGGGCTGGGCTGGAAAGACCCAAAGAGCTGGAGCCTAGAAGAATCAGGGCTTCTCCACATCTTCCTTTTCTCTCTGTGGTCTGTCCAGCGTGGTAGCTTCAGGGTAGCTAAGCTTCTTCTCACATGTCAAAGGGCTGTCAGGATGCGTGGAGAGAGTGAGGGAGAGGGAGAGAGAGAGAGAGAGACAGACAGACAGACAGAGAGAGAGACAGAGAGAGAGGAAGAAGAGGAGGAGGAGGAGGAGGAGGGAAGGGGAAAGAGGGAGAGAGAGACAGACAGACAGAGAGAGAGAGAGGTGGAAACTGTATCCTTTTTTATGACTTAGCCTGGGAAGCGACACAGCGTTACTTTGCCGTAACCTGTTGGCTGAGGCAGTTACAAAGACCTGCCCACTTTCAAGGGGAGGGAACACAGACCCCCACATTTCCATGGAGGAGTCTCAATGTCACTTTGTAGAAAAATGTTCCTCCTAGAGCCCAAATGTTTGGGTGCCAGCATTATATTGATGAGAAGAAGGTGGATTTTGGTGACAGATATACAGACCTGAGTTCAAATCCCCGTTCTCTCATTTGGATACATCATCATTATTTAGACAGAGCATGCATTTCCGAGGCTGGCTTCCCGGCTGTGGGTCCTGGGGCTGCCTCTCACCAGCTGTGAGACCTTAGACAAGCTACTTCACCTCTCTGGGCCTCACTTCACTTAGCTGTGAAATGGGGGATGATGATAACTATGATATCTACCCCAACAGGGCTGCCACAAAGAGGGGATTCGGTAATATATGTAAAGAGCCAAGAGAAGTGACCGACACACGGTAAGTGTGAACTATTGTAACTATTATTATTCACCCCCAATATTTCTTGAGTTCCTACTGTGTGCCAGAATTCATGCTGGGTGTGGGGGATACAGCAGTGAACAAAGAAGACACAGGACATAGTCCCCGCCCTCATGGGCTCTCGGTTTGGAGAGAGAGAAAGAAAGAGAGAGAGGGTAGGCAGAGGGCACTGTGGGAGAATCTCAGCACCTGGGACAGCACCTAATGCTTGTCAGGAATTTATTAACAACATCAACAGTGATAAAGGGGTGCATAACCTACCTGGAGTCCAAAGAGATATTCTAAACACCTTGGGTGTGTCTGGGAATCAAGTGGGAGGTCTTCAGAGGAAGAAATTTGCATGCATGATTCTCTTTATAATAAAATTAACAGCCAGCAGTGTTCTGGCACTTACTGTGGGCTAGGTCCTTGTTCGTCAGTTGCTTTCTGTCATCTTTCCAAACTCTGTGACAGGGGCCAGCAAACTCCGGCCCACTGCTTGTTTTTGTAAATAAAGTTTTGTTGGAACACAGCTGTGCTGGTTTGCTTGCATAATGTCTGTGGCTGCTTTCCTGCTGTAATGGCAAGAGTAGGTGCAGGAGGGATCGTTGGGCCTGCAAAGCTGAAATTATTTACCAGCTGGCCCTTTGCAGAAACTGTTTGCTGACCCCTGTCCTAGATGTAGATATTAGGACCACAGTTTACAGAAGAGGAGAAAAGGGCTCGGAGATGGAATGCTTTATTCACGGTCAAGAGAACCAGCATCTGAGCCCAGCACCCATGTCCATTATTTTTAATTTTTTTCTTAATTTTTATAAAATACATATAACATAAAATTTCCCATTTTAACCATTTTAACTGTACAGTTCTATGGCATTAAGTACATTCACATTTTTGTGCAACCATCACCACGATCCACCTTCAGAACTCTTTTCGTCTTGCATAACTGAAACTCTGTCCCCATTAAACAACAGCTCTCCCCCACCCCCCACTGCCCCAGGCCCTGGCAATCACCATTCCGCTTCCTGTCTCTATGAATTTGTCTCCTCTAGGTGCCTCATATAAGTGGAATCATACAGTATTTGTCCTTTTGTGTCTGGCTTATTTCACTTGGCGTAATGACCGCACAGTTCGTCCATGTTGTAGCACATGTCAGACTTCCCTCCTTTTTTAAGGCTGAATAATATTCCATTGCATGGATATACCATGTTCTGCTTATCCATTCATCTGTCGATGGACACTTGGGTCACTGTGCCCAAGTTCTTACCACTGCCCTCCACTCCTCATAGTGGTGATTTCACCTGCACAAGGAGGAAACCACTCTCCAAGAACAATGAGAAAATGCAGATGAACAAAAATCGAAAAACAATAAAATCACCCATCACCCTGCCCAGCAGAGACCCCACACAGAATATTATAGTTTTTTTTTTTTTTACTCCAAAAAATATGCATGTTAGTATATAAACTTAAAAAAAGAGAATCGGTCTGCTTTTTTTTTTTTCTTCTATATTGGTGGTTAATGAATGAACTCATGGATGTTCTTAAACGTGTGAGCCTGATGAAGCTGTAGACAGAGTGTGTCCAGAAACATACAGATGAATTAACATTTACTGTGAGTGTCAGGTGGTCTGTGAGAGCAGGGACCCTGTCTGTCTTGTCGCTGAAATCCCAATGTCTAGCTCAATGCCTGGGACACAGTGGGTGCTCATTAAATAGCCGTTGAAAGGAGTGTAGGGGTAGGAAAGGGTAGGGCCACTCTCCTACTGATCAATATCGAGGTTGATTTTATTTGCTTCTAGTGTCTTGCTATTACAGAGACACAGGGCTGTGAGGAACATTTTCCTATGTATGTTTCTTTCCAAATGACCAATTATTCTCTTAGCATAAATTCTTACAAGGGGAATGGCTGGGTCGAATATTTGCACAGGTGGTTTGCCACCTGTTGCTGAATGGCCTTTTAGGAAGGCTGTACCAATTGGCAGTCCTGCCAGCAGGTATGAGTACCTGTTTACTACATCCTTGCCAACACTGGGTATTATGGTTGTTTCCATCCTGCCAATCTGATAGGTGAAAAATGTTATGTTGTCATTATCTTAATGAGCTCTTCTTTGATTCCCAGTAAGGCTGAGTAGTTTCATGTGTTTGTTGACTTTCTTTCTTTGCAAATTGCCCATCGTGCCCTTTGCCTATGCTCCCCTCTTCCTGTTGGGGGAGGGGTGAGCCTTTTTTTTTCTTATTGATTTGTAAGGGCTTTTTACATATTAAGGATACTAACTCTTTGTCATTTTGGTGGGTGAGAGGAGCCAGAAGTTGAGAGAGGGGAAGTCACTACTCAAGGTACACATCTAAGAAGACGTGGAGCAGGAATTTGAAACAAGGTCTCTCTAGATCCATGTCAGGGGTTTTTACCACAGCCTCTATGGCACCTTCCCCTTTCCCAGGCCTTGCCCCCTCCAGGGCCCAGGAGCTCTGAGTTCCTACAATCTCAGAAAAGGGAAAGGCCTCTCTCCAGACCCAGCCACCCTTGCTACATCCCCAACAGCAAAGCTATTCTTTGGTTTGTTGTGTAGATTAAATACCTAGCACATACTAGGTACTCAATAAATAGTAGCTAGTATTATTGCTTGTTTTAAAATTATTTTCTCTTCAGCCACATCTCTTTCCAGCTGCCTCCCCCTTCAAGCCAACCTCCTACCATCTCAAACATCTGGCACTCCCCAAGCAACTTGTCTCCTGACTCCTGACTCCTAGCCTTTGCATATGCTGTTACCCTGTCAAGTTCTTCCTCTCCCCTTGGTCCACTTGAAGAACTCCTACTCATCTTTCAAAACCCTATTTAGGTTTTCCCTCCTCTGGGAAGTCTTCCCTTACTCCCAGGCTGAGTCTCCAATCGCAGATCCTGGACCCAGCGCTGCTGTGTTCCCTTTGGGTACCCTGTGCCTGGGAGGGCGCACAGAGCTCACAGTTTTCAGGGCATTACAGAAACAAGACACACTTCTCCAAGAAAAAACAAAAAATCACTAGTTTAAAACTGGAAAAGCAGCAAAACCAAAGTGAACACATTTCATTCTATGTCTACAAAACAAAACATTACATCAACTTTATTGTCAAAGCCAATATTCAAAAACCTCTTGGGACATTCAGAAACAATTTACCAGTCAGATATTTCTCACTTCCTAAGAATCCTCAAGTATGTCTGTTGATTGCTGACAAACTCGGTCCAATTGTAAATCAAATGAGTTCCTTGTGGTCAAATAATTTCCAAAACAAAATGATAAAAATCTTTTCAGTGTTTTTTTCTTTTTAGTCAGCTTTACTGCAGTATAATTTACATGCAATGAAATTCATTACTTTTAAGTGAACACGCTGGAGAGATCTGATAACTGTATGTAGTCACATATATAACCACCAGTATGAAGATAGAGACTATTTCCAAAACCTCCGCAAGTTCCCTTTGCAGTGATCCCTTCCCCTGCCACCTCTGCCCTGGCACCCAGTGACCTTCATTCTTTCACTATCTTTTTGCCTTTCCTAGAATGTCACTTAACTGGAATCATACAGCATGCGGTCTTTTGCATCTGGCTTCTCTCACTCAGAATAATGCTTTTGTGGTTGACCCATATTGTCTCAACTATCAGTATTTTGTTCCTTTTTATTAAGTAATGGTCCATTGTATGAGTTTACTGTAATTTATTTATCCATTCAGCTGTTGATGGACATTTGGGTTGTTTCCACCTTTTGGGTATTATGAGTGGGAGAGATTGAATTGTCTTTCTCCCCTCCTCCAACGAGTTTCTCCCCTGCCCCGCAATTTGTTGAAGTCCTAGCCAGCAGTACCTCAAATATGACCTTATTCAGAAATAGGGTTGCTGCAGATGTAATTAGTTAAGATGAGGTCATACTGGAATAGTGTGGGCCCCTCCTCCCTCAGACCCAGGAGTCTAGGCCCCCAGCCCCCTCTTCCCTCAGACCCCAGGAGTTTGAGAACCCCTAGGCAAGTAGGTCCTGGTTTCTGATTATCAAAATTCTCAAATTCTCCCATAAAGTCAATGAGGAACACATATTTTTAGATGAGGAACCAGGCAGATATGTTTGAAAGACACACAAAGGATCGCAGCCCAGAAGTGGCAGCGGCAGGATTCGAACTCGCGTGTTACTCCGGAACTGCACGGCACTTTATAGCCGAGCGAGTGTGACGTCATTCGTCCGGCGCGTAGGCCCCGCCCCTCAAGCCCCGCCCCTAGGCCACGGCCACGCCCCCGGCCCGTAAACTACCATTCCCAGCTGTAGCAGCGCTCGGGGCCCATCCCCATAGGTCCCGCCCTGGAAGCCCCGCCCCTCGGCCCCATGCCTCGCCCCGCCCCTTTCCGGAAGTCTTCGGTCCCCAGCGGAGCTTGCATTTCCCCACGTGGGTCCCGGGCTGCCGGCTCCTGGGAGCGACCCGGGGCGGCGGGTCTGCGGGCGGCTCCGCGCTGCACCCCGGCTCCGGCCCGGCATGAACCGCTACCTCCTGCCGCTGTCCGTGCTGGGCACGGTGGCGGGCAGCGCCGTGCTGCTCAAGTGAGTATGTGCCGGCCCCGCGGGCGCGGTGATGGCCGGCCGGTGGGCAGCGGCGAGGGAGGGAAGTCCGGGCAGAGATCACCGGCTCCTCGCCCACCCGGGAGTCCTCCAGCCCGCCCACCGGCGGTGCTCCCAGAGAATGCCGGGCAAACCTAGGCCCCGGAGCGCAGGTCACGGCCCAAGGTCACCCAGAGGAAGGGGCGGACCCGGCCCTTGGAAACATTTTGGTCTAGTTACTTCCGGACTTTGTTTAATTCCTTCATTCAGTGAATATCTATTGAGCAGTTCCCATGTGTCACGTGCTGGCCCAGGTGCAAGGAAAATGTATGCCACCTAAGCTCTCGTTATGGGAAATTGGAGAAACAAATAGAATTGTCCAATTCAGTAAATGACACAGTCGTATTGCACGAGATCTATACATAGTTCTTTCTTGTCTTTCCTAGGCTAATTCACTTAAAAATAAAACAAAACAAAACCAGGGCCGGCCGGTGGCGTACTCGTTAGGTTCGCAGGCTCCGCTTCGGTGGGTTCGAAGGTTCGGATCCCTAGTGCAGACTGAGGAACAGCTTATCAAGCCATGCTGTGGCAGCGTCCCATATAAAGTAGAGGGAGATGGGCACGGATGTTAGCTCAGGGCCAGTCTTCCTCAGCAAAAAGAGGAGGATTGGCAACGGATGTCACTTAAAAAAAAAAAAACAAACCCAAAAAACCGGCTACCAAATATTCTGTAGCAGCACTGTTCAGTAGAACTTTCTGCGATAATGGAAGTGTTTTATTTTTGTGCTGTCCATCATGAGAGCCATCACAGGTGGCTATTGAGCACTTAAAGTATAGCTGTATTATGCCTACAGTTAACCATATGGTATTGTATTGTACACTTAGAAATTTGTTGAGAGTAGATCTCATGTTAAATGTTCTCACCTCAAATGAAAAAAAAAAAGGATTAGCAATATGTAATTTTATTACAGTTACACAAGAGAAGAGATTGGCTGGGAGATAGGCCAGAAAGTAATTGGAATATTGAAGTACATTTTTTTTTTAAGGGAATGAAGGATAGACTGTAAATCTCTGAATAATTACCTTTGGGTTTATTTATCTGCTCTGTGATGAGGCTTCATTTTGAACTTGTTCCTTCTGATCTGATAAAGTCTTTTTCATTTAGTTGGCTGGTATCTTGTTATTTATAATTCATTGAACTCCTGATTTGTAAATATCAACTACCTTTTTAAAAAAAATTTTATTGAGGTTGCACTGGTTTATAACATTGTGTAAATTTCAGCTGTACGTCATTATATTTCGACTTGTATATAGACTGCATCATATTCACCACCAAAAGTCTAGTTTCCATCTGTTACTGTACAAATGTGCCCACTTCCCCCTTTCTCCCTCTCCCCTCCCCCGTTCCCTTCTGCTAACCACCAATCTGTTCACCTTATCTATTATCTTCGCCATATGAGTGAAATTATATGGTATTTGTTTTTCTCTGTCTAACTTATTTCACTGAGCATAATACCCTCAAGGTCCATCCATGTTGTTGCAAATGGCACGATCTCATCTTTTTTTATGGCTGAGTTTAATTACCTTTTTTTGAAAGCTCTAGAAGATGGAAATAATTCTTCCTTATAATAAAATTCATCGACTGCTGTTTTTATTTTTATTCATACTATATCGTCTTTCAGTTCTGAGAAAGCTAAAAAAACGATAATAATAAAGTGCCAGCGTGGGAAAAATGAAAGATAACTGAATACCCTGGGGGGAAAAAAAGTATGGCTATTTATTTTTAATTAATTTAAATTAAAAATTGGTCTCAGGTGGCTGGCAGCTACCATGCTGTACAGTGCCCTTCTCTCATGTGGAGATGGCATTGTTTATTTGGGAAGTCCCCTGTTGGTGACATTGGTTGTTTCCAGTATTTAGCCTCTGTGGAATATGGGTTTAGTAGCAGAAAAATGGCCCCCCAAGGATGTGCACGTCCTAATGCTCAGAACCTGTTAGTATGTTCCTTACCTGACAAAGGGGACTTTGCAGATGTCAGTGAGTTAAGGACCTTGAGATGGGGAGATGATCCTGGGTTATCCAGGTGGGCCCAGTGTCATCACAAAGGTCCTTATAAGAAGGAGGGGTCAGAGGCAGAGACTTGAAGATGCTACGTTGCTGACTTTGAAGAGGGAGGAAGGGGCCACGAGCCAAGGGATGTGGGTGGCCCCAGAAGCTGAACAAGGCACACAAATAGATTCTCCCCTGGAGCCTCCAGAAGGAACGCAACCCTGCAGACACCTTGATTTTAGCTCAGGGAGACCGATTTTGGACTCTGACGTGCAGACCTGTAGAATGTTACATTTGCGTGGTTATAACCGGCTGAGTCATGGTGGTTTGTTAGCGTAGCCACAGGAAACAAATACAGTGTGTCTTTATACAATAATGACTGTCACGTCGCGGAGGCTCCCCCATCTGAGCCTGTGCGCAGCCCTTTACCTGTAACCCGACAACTGCCCCGGGGAGTTATGAGATGTTCCCACCTTTCGGCTGGGGGAACATAACCTCAGAGGGGCCATTTGCCCCAGATCCTAACCATCAGGGGCACATGCGGCGAGGGTGCACAGACGGACAGAACTGACTGTGCCGTTTCTCACCTTCAGGGACTATGTCGCCGGCGGGGCCTGTCCCAGCAAGGCCACCATTCCCGGGAAGACCGTCATTGTGACGGGCGCCAACACCGGCATCGGGAAGCAGACCGCCTTGGAGCTGGCCAAAAGAGGTGATGTCCCAGCGGGCACACGCTTTCTCTGCCCAAGGCGTGGGTGTGAGGTCTGGCAGTGGAGAGTGTGGTTTCCTGGGGGATAGTAAGGTCGCTGATTCATTTGGTTGCAAGTGACAGAAACCAAAATCACGCCATCTTAAGCCAAAAAGGATCGTGTCCCTGGAAGAGGTCTGGGAGGGCTCAGGGTCTCAGAGGAGGCTGTGGACGTTCAGCATGTTTTAATTTTGGCTTTTCTCTTTGCCTCAGCCTTGCTCATTCCTGCTGCCGTTGGACTCAGTCCTAATGGCTGGGTCGGGGCCTGGGTCAGAGGTTGGGGGTCAAGGCCTGGCTTCAGGCTCTCCTAGGCTCACTGGTCAGGCATTTTGTAGAACGCCCTTCAATTTGGGTTTGTAAGACGTTTTTCTCATGGTTGGGCTGGGGTTGTGGGGGAAGTCCACGGAGGAGAAGTGCCCCCCTCAGCATAGGCAGATCTCTTTGGAAGTTGGAATCAGTGGGGTTTACTGTGGGGTCAGGCAGAGAAAGGGAGGGGTCAAAGAAGACCAGGGCTACCATTGGCTGGGATGGAAGACTGCGGCAGGACAGGTGTGAGGGGTGCGGGAGATGGGAAGCTTTCTTTGGGCTTGTCGAGTTGGGGTGGCCAGGGGAATGGGACCCTGATGGCCCAGGCGTGAGCCGCCTGTCCACCCTGAGGTCAGACAGTGGTGGCCATGATGGGCAGCCCCCCACCACCACACGGGGTTTCCCCGTGGAAGGGACATGTGCTCCTCCCAGGAAAAGGTGAGAAGGGAAATTGGACAGACACACTCACTGCTGTCCTGAGGGCTGGGCTGCCACGGGGAGGACGGACAGATTCAGGGGTCCAGTGAGTTCTGTTCTGGACCGTGTGAGGAGGCAGCTGGGTCCAGCTGTGGGCGGGATAAGCCACGAAGATACTCATGGTCAGCATCCTTGCCACCTGATTCCTGTTATCACTTTTCTAATTTTTTTTCAAGTTTTTGTTTTTTACTGCTGTGTTGAAATTTAATTCACACACTACACAACTCACCCCTTTCAAGTGTACACTTCAATGATTTTTAGTATATTCACCAAGTTGTGCAACCATTGCTGCTCTCAATTTCAGAATATTTTCATCACCTCCAAACAAAACCTCACTCTGCTTAGCCATTGCCCCCTAATTTCTCATTCCCACCCCTCCCAGGAAACCACTAGTCTACCTTCTATGGATTTGCCTATTCTGGACATTTTGTATAAATGGAATCATACACTATGTGTCCTTTTGTGTCTGGCTTTCTTCATTCAGTGTGTTTTTGAGGTTCATTCATGTTGTAGTGTGTATCAGTGCTTCATTCCTTTTCATGGCTGAGTAATATGCCATTGTATGGATTGACCGTGTTTTGTTTATCCCTTCATCTGTTGATGGCCATTTGGGTTGTTTCTACCTATGGGCCAGTGTGAATAGTGCTGCTGTGTACATGTGTGTACACATTTTTGTGCGGATTTATATATTTCATTTGTCCTGGGTATATATACCTGGGTTTTTTTTTTTTAATATTTTTTCCTGTCCTGGGCTTCCAGGGGGCAACATCATCCTGGCCTGTCGAGACATGGAGAAGTGCGAGGCGGCGGCAAAGGACATTCGCAGGGAGACCCTTAATCACCACGTCAATGCGAGGCACCTGGACTTGGCCTCCCTCAAGTCCATCCGAGAGTTTGCAGCGAAGATCATTGAAGGTAGGAGGGAGCGCGCTGGCCTTGTGGGCGGAGGTCTTGGGTGGCTAGGCTTTGAGGAGCGAATTAAACCAGGCAGGTCCTGGATCGGGGTGTTGGCAGACTGTGGCCCCTGGTCAGATCTGGTCACTGCCTGTTTTTGTACAGCCTAAGGGTGAAGATTTTACGTTTTTATCATTTTTCATATTTACATATTTTATATTATTAAGTGGTTGAAAAAAATCAAAAGAATAATATTTCATGACACGTGACCATTATATAGAGTTCAAATTGTAGTTTTCATAAATGAAGTTTTATCGGCACAGAGTCATGCCCATTGGGTTAGGGACTGTCTGTGGCGGCTTTAGTCCTGTGACGGCAGGGTTCACTAGAGACAGATGGTATGGCCCAGAGGCACTGTGCGGAGTACCCGGAACGCCCACTTCTTTGCTGGGTGTTTCTTTTCACAAATCCAGGGATTAGGCTGGCATTTTTCTGTGCTTCCGTCACACCGATTGGTGACTCACTCCTTTTGTTTCCCACTGGGTGTTCTCAGAGCTGTTTATGTGTTTATTTTTTTTGAATGGGAATAACATTTACAGGATATAAAGTTCAGAAAGTACAAATGGGGATACAGCAAAACGTCTCCCTGCCACGCCCACCCCTCGCCCCCAGGATGCCTTCCTCAGATGTGTTCACTGTGTGCCACCTCTTGTGTGTCGTTTGGGACAGTTTATGCATTTGTAAAGCACGCAGGTGTACACACCTCCCCTTGGTTTTTTTATCCAAACCGGAGCCTGTGGTGCTGCCCGGTGCTTGTCTCCCCCGTTCTCTCGTGGAGTCACTGCGGGCCGAGCTTCCTCATTCCTGTCCTGTGGCTACACTGGATTCCACCGCGTGGCTCTGACAGGACAGACCGCCTGTGCCCGTCCTCTGTGAACGGCATCGGCTCGCCCCCAGCCTCTTGCTGCTGTGAACATCCTCGTACACGTGATTTCTCACACACAGGAGGGAGGGCACTCGTAGATCTTTGAGACAGCTTCTTCCTCTCTGCCCAACTCGGTGTTAAATGAAGGCAGGAAAGCCAGCGGGAGACAGAGCAACTGCTGGTAGGAGGAGCGAAGAAGTAAACATTTACTGAGGATTTTCTTTACCCCAGTGCAAAGACATACAAGCTCGTTATGGAAAATCTATAAAATACTGAACAGTGTAAAGAAGAAAGAGCTAAACACCTTTGATTCTACACCAACCCCAAGAGAATCACTGTTACCCTTTTTTTCCCTAAATCACAAAGGCTTCATTTTGAAAAGATAGCTATTATTCTTTATTTCGACAATACAAATTAATAATATGCAGGAAGATTGGCTTTGAATACTTCTGTTTATTTTTATTATTTGATAATCGATCCAGCTATGATACCTACATGTACTGACTCAATGCTAAGCATGAGGGAGACCAGATGAAGAACAGTTGTGTGATGGGTGAGTAATATGATAGAAGAAGGAGAATTCTGGTGGTGGATCCTGATGTAGAAATATCCACAGACACTACCTCCAGGTAGAACACATTGTTTACAGATCTGACTCTGCAGAACTAGGCTCAAAGTCTTGATTTATTCCATAGTGTTCTCTTCTGCTTAACTACTATGTATATACTGTACAGTATATATTATATATATACAATATGTACACTATATATGTAAATATACTAGATGTTATATCTGTGCATATTATTTTTTCTAGCTTTGATCAAGTTTAATTGACAAATAGAATTGTAATATATTTCAAGTGTGCAATGTGATGATTTGATGTATGAATACATTCTAAAAGGAGGAATCACTGTTAAGCTTTTGACATATTTCCTTCCAGTCTTTTTTCTAATGCACTTGGGTGCGTGTGTGTGTGTGTATGTTTGTGTATAGTTATATATTTTTATACGAAACCAAGACCACAGCTGTATACTTTTCTGTTCCCTTACATCCTTAAATAGACTTGAGAACACATTTTTAAAGGCCGCTGTGAGTGCCAGGGTGTAAGGGGCCCATTATTTGTCAAATTCCCTGCTGTTGGGCATTTAGGTTGTTGCCAGTTTTCCCTTATAAATAAGGCTGCAGCGAACACCCTTGCTACCCTCTCTGCTTCGTCCCCTGTGGACTGGCACTGGAACGGGCTTGGCAGACCTCCCGGTCTAGTGTCGACGTGCCTCGCTCTCTAAATACTCGAATATTCACTTAATGGGTGGATAAAGGGAAAGTGGTGGGCTCTCTGAGACCCCCTGATTGGGAGCTGGGTACGTGGAGATGAATCAAAGCTGTCTCAGAGTGCTCTCAGAGCAGTAGGCGAGACAGGTGCAGGTGTTCATCCATTCGTTGATCATCCATTGATCATCCGTTGATCATCCATTGATCCATCCATTGATCCATCCATCCGTTCATTCATATTGACTACCCACCCTAATCCCAAGGGGATCAAGGTAGAGCCATTCACATCACGGAGTGGATGTCAGAGGTGCTGTGGGGGAGATTATGTAGGGCAGTGAGGGAGCAACGCCAGCCTCTAGGTCTAAGGGGGATGGGTGGATAAACATTCATTAAGTGCCTTCTGTGTACCTGGGACAGCACCATGCCCTTTATGGACACTGTCCCAGGTGATGTTGCCTGCGAGCCCCTTTCATCCCTGTTTCCAGGTCTGGAGATGGGTACCCAGAGCGCTCAGCTCCCTGGAGGGCTGTGGGGGCAGCAAGGACCCGAGCTGGCCACACCTGGGTAGACAGCGTCTCCTCTTTGAGCCACACTTTCCTCTTCCAGGACTTGGGATAATAATTCCTTCCACCTTACAGGGTTGTGTTGAGGATGAAATTAAGTTGAGCCTGATGTTTTTGGCAAGCCAAGTACTGGCTTCCTGATGTTTCCCTGAGCACAACAGCCAGGAATGAAAAAGTCAGTGGACTTAAAAATGGTTAAGATGGTGAGTTTTATGTTAGGTGAATTTTACCACGGTTTTAAAAAATGAGGCAAAATGAAGGCATTCCCAGATAAACAAAACAAAACAAAAAAGTCAGTGCAGGCTTTCCGGGTGCCCAGCACTGCGCATGGAGCCTTGTTCCAGCCTCAGGGCCTTTGCATGTGCTGTGCCCCAACCAAGACTGCCCTTTGCCGGATCCTCATGTGGCTGGCCCGTCTCATCCTTCTGGTCTCAGCTTCTGTGTCATTGCTGAGAGGGGCCCCTAGCCTCCCTTACAGCACCACAATATCTTGTATCACGGCCTCCTGTGTGCTTCCGTCACAGCTCTTCTCGCTGGAGAATTCCCTTATGTGTGGTTGGTATGTGCTTTACTCTCGGCTGCCCCCCAATGTCCATGACTGTCTTGTCCACCCCGTATCTCCAGCGCCCAGTAAGAGGTGCTTAGAAAATACTTGCTGAGTGAATAATAATTATACCATTTACCCGGCAGTTTCTGTTATTATTCTGTTTTTACAGAGGGGGAAACTGAGTCACAGAGAAGCCGTGTGACTTGGCCAGCGTCATACAGCTGGTTGGGGGTAGAGTCGGGGGATTTGAACCCCCATCTGTAAGGCTCAGAGCTTGTGCTCCTGACCGCTGTGCTACACCCTTGGCCCCAAATGAAGAACAGAATTGAGGCTCTGTTTATTAGGTGCCAGATCACTAATTCATTATCTCCACTGATCCTGAAAACCACTTTGGGAGTGTTTGTGCGTTCCATTGTTCCCCCTCAAAAAGGTGTGTTGGGGTCCTAATCTCCCCAGTACCTCAGAATGTGCCCTTATTGGACGTAGGGTCTTTATGGAGGTAATCAAGTTAAATGAGGTGATTAGAGTGGACCCTAATCCAATAGGACTGGTGTCCTTATAAGAAGGGGAAATTTGGACACAGAGACAGGTG
Organism: Ceratotherium simum simum; assembly: GCF_057802395.1. NCBI lineage: Eukaryota > Metazoa > Chordata > Mammalia > Perissodactyla > Rhinocerotidae > Ceratotherium > Ceratotherium simum. The sequence goes on from NC_141932.1 coordinate 5,261,229, forward strand.
CGTACAGAGGGAAGATGAGGTGAAGAGACATGGGGAGAAGACGGCCATCTACAAGCCAAGGAGAGGGGCCTGGGACAGATTCTCCCTCATGACCTCAGAAGGAACCAACCATGCCGACTCCTCAATCTCGGACTTCCAGCCTCCAGAACGGTGAGACAATACATTTCTGTTCTGTAAACCCCCCAGTGTGTGGTATTTTGTCATCGCAGCCGTAGCAAACTGACACAGGGTGGAAGGCGCTGCTATTCATCCCATCTTACAGATGAGGAAACTGAGGTTCCATGAGGGACCGTCGCTTGTGCAAGTGAAGCGGCAGAGCTGGGAACCAGAGGTGGGACTGTCTGCCCACAGAGCCCCAGCCCCCACCAGTAACCCCCCAGTTTGAGGCCGAGAAGCTCCTGCAGCAGATGTGGCTTCTTTCTTTTTTTAGAAAAGACCTCCAAGGCTAAGGTGTGGGTGTATTCATTTCCTGTGGCTGCCGTAACAAAGCACCACAAACTGCCTGGCTTAAAACAAGGAAAACCTGTTCTCTCACAGTTCTGGAGGCCAGAAGTCCAAGATCAAGGTGCCGACAGGGCCGTGCTCTCTCTAAGACTCTGGGTAGAATCTTGCTGCCTCTTCCAGCTTTGGGTGGTGGCCGTCAGTCCTTGGCTTTCCTTGGCTGGTAGCTGCATCCCTCCACTCTCTGCCTCCGTCATGACACGACCTTCTCCCTGTGTGCATGTCTGTGTCCAGATTTCCTCTTCTTGTAAGGAACCAGTCACGTTGGATTAGGGCCCACCCTATGACCTCGTCTGAACTTGATTGCTTCTGCAGAGACTCTCTTTCCAAGAACGGTTGCATTCACAGGTTCTGGGTGGGCACAGTTGTTTGGGGGACACTGTTCAGCCCAGAGCAGGGGGCTCTGTCCACAGTGGCAGGCCCGGAGCTGATGCGTTTGCCCTCATCCCTGTCTTCCAGAGGAGGACCAACTGCACGTCTTGGTCAACAATGCGGCCGTGATGCGGTGCCCCCACTGGACCACCGAGGACGGCTTTGAGATGCAGTTCGGAGTTAACTACCTGGGTGAGGCCACGGGCTGAGGGCTGCACGGTGTCGGTGTCAGCCTGGGACGTGAGCCGGGTCTGCAGTGGGCCAGACACAGCCCTGGGAGGGAATCCTCCTCCACTTTCCGAGGTGGCAGGCACTCATGGGGTCCTCTGGTGGCTCAGAGAGTTGCCCGTTCATCACTGGATGCCCAGTCAGCTCTTCAGATCTTCATCTGTCTCTTGGCATTTTTGTCCGTTCATCTATCTGTCCTTCAGTCTCAGTCTGTCAGTTCTTCAGCCACTCAGAAAACCCTGTGATGGTTCCATCTGTGAGTCCTCCAGTCTCTGTCTGTCTGTCACTCTCAGTTTGTCCTTCAGTCACTCTGTCAGTCTATCTGTTGTCATCCTGAGTACAACTAGAGTTCTGTTAGTAAGAGTGAGGGGGAAATGGATGTTGGGTGGGCACCAATCATATTGGATTAACGCCCCCCTAATGACCAACTTGGTCATCTCTGTAAAGACCCTGTCTCCAAATAAGGTCACATTCTAAGGTACTGGAGGGTAGGACTTCAACATATTTTTTTAGGGGGTGGGAGGACACAATTCAACCCATAACACACGTTACTCTCATTCACTTCCTATTGGCTGGGACTGTCACATGACCTGATGCAAGGGAGTCTGGGAAACGTAGTTTTTCACCGGGCAGTCTGCACAGCCAAAAATTCTGTTACTGAAGAAGAAATGGTGAAAGGGTTTTGGGAGGCAGAAGGCAGTCTCTTCCCCAGCTAACTTCATAGGGTTCTCACAGGGCTTGTCATTTGGGGCTGATCATTCTTTTGTTGTGGGGACCCTCCTGTGCACTGTAGGATGTTGAGCAGCATCCCTGGCCTCCACCCACTAGATGGCAGTAGCTTTCCCTCTTCTCTCCGCAGTTGTGACGATCAAAATTGCCTCCAAATATCACCAAATGTTCCCTGGGGGGCAAAATTGCTTCCAGTTGAGAACCATGGGTTATTGGGAGGGTGAAATAGGGTGATGTTCTCAGTGGGGTCCTATGCACGTGGGAAGAGTTCAGTGAAAGTTATCTTTTTGTCATCCTTCACCCAGGTCACTTTCTTTTGACAAACTTACTGCTGGACAAGCTGAAAGCCTCAGCGCCTTCGCGGATCATCAACCTCTCGTCCTTGGCCCACGTTGCTGGGCACATAGACTTTGATGACTTGAACTGGGAGAAGAGGAAGTACGACACCAAAGCAGCCTACTGCCAGAGTAAGCTGGCCGTTGTCCTCTTCACTAAGGAGCTGAGCCGGCAGCTGCAAGGTGTGTGCATGGCGAGCCTCACTGGCCCCTTCTTCCTTTAGCTCTGAGCCTGGAACAGTCCTGCTATGACCCTGGGCTGATGGGAGGTCAAGCATTGGCTCCAGGACAGAGTAGGCAAATGTATGACACATACCACCATGCTCCCTGCTGGTGCCTGAAGCAGACATCACTAATCAATCACGGCATTAGCAGACATCACTTATCAATCACAGCATTCTTCCCTGCTCATCCTGGACAGGCATCCGAGCCTTTGGTGCTCTAGGCTAGTGGACGTTTGGCAATGTCTGGAGACATTTTTGGCTGTCACTTCAGGGAGTGGGGATGGGGTGGGTGTTGCTCCTGGCATCTAGTGGGCAGAAGCCAGGGATGCTACTCAACATCCTACAATGCACAAGATAAAGAATGATCTGAACTTGGGGTCCATAGTGCTGAAGTTGAAAAATCTGCCCTTCACCCTTGCTTCTCAAAGAGGGTCTGTGGACCAGCAGCGTCAGCTCACCTGGGAGCTTGTCATAATTGCAGCATCTCAGACCCCGCTGACCCGCTGCTTCAGACTCTCTGGGGGGTGGAGCCCAGCGGTCTGGGTTTCTCAAGCCTTCCAGGTGATTTTCACACACACTCAGGTTTTGAGAGGCTCTGGCTCTGGGCAGCCATGCAACAGAGCTGCCCTGCGAGATGAAACCACTTGACCTGGAGGTTTCAGAGCAAGAGGGTGATGTGGATTCAGGGGTAGAAACAGCCCAGGATGGGGAGTCCCAGAGCTTAGGGTGGGCAGCATTGGCCTTCCAGGTAAGGAGTGCACCTGGCGTCGGCGCCCCCCCCGCCTTATCTTCCCTTCTCTCCCAGGCACTGGTGTGACCGTCAATGCTCTGCACCCCGGTGTGGCCAGGACAGAGCTGGGCAGACACACAGGCATGCACAGCTCTACCTTTTCCAGCTTCATGCTCGGTAAGTACCCCCCTCGCCTGCGGTCCCTTAGCTGAACCCCTGTCCTCCTAGCTTGCGGCCCAGGACCCTCCTTTAGTGTATTAGTCAGAGTTCTCCAGAGAAACAGAACCAATAGGATATATCTATATCTGTATCTATATCTATATCTGTATCTGTATCTATATCTGTATCTATATCTGTATCTGTATCTATATCTATATCTATATCTGTATCTATATCTAGATATCTAGATATTTAGAGAGATTTATTAGGAGGGATTGGCTCATGCATTTATGGAGGCTGAGAAGTCCCATGATCTGCCATCTACACACTGGAGGCCCAAGAAAGTTGGTGATGAAGTTCCACTCCAAACCTGAAGGCCTGAGAACCAGAGGAGCTGATGGTGTAAGTCCCGATCTGAGTCAATGGCCAGGATCTCCAGTGTCTGAGGGCAGGAGGAGATGGATGTCCCGGCTCAAGCAGACAGCGACTGAATTTGCCCTTCCTCCACCTTTTTCCTCTGTTCTAGCCCTCAACTGATTGCATGATGCCCACCCACATTGTAGAGGGCGAATTTTCTTTACTCAGTCTATTGATTCAAATGCTAATCTCTTCTGGTCACACCCTCACACACACACCCAGAAAGAAGGTTTTACCAGCTTTCTGGGTGTCCCTTAGCTCAGTTGAGTTGACACATAAAATTAACATCACACTCGAAGACTGTCTCAGGGGCTTTCCTTCTGCCCCCTCCCCTGTATCTTCCGTGGTACCAAGAACAAGTCACTTTTCTATTTCGATGTTGATGTGGTCCGCCAGCCAGATGCCCCCAAGACACAGGCCAGAGCCCATTTGATGATGAGAAAACCACGTCTCAGAGGAGGAGTCCATGGAGCTGACTCCTGGAGTCCGGCTGTGCTCAGGATAACTCCAGCTTCTCCCAAAACCAGCTGTGCCACCCAGGGGAGTGACTTCACTTCTCTGAGCCTCAGTTTCCTCATATGCTAAGTGAGGGCCAGAATAGTACCTGCCTCCCATTCTTTGGGAGGATAAGATGAGGCCTCCCTTAAAAGGGACAGCACAGTGCCTGGCCTAGATTTATGCTGAATAAATAATTAGAACTTTATAACTAGTGTTTATAATCATAAACAACATTTAGTGGGTGGGTGCTAGGTATCAAGGATCTTAAGCTGAGGCTGGCACCAGAGACATTCAATAAATAAAAGTTATTTTAAAGAAAGATGGGGTGCGGTGAGGACTTGGGGCTGACAGGGAGGAGGAAGAGCTTCTATTTGCCTGGGAAAGCCAGGACGGCTTCCTGAGGGAGGCAGCTTTTGGACTGGTTGCTGCATCTGGAGGGATTTGGCTGGGCAGTGCCAGGGAAGGGAACTCCTGGTGGAGGGAACCACAGAGGCAAAGGCCTGGATGTGGCCTCTGTGGGACTCCAGGCCCACTTCTGGCCTCAGCAGGCACTAAGCTCCCAGGGGGTGGAGTAGGGGTTTTTGGATCCTCCTCTCTGAATGTGTGTGGACTGAACCCTCTGTGGGCTGATTGCAGGGCCCATCTTCTGGCTGCTGGTCAAGAGCCCCCAGCTGGCGGCCCAGCCCAGCACCTACCTGGCTGTGGCAGAAGAATTGGAGGGTGTTTCTGGAAAGTACTTTGATGGACTCAAAGAGAAGGCTCCAGCCCCTGAGGCTGAGGACGAGGAGGTCGCCCGGAGGCTTTGGGCTGAAAGTGCACACCTGGTGGGCTTGGAGATGTCCCAGGGGCCCTCTGTGAAGGTACAGCCTCTCCCCAAATAACCTCTGAGAGCAGATGTAAAGCCACCAGGGAGGTGGAGTCGTCAGGCTGGAACAGCAAGACCAAGGCTGGCTGCCATGCCCACATCACTCTCTAGGTGACAGTATTGGCCAAGGAAAGCTGGCTGCCATGTCCTCATCATCCTCTGGGTGGCAGTATTGGCAATGTATGAGCCTCAAGTCCAAAAAACACTGGCTGTCACACCTGCAGCGCCCTCTAGGTGACAGTATTGGCACTGTATGAGCCTCAAGATCAAGGAACCTGGCTGCCATGCCCACGTCACCCTCTAGGTGGCAGTCTTGGCCAAGGAATGCTGCCTGCCATGCCCACGTCACCCTCTAGGTGGCAGTCTTGGGCAAGGAATGCTGCCTGCCATGCCCACATCACCGTCTAGGTGGCAGTATTGGCAGGATATGAGCCTCAAGACCCAGGACTGCTGGCTGTCACACCTGCAGCACCCTCTAAGTGGCAGTATTGGCTCCTTTTCTCTTTCTTTTCTGGCCACAGTGGATTGGACTGCAGTTGGGCATCTGACCCAGGGGCTGGCAGGTACAGTGTCCTCTGCTGCCAACAGGTGAGCTGGGCCAGCAGATGCCTCCCTTGGGAATCTAAATTGGGGACTGCCCAGGGAGGAGTCAGCTCCCTTCTGGTGTGGGCCATGTTAGGAGAGCCACTGGCGGCCGTGGTGGGGGACTGTATGGCCCATGGGCAAGCTGTCTGACAGACACAGTTGAGGTCGTGGCTCCCTGTGGGACCTTGTACACCTCTAGTCTCCTCTCTGAGCCTTGGTTTCTCCAACTATGAAATGTGGAGAATAACTTGACTACCTCATAGGATCCAGTGAACGAGTTATTGCCTGGCTCGGTGAGTGGCAGCTGCAAATTCCTTGCCAGTGAATATTTGCTGAGGATCTTTCATGTGCCAGACTGGTGAGGTGCTGGGGATACCCCGGAGAACTGGCCTGCACAGATCTGGCATTGTTGTCTCTGAGTCATGGTTGGGACAGCATGGAGTGAAAAACACACCAGCTGCTGCTGCTGAGGACCCAGGATGCCTGGGGTCACGACCTTCCCTCTGATTCCTGTGGTAATTTAAACACTAGACTCTCCAACTTGCTCTTTAGTGGTAGGAATAAAACATCTTGTTGAGTCGTAGGGTTTATTTTCTTCCTTTGTGCGTGCATGTGGGGAAGTGCCAGTGAGCTGAACAGAACCAACTCATGCATTTCTTCCTTTTACAAAACCAAGTCGTCAGTTTAAATATTCCCGGGGCAATAAACCAGTCAGAAGCGCAGACTTTTTAGAGGTGAAGGATTCCCTTCCCTCCTTCCACACGGCAACAGTTGTTGAAGTCTGGGTGTCTTCTGTGTTCAAAATGGGGCTGGCATTCAGCTGGGGCACAGAATCGAGGGGGCCAGAAAGCTCAGTAATCAAGATAAAAATATTTTAACATTAAAGAAATTTAAAATTTGATATAATTGCAGAGGGTATTCTGTTGGTTAGAAGCAAGCTGCAGATACAGCCATATCCCAAAAGAGGGGACTATGCAAGGGTGTGACTACCAGGAGACAGGGGTCATGGGGGGGTTCCCTGAGAGCCTGTCCTTCAGAGGGAGATACACATATATGTCTATGTACCTATGTATATGTATCTACTTATGCAATGTACGTATTTCTTACTGTGGGATCGTGGAAAAACAAGTTTGAGAAGCACTTCTACCAGATGGGTAGTCTGGGGACAACCTCAACCCCCTGATTCTGTAAGTATATGTACAGGACTCACCTGGGGAGATGGTGGTATTCTCTTATGTAACCACAATACAATGATCCAAGTCAAGAAAATAATATTGATAAAACCAGTATCTAATATCTAATCTACAGATGTCCAAATTTGATCACCAGTAAGGGCCTTTACGTCAAAAGAAAAACTCTTTTTTGTTCCCGACCCAGGAGCCAATCCAGGATCACATCTTGCATTAGTTGTCGTGTCTCCTTAGTCTGCTTTAAACTGCAGAGTCTTTATCTTTCGTGACTTGGACACTTCTGAAGAGTACTGGCCAGGTATTTTACAGAATGTCCTTCAATTTGGGTTTGTCTGTTCTTTCTTTCTTTCTTTTTTTTTTTGCTGAGGAAGATTTGCCCTGAGCTAACATCTGTGCCAGTCGTCTTCTATTTTGTACGTGGGTTGCTGCCACAGCATGGCTGATGAGTGGTGTAGATCTGCGCCCGGGATCTGAACCCACGAACCTGGGCTGCCGAAGTGGAGTGCCCCGGACTCAACCGCTATGCCACTGGGCTGGCCCCATGTCTGTTACTTCCTAGTGATTAAAATCAGGTTATGCATTTTTGATAAGAATGCCACGGAAGTGATGCTGTGTCCTTCACGGTGCATTACCTCAGGGGACACGCGATGTCTTATTTGACCTGTTACTGGTGATGTCAGCTAACTCAGCAACATCCAGATGGAAGGGGTGCATAGAGCAAGGCATGTGGGGAGGGGTGAGGAGCCTCCGTGCCCTCTCTGGGCACACCTGTCTCCCCGAGTTCACCGACCCGGAAGCTCCTGCATAGACTCTTCCTGCTGCCTGTCAGCTACAGTTTTGGCAGGTCTCTGAGTCAGGGTACCTTGTCCTTCCATGTGTGACGAGGGGGCATATGAATGTGACTCAGCAAGACCAGTCAGACCTTCTCCTTGAATTTGGGTCTCAATGGGGCTGACACCAAGGCTAAACATGTCTGTTCCAAAATGGCGGCCAAAGATGTCTATCAGCTCCCGGTCCCTGCATCCCTGGTGTTTGCCTGGTTCCTATCTGTATTAGCTTCCTAGAGCTGCTGTAACAGATTACCACAAACTGGCTTCAACAATACAGATTTACCCTCTCATGGTTCTGGAGGTCAGAAGTCTGAAATGAGTCCCTCTGGGCTAAAGTCAAGGTGTCGGCAGGGCTGGTTCCTTCTGAAGGCTCCAGGGGAGGATCCATTTCCTTGCTTTTTCCAGTTTCTAGAGGCACCGGCATCCCTTGGCCCGTGGCCCGTTCCTTCATCAGGGCCAGCAGCGGTAGACCAAGTTCTTCTCATGCTGCCGTCTCTCTAGCTCTCCCTCTTCCATTTGTGAGGACCAGTGTGATTCCATTCAGCCCACCCAGATAATCCAGGATCATCTCCCTCCTTTAAAGTCAGCTGACTTGCAGCTCTAATTCCGTCTGCCACCTTCATCCCCCTTTGCCACATAAAGTAATGGGTTCCCAGGGTGAGGATGTGGACGTCTCTGGGGGGCCACTGTTCTGCCTAACACACTGTCCTTTTCAGAACCTGGTTTCTTAGCTTTTCTCCTGACTCTGGGAGCTTCCTCACATACTTCCCTTCCTTTCAATTCAATTCCTTTCTGCTGAAATTAAGCGGAATCGGTGTCACCACAGTCGCTTATGAGCGAATCAACTGAAAGGAGCAGACACCATCACTAACTACCTGCTTAAAAAAAAAAAACTTGGGGTGTCTCAGCAAGAAGAGGGGTGGGAATTCAGAGTCCGATTTTGGAGCCCACTCTTTTGGGTGGTCGTGGATCTAAACGAAAGGAGGGAAGCCCAGCCTACGAGAGCGGCTGACCACACGGGGACTTGTCTGTCCTGTAGACTCATGCAAAGTGGCTCTGGGCTAATTCTAGCCACAAACCCTCGATTCACATCTGCTTCCTTTCTGAAACAGACCCCAAGGACCACAGACACTGACTCACAGGTCGGTGCAATCCCTGTCTACTTCCCCGAGGGCTGTGAGGTGGCTCTCAAACCTCACTATAACCTTCCGAGGGATGACAGGTGACAGAAACCAATCTGAAAATCCCCAGAACCCACAGAAGCCCAGAGAGGAGATTGCGGCAAAGTAACAAGCAGACGGAGGAATCGACGTCAAGGATGATGCTTCATGGGGTGGGCTCTTTGCAACAAGGAACTCAAGTCCGTCTCCAGTCCTTCATGCTGCCCTCCGGGGCTCGGGCATTCTGTCAGGATGCTGTGGGCTGCCCGTGGCAGGAAATACTCCAGGGTGTAAGCTGGGCTGATTCACCCCAGGCGTGGGCAAGAAGGAACACTACTTGACAGTAGTAGGAGTCTGGAGGTAGGGCAGGCTTTGGGTTCAGGACATTGTCAAGCTTCCTTCCGCCTGACTGTTTGACCTTTACCAGGGTCATCTCCATCCCAAGGCTGGGTCTCTTTAGTGGGCTGAATGGTGGCCTCATAACAGATACATCCAAGTCCTAACCCCCGGTGCCTGTGAATGTGAGCTGATTCGGAAAAAGGTTCTTTGCAGATGTAATTAAGTTAAGGATCTCGAGATGAGATCATCCTAGGTTATCCAGGTGGGCCCTAAATCCAACCATAAGTGTCCTTAAAAGAGGCAGAAGAGGGAACATGGAGAGAGCAGAGGAGAAGCCACGTGAAGATGGAGGGCAGAGATTGGAATGACGCAGCCTCAAATCGAGACACGGCCAAGCCCCCCGGGAACTGCAGAGGGCAGGGAGCAGACTCTCCTCTGAACCTCAGAAGCTTGCATGGCCCTCCCGACACCTTGAGTTTGGACTTCTGGCCTCTGGAACTGTGAGAGAATAAATTTATGTTGTTATAAGCCACCAAGTTGAGGGTAATTTGTTACAACAGTCAGAGAAAACTAATACAATGTCTTTGGGGGTCACGAGATGGCTGCCAGAGCCAATTTGAGCCACTTGTCTTTTTTCTTTTCTATCCAGTGGGAGAGAGAAGTACTTCTCTTCATTTGTCTGGTTGGGTTATCTCAGGTCACGTACTCATCTTAAAACCCATAAAAGTTCCCCAGGGGATGCCAAGAGGTAATGGACTTAAAGCAGGATTTTCCAACACCAACGCCATTAACATTCGGGGCTGGATAATTCTTTGCTGTGGGGCGGGGGGCCGTCCTGGTTCTTGTAGGATGTTGAGCATCATCCCTGGTCTCCACCCACTAGATGCCAGTAGCACCCGCTCTCCCAGATGTGACAAGCAAAATTGCCTCCAGATATTACGAGACGTCCCCTGGAGTGGAAAAATCACCTTCAGGTGAGGACCACTGATGCAGACGGATGTGGATCCATTTCCGGGTCTGTGAGCGTTAGGAGCTGCAAACTGATGGCAGATGAGATGGAGCTAATCCTCAGCATGTGGTGGCATCACAATTATTTGTTTTCACCGGTGGTTAATTGGGAAGGTAAGGTGCTGGGAGATCAAGTGCCTTTAGAATTCAATAGATCATTATGGAAACAACGCAAATGACAAGAAGGTGTCTGCTTCTGAAGGTGACATAGCCTCAGGAAAAGAGAGAGACTGGCTCAGAGCAGCCAATTCCTATTGAAGACACGCCATGGACTTCAGAGGTCCCTGATAGCAGATTGAAACGAGACCATGATCTCCTGTGGCTGCAGGGCGGCTCTGCTGAAAATCAGGCCAGGGGTCTTATTAAAACAGTGGCAGCGCTTCAAAGGAAATGAAATACGCAGCCTTAGGACCCAACTGAGATCTGGGACTCAGTCATTTGTGTGGACAAACCTGAAAATCTTGAACTGCCTAGTTTCCCTAAGACTTCCTGGCAAGAAGAGACCAACACCCCCTTGATCGGAGGTCACAGTCTCTCCCTAAGCAAATGTCTCATGAGATGATGTTCACTCACCTGAAGACCTGCCTTTCCTGCCCCTTGTCTCCTGTGACAGGTCCCAGCTCACAGTGCAAGGGTGGCAGTGTCTGGCTAATATGTTTTTTTTTTTTTTTTGTGAGGAAGATCAGCTCTGAGCTAACATCCATGCTAATCCTCCTCTTTTTGCTGAGGAAGACCGGCTCTGAGCTAACATCCATTGCCAATCCTCCTCCTTTTTATTCCCCAAAGCCCCAGTAGATAGTTGTATGTCATAGCTGCACATCCTTCTGGTTGCTGTATGTGGGACGTGGCCTCAGCATGGCCCGAGAAGCGGTGCGTCGGTGCGCACCGGGGATCCGAACCCGGGCTGCCAGTAGCAGAGTGCCCTGGCTAATATGTATTGACATGACCCTAGGGAACGTGTTTGGGAGTGGTTCTCGAGGGTATTAGACTGGGGACACCAGTCTATGACACCAAACGGGCAGAATCCATGGACGTGGGGCCACTCATTCGTGATGAAGATTTTATTTAATATTTTGGGCTTTCTGGGTAGCTGAAGACTATGACGACTGCATAAGTATGTGTCTCCCATATAAAATCTAAACACAGTGCAGAGCAATATTAATGTCCTGATTCTGATGATTGTCTTGTGATTAAGTAGGAGAATGTCCTTGTTTGCAGGAAATACAATCAGTATTTGGGTGATAGGGCATCATGTCTGCAACATAGTCTCAAATGGTTCAGGAAAAAAGTTCTTTGTACTGTGTTTGTAACTCTTCTGTAAGTTTGTTTCAAAATAAATGAGATACACTGAAGAAAATAAAAGCAATGCAGAATAACAAATCAAACAGCACAAAACCCACGTACTCAGCATGAGAAGATAGAAAATGCCTGAACTTCAAAACAATCCCAAATAAAATAAAAAAGAAAAAAACCCACCAATGTCCAGCGAGCAATCTCTCATGCTCTCTCTTTTCATATTTTGTTATATTTGAACCATGTGAATGCATTAGTAGAATAAAATTAAGTTCAATATATAAAAGCAAAGGAGTGCCTACACATGGTAGCATACTATAATATACTTCTGCATCGTGCTTTTTTCAAACAAGTAGCGATAGATCTTTGAAGATCTTTCTATATTGCTACACAAAGTTCGACCACAGTCTTTTGTAAAAATACCTGCACGCGATTGCATCACGTGGGTGTATCACATGGACGCTGCAAGAACAGCTTGAGAAAAACTGTGCGAATGAGAAGATAGGCGCTATTGGCAGGCCTAAAATTGTTCGAAAACCACCACCAGAAAGAGAAAGGTGTGAAAACCGTAAAAAACTATTCTGACAGATCAGCGCGCTGACTGCTCTCTTGGAAAAGTGACTCTGGTGAGAGGAGAGAATTAAAAGTAGAGGAGAGGCACTTCTTGGACACTGTATGGTGAAGGGAAAGAGGGGGGTCATTCAGGATTTTGCAAGAAAAAAGAAAATAAAAAATATTGAGGACATAAACCTTTCCCCTACTTCCCCTTTCCCCACAGGAGCCGTCTGGTAAAAAGCTGTACTTCACTACGCTGACACCAGAGGGCACTCTTGAACTAAAATTCTTTACAATAGCAACCAAGAACATTAAGTACTTAGAAGACATTTAAAAAGAAATGTGCAAGTCACTCCAAAGCACCAGTCCTGTTTACAGAAATACATAGGTGCAAATAGTATTTATCAAACACTGCCACCAAAATGAACCAGAAAATGAGAATCTGAAAATTTGGTTGATATTCCAGTTAAGACTGGAATTGCTAGGTCATGTGGTAACCCTATGTGGAACATTTTGAGGAACTGCCAGACTGTTTTCCACCCATGTTCAGAGCAGCTTTCTTTGTATGCCCACATTCGTAGCAGCATTGTTCACGATACCTGAAAGGTGGAAGCAACCCAAGTGTCCATCACCAGAGGAATTGATAAACACAGTGTGGTATCTACATACAATGGAATATTATTCAGCATTGAAAAGGAATGAAGCACTGACACATGCTACAAGATGGGTGACTCTTGAGGACATTATGCTAAGTGAAAGAAGCCAGTCACAAAAAGACAAATACTGTATGATTCCACTTACCTGGAGTATCTAGAGAAGTCAAATTCACAGAGACAGAAGACAGAATGGTGCTTACCAGGGGCTGGGGTGAGGGAGGGATGGAGGAGTGAAGTTCTGGGAGATTCGGTGCTAGGTTTGGAGAAGTAGTCATGAATATCTCCAGCCTGAACTCAAGACTCAGTGGGGAGCTTGTGGGAGAGTCCAGGAAGCTATGGTCTAGTTGCCCATTTGGCATCATGACCTGGGAGCTCATGGTGAGATCTAAAAACTAGGCTATTGGTGGTGAGCCCAATGTAGTCTATATGGAAACTGAAATATAATAATGTATGCCTGAAATTTACACAACGTTATAAGCCAATATGATCTCAATAAAATAATTTAAATAAAAGAAGTAAAAAAAATTTTAAAAGTGTAAGGGCAATTACAAATGAAAAATAAAAGGCTTAATTCTTCCTGTGGAAAATAAGAGAAGAGATGTCTCCCCTCCCGTTTCTTGGAGCATTTACTTTAGAAAACTTGCAAGTTTTTTCTCTGTCTCTTTGAAATGTGTGTAAATCTCTTGAGAAGGCAAATAAACCTCTTGCCAGCTTTATGACCCAGGAATGTCTTTCTCAAGGACCAGGAAGGCATCTCTTTGGAATTAAACATTGAGGGAGATGGCATTTCTGTCTCCCAGTCTCTGAAGGAGGGCAGGAGCCTTAACTCCACGTTGCAAAACCATCTCCTGTCATAAAGATATGAGTAGTTTGTTTTTCCTCTGCATAAAGCCAAGTAGCTAACACAGATGGTCACCCCAATCATCAGATAAATTTAGGGTGAACTATGTGTGACTATATGTTACTTGAAGACTTGGTGTTGCTTATTTTGAGAACATGTATGGAATGAGTTGTATCTGCTTGGCTGTGTACAGTATCTATATTCTGTTTCGCAATCTCTATTTTTGCAATCTCTTTAGTGGATTGTCTGTGATGAGCTTCACGTTCTGGTTTAATGCTTACTCTAATAAAACTGGTTTTTTTCCTCCTTACTTTTGTGGAGAAGTTTTCTGGATTTTGTTTAATTATATTTCTCCAACATTATGGAGTCGGCACTTGGCTTAGCTCCCTTGAGGGAACATAAACGCTTTATATTCCCAGTTCCCACATCTTCCTATAACAGGCTCAGGAAATTTCAACGTCTCCTCTCTGTCTCTGTCTCTTTCTCTCTCTCTCACACACACACACCACCCTCAATTTTTGTGCCGAGAAGGGCTCCATATTGACCTTCACACTCTAATCCATGACGTGGAGTGAAGCCACAAAGCTGTGACCAGGCTTAGGGGCAGTCTTTCTGTTAGCCCCCCACTCCTTACACACACCATCGGGGTCTTCCTCAGCACAGAATCTCCCTGATGGTCTCTATTCAAGACACAGATGCAGACCCAGAAATTCCTCCCCTGGAATGTAGCCTATGAATATACATGCACGCGTGCAACCTGATTTGTAAAAGAACGTTGATTGTGTTTCTTTAATATGGAAAGACTACAAACAATGTAAAAGCTAGCAATATGGGTCATCTTAGCAAATGATGGTATTCCATGGAAAGGAACATTTTGCGGCCGTCAGTAAGCACAAACGCTGTTTTGCTGTCATTATTTTTAAACATGTCCTCTGGGGGAGACGTTCAATGAGGACATTGTGAAACACGGGTGGATGAGATGTATGTGCCTGGACTCCGGTCAGTGGGAGGACCATGGCACCTACAGAAAGATAGAAAGAGAGGGCAGATAAACACGTTGCCTCACTAGTAGGCACTATTCAGGACCAACCATCATTAACACATGTGTTCAAGAGACAGCTGAAAATGAGAAGGTCCATCTAAGAAGTCCTTTGGGGCTGGAAATTCAGGAGTGGGGGTCATCTCCTTAGAGGTGAGTTGTGACACACTAGGAGGAGATGAGTTCTCCAGGGGTGGAGAGAGTGGCAAGAGAAGATGTGTAGGTTGAGGGCCAAGATTTGGTGGATCCGATGAGTCGGAACTGAGACGAAGGAAAAGGGATGGGAGTGAGACAGAGGGAGGAGAAAACCCACATCGTATCACCAAAGCTGATGATGGAAGAGTTCGAAAGAGTCTGGGATTGCAAGCATCAGGCACTGTGGAGAAGCAAGGGAGCTGAAGTACGAGGAAAAGCTGTGGATTTGGCCAAGGACTGATGCATCCCTCCTTCCCCACCTCCTTCATTGTCTCAGCGTCTTCCACTCCAGGATCTCCCCAAAGTGAACATGAGCAATGGCCAGAGCTGTATGTTCAACTCAAGAACTGGTCAGAGGAGAATCTTTGGGTGTCATTTATGTTTGTTTCTGCCTTGGTTGGCTGAGACCAACAAGCTCTTGGCTTCCTCTAGGAAGCCTTTCTGCTGAGCCAGACATCAACCAGGAAGACTCCCAGGATCACCAGAAACTTTTCAGCCAGAGCCAACTGGATGACGTTCTTGGCATTGTAATCCCAAGGGGCAGATTCTGGGGGCAGAGACATGGAGAGGATGCTGATGTGGGAATTTGCCCAGTCTCACACCAGAGGCCCCAAACTTGAAGATCATTGTATCAATTTCCTATGGCTGCAGTAACAAATGACCACAAGCTTGGTGGCCTAAAACAACACAGATGTCTTATGGTTCTGGAGGTTAGACATTCAAAATGGGTCTCACTGGGCTAAAATCAAGCTGTTGGCAGGGCTGCATTCATCCTGGAGGCTCTGGGGGAGAGTCTGCTTTCTTGCTTTTTCCATCTTCTAGAGGCCGCCTGAATTCCTCAGCTCACGGCCCCTTCCCCCATCTTCAAAGCCATCCACGGCCAGTTGAGTCCTTCTCACACTGCATCTCTCTGGCACTAACTCTTTTGACTCCTTCTTCTACGTTTAAAAACCCTTGTGATTACATTCAGCCTACCTAGATAATCCAGGGTGATCTATTTATTTTAAGATGGGCTAATTAGCACCTTAATTCCCCATTGCCACGTGAGGTACCATATTCACAGGTTCTGGAGATGAGGATGTGGATATCTTTGGGGCGCCATTATTCTGTCTCCCACAGTCATTTATTCAGCCTCCCAGTTTGATTAGCCTCAGCCAGATATCCTTGTTTGAATTGAGAACTCCTGACTCCCAGAATCAAGCGTAGAGTTGTTCAGGTTGTTAACTGCATGAGGGCAGTTGGCCAACAGTGAATAGGAGCATGAACAAGTCCACCTTCCTCTCACCAAACCATAAGCCCTAGCTTAAGGCAATGGTCACTTCAAGAGGCTGATTTTTTCTTCCATTTAGTGAAATAACATCCTATGGGATAATGGCATGTAGTGGGTTGAATAGTGGCTACCCCTCAAAAAAGATATGTCTGCCCCAAATCTCAGGATGTGATCTTATTTGGAATAAGGGTCTTGCAGAGGTAAGTATGGTAGATCTCGAGATAAGATCATCCTGGATTAGAGTGAGCCCTAAATCAACCGGTGAGTGTCATTATTAGAGACAGAAGAGAAGATGCATGTGAAGATGGAGGCAGAGACTGCAGTGATGCGTCTACAAGCCAGGGGGCACCAAGGATTCCCAGCAGCCACCAGAAGCGAGGAGAGAAGCGTGGAATGGATTTTCTTTCAGAGACTCCAGAAGGAACCAACCCCAACGACACCTTGATTTTGGACTTCTGGCCTCCAGAAATGTGAGAGAATAATTTTCTGTTGTATTTTTTCTTTTTTTTTTTTTTTTTAAGATTTTATTTATTCATTTTTTCCCCCCAAAGCCGCAGTAGATAGTTGTATGTCATAGGTTCACATCCTTCTAGTTGCTGTACGTGGGACTCGGCCTCACGTTGGACGGAGAAGTGGTGCCTCGGGGCGCGCCCGGGATCCGAACCCGGGCCGCCAGCATCAGAGCGCGCGCACTTAACCGCTAAGCCACAGAGCCGGCCCTGTTGTATTTTTTCTAATTAAAATTTTTTCCATTTTTTATTGTGGTAAAATACATATAACATAAATTTACCTTCTTAATATTTTTTAGTGTACAATTAGTGGTATTAAATACATTCACATTGTTGAGCAACCATTACCACCATTCATCTCCAGAACTCTTTCCATCTTGCAAACTGAAACTCAGTACCCATTAAACAATAACTCCCCATTCCCCCTCCCTCCAGCCCTTGGCAACCACCATTCTATTTTCTGACTCCATAATTTTGACTTATTCTTATGTAAGTGGATTCATACAGTATTTGTAACTGGTTTATTTTACTTGGCATAATGTCCTCAAGGCTCATCCATGCTGTAGCAAAGAATTTCCTTCCTTTTGAAGGCTGAATAATGTTCCATTGTATATATATATGTCACATTTTGTTTATCCATTCATCTGTTGATGGACACTTGGGTTGCCTCCATGTTTTAGCTATGTGAATAATGATGCTATGAAAACAGGTTACAAATATCTCTCTGAGACACTTATTCAATTCTTTTGGGTATATACCCAGAATAGAATTGCTATATCATAGAGTAAATCTGTTGAAATTTATTTTAGGAACTGCCATACTGTTTTTCACATGGACTATACCATTTTACATTCACACTAACAGTGCACAAGGGTTCCAATTTCTCCACATCTTTTTTATTTTTATTTTTTATTTTTTGTGAGGAAGATCAGCCCTGAGCTAACATCCATGCTAATCCTCCTCTTTTTGCTGAGGAAGACTGGCTCTGAGCTAACATCTATTGCCAATCCTCCTCCTTTTTTTCCCTAAAGCCCCAGTAGGTAGTTGTATGACATAGTTGCACATCCTTCTAGGTGCTGTATGTGGGACACAGCCTCAGTGTGGCTGGACAAGTGGTGCGTCGGTGCGTGCCTGGGATCCAAACCCGGGCCGCCAGTAGCAGAGCACGCGCACTTAACCACTAAGCCATGGGGCCTGCCTTCCACATCTTTGCCAACACTTGTTTTCTGTTTTTTTTTTATAGTAGCCATCCTAATGGATATGAGGTGGTATCTCATTGTGGTTTTTACTTGCATTCCCTAATGATTATTGATGTTGAGCATCTTTTCAAGTGCTTATTGGTCATTTGTATATCTTCTTTGTGTAAATGTCTATTCAAATGCTTTGCCCATTCTTGACTTGGGTTGTTTGTTTTTTTGTTGTTGAGTTTTAGGAGTTCCCTATATATTATAGATATTAATCCTTTGTCAGATATATGGTTTGCAAATAGGTTCTCCCTTTCTTTTGGGTGACTTTTCACTCTATTTATAGCGTGTCCTTTGATGCACAAAAGTATTTAATATAAATGAAGTTCAATTTGTCTGCTTTTTCTTTTATTCCTTCTGCCTTTGGTGTCATATCTAAGAAATCATTACCAAACGCAATGTTGTGAAGTTTTTGCCCTATGTTTTCTTTTAATGGTTTTATAGTTTTAGCTCTTTGATCCATTTTGAGCTAATTTTTGCGTTTGATGTTAGGTATATTATAGCCTCCTTTACAAATGATGAAAGTAGCTCTTAGAGACTGGATGTGCCTTCTCTAAAGTTAAACCCTTGCCATTCAGAATAAAAATCTTCTCAAGCAGTTAAACAACTCGAGAAAATCAGAGTGGAAAAGCCAGGGATTCTCACCTTGTATGACAAATACCACTGATTCAATTTAGAAAATGTATCTCACCCTTTAAACTTTAAAAATCTCTAAAATTAATGACTCACACATTTTGGATTACAAACATAAAAATAATCTGTTGATTATCATGCAAAACTATCTTACTAGCAAAAACATTTTAAGAGAAGTAAAGATATATACTTTGATTTTATTAAAAAAGTCTGTGTGAGACATCACATATCCAAGATTTTCCATATTTCTCAGATTAGAAGAAGGTCATTGACCATCCCAAGCAAATTAATATAGTCATCTCAAGTGAACCGAAGTGATTGCCCCAGTCAGAGATTTTTGGTCAGGACATAATCCTTGGGGTGCAGTAATTGAGGGAAATTTTTCTCTGTGACTTACGTTGAATCTTTTCATATCCACTGTTACTACAGAGAATCCATATCCTACAAGAGAATTGGTCTTCCAGGCATCTTCACTGGCTCCACATTACCCTCCACCAAATTCTCAAGTTTGCGTTAGGTCTGCAGCTCCATCCATAATAGTTTCACTGGATTCCACATATTAGATTCAGTCTTTCCTACCTGTGCTTCAGTTCTCCTGTAGTAGATATGCAGGTCATCATGGAGGGCATTACGCATATCTCCCACGTCTTTGTGCCTGTAAGATCACAGCAGGAAACCCATAGAGTAACTCATGCCCAGCCCTGGTGATGAGGTGGGGGGTTGAGGTGCAGAGCCTCATCTTGCACAAGGAGCAGTTCTCCTTTCTGTCGAGCAAGTGATGTTGTCACCCTGGTGGCAAGGGTTTCAAAACCCCAGGCTGCTCCATCCGTAGGTGTGTCCTCTTGTGAAGACTGTCAGTCCAGTTGGCCATGCTTCCTGAGGAAGGCGTGGGCCATGACCCTCGGGGTCATTTTCCTGCTTGGATTTGGCGTGTGCTGCAAGCGAAGTTATGGGGGAGGTTAAAGGGGGAAGAGAATATAGATGCTGAGCTTCATAACTCGGGTTCCTTTCACGAGACTCTTCCTCTGTGAGGTCCTGGGGCCAGTGAGTTACGGACAGATCACCCGTAGGGCCACTTCTCTTCAATCTGGATCTAGGTCTGGTGCCCTGACCTCAGGTGTTTGGGAATCTTTGTATTATTGGGAGACATCTCGTACTAGGTCCCTCTCTGTTTTAGTGTTTTTTCTGGAACAAAGGATTTATGCACAGAACTTGAGTCTTTCCTCCCTTTTTCTCCCAGATGGCGCCGAGTTGGGCTGAGTGGACTATGGGATGAGCTTGAGTAGCCTTCAATTAATCTCAACCTTCAACCTGCACCATCCCTTCATTCACACTCTTCATTTCATTTATTTTTTATTTTTTAACTCTCCACTGTTGTGCGAATCCTTGATGGAAAACATTTTCCCTTCTCCAGAAAGCTTCCCGTTCCCCAACTTTCCCCAACAGGCACAGAAGAGTCAAGAAGGGAACCTCCAGGTCCTTCAATAATGCTGAGAGTAAACACAGCTGAGGATGACGTTTACAATGCAGACACAGAGAACTGGGGACATTTGCACAAGCCCCACATACCCCTGTGGATATGGAACCATCACTTATTGGGCGTGTTGTGTGTCCTTTCCATGTGCCATCACCTCAGCTGCTTCTAGCTCCCTCTTCTATGGCAGGTCTGCTCACAAGGAAGGCATTCTTTCTCCAGAGACAGACTTGAAGTAAAATGAAAACCTCAACATTTGCTGGTTCTGTGATCTTTTGCAAGCAATTTCCTGAATCTGAGCCCCAAGTTCCTCTTTTCTAAAATGAAATAGTGGCAGAGTGTTTCCTCAGTTAGATACAATGCATGTGACGCTCAGCAAACAGCACTTTGCTCAGATCAGGTATCACTGTATGAAGTTAACAGTTGCTAGATATTGTTATTGAGGTTTTCCCATTCCCTGAGCCAGTCTCAGCTTTTGCCTATATTCTCTCATTTTAACCTTATAACTCCTCCAAAAGGTAAGTTAATTCCTTCATATTCCAGTTATGTTGAACCCTTGATGTGACCTCAACTATGTGTATTATTGTACTCTGTGCTGGGCATAGGGTCTTGAACACCCAGAAATGTCTTTGCCCTCTAACTGAAGGAAGATAATATTAACAAAATAGATAACTATAATATATAATATGTGAGAAGGTGTTTAATGCTAAAGAGAAGTGTAAAGGATGCAAGGGACATGGAGAATGTGTGTGTTTTGGGAGGTGCACAGTCTTAACAATGGTGGTAGAAGAAGGACTTCCAGTCACATTAACCATTATAGTAAAGTCTTGATGCGGGAGGGAGATGGGAGCTCTCAGGGGGAACATCCTTTCATGTAGGGGAACAAATGCAAGTTTGTTGTGCAGATGTGGGATCAACTGGTCATCTAGACACAGGCCAGTACGTCTGGAGGACTAGTGATGGATGAGAGGATAGTGGAGGAGGAGGTCCAAGTTCTAATAGGTTAGGCAGTGAGGAGCCTTGTAGACCAGGGGAAGTGCTAAGATGTGGCTAAGAATGACATGGGGCTATTGGAGGCTGTGAGTGGGGAACTGAGTTGATGTGACTTATTTCAATAGGATCCCAGTCTTCAGTGTTTGAATGGGGGCGGGGGGAGTAGTTGGGGGTTGTGTGGAAGAAGGAGACAAACTAAGATCACAGTGCAATGGTCCCATGAGAGAGAATGGTTTCTTGGCCCAGGGTGGTGGCAGCAGTGGAGGTGATAAGAAGGTAAACCATAGGATTCATTTCCAAGTTGGGTGCGAGGGGTGAAGAGTAAACCAGTCCATAATAATGCCAAGGAATGCTAGCTATTTTTAAATTGTCAGGGAAGTCTAGGGTTGGATTAGGACTTTTGGAATATATTAGAAGCTCTAATTTGGATACAATTAGTTGAAAATTCCCATTGGAGATGAGAAGTTCACAGTTGGATAAACTAGAGTTCAGGTGAGTGGTTATAATGTGGATGGTATATATATGAATATATATGAGTATATCTGTATCTCTCTGTCTATAGATATAGGTAGATATACAGATACACACGTATAGACGGATGATAGATAGATAGATAGATAGACGGGTGGGGACAACCCAAGAATGAGTAGAAACAGAAAAGAGAAATAGATTAACGGACCAAGGCCAGAGGCATTCCAAAGTTTAGTGGTTTGGAGATGATGGGAAACAGCAAAGTGAAATGAGACAGCATGTCCAGGAGAGAAAATAAGAGTGTGGCGTCCTGGGAGCCAAATGAAGTTCATTATCTGGCAGGCAGAGTGATTTCAAATGTTGATGACACATTCAGGTTTAATAAATGACCCCACCTTACAGGTGATGGACTGAGGTCCCTCTATTGTCCAGAGGACAGGGTCAAGGTGGGTGTGGCTGGGTTTCACATCCAGATGTCCTAGCTCAGATCCTCGGCTCTAATCCACTACCCACATGGTGTGTTATTCTAGAGCCTCCTGGGCATGAGGGAAAGGGATTTCCTGATATCAGGATGTTTTGGGATCAGGTTCTATTTCTCTTCCAGTGTTATTATCCTAGCCCTCCACCTGGGCATCACCAGGGGCTGTGGTCCCCCAGGGCAGTTCTAGGGCCATCCCTGCAGGGGGCCCCCAGGACTGACTAGATGGCGGCTACTTAGAGCAGAGCCTTCTTTCACATGATATGACAAAAACTCACGAGGAGCCCAGGGAATTTCCATGTTCTTCATCCCATTTGTGACACACTACAATGGAAGAGCTTACCCCCGTGAATACTGGAAGCAAAGAATCTGGTCACCATGCAGTGACCCACTGCAGCAGGTGGTGACAGGTAAGGGACACCCCCAAGGGCACTGTCCCCAGCCTCAGCCTCTGCTGCCCACCACACTGGACCAGATGTGCCCCCTATCATAGACCCCTTCCCTCTGTCTCTGCCCTCTGACCTTGTCCATCTGGGTCTCACTCTGTGTTCTGACTGTGGTCCCATACCTCTTCAGAGAAGGAGCTGGAGTCCCCAAGGGACTGTACCTCATGGGGATGGACCCTCAGCTCCTCCTCCATATATAAGGCCACTCTCTCTTGGGTTGTGAGAAAATTGAAAAAGTGTTTTTTTTTTGTCCTTGTGATCGCTGCACCACAGCAAGGGGTGAATTTCAACCTGCCTTGTTCCTTCTCTCTTTCAGGTCCGACCAAGACAATGGTGGTGTTGTGTGTGGTTCCCTAATAATAATAATAGGCTCTTTTCTCTTTCAGGTGTGTACAAGGACACACTCTCCCTGACTGCCCTTCCAGGCCCCGATGTGACCTCAGGAGGGAATATGACCCTCCTTTGTCAAGCACCTCATTACTACAATGTCTTCAATCTGTCTAAAGATGGAAGGACTGCCTTCCCCCAAGACCATAAGACCTTCCTCATCTCCCCTATGACCCTGGCCCATGGGGATACCTATAGATGCTATGGGTCTTTTAAACACTCCCCCCACAAGTGGTCACTACCTAGCAACCTCGTTAAGCTTTTGGTCACAGGTGAGAAAAGAGCCCAGCCTGGTGACTTTCAGCTCTCTGCTCAAGGGTGTCCTCCATGATGATTGAGATGGGGAGTTTCAATCCCACCTTGTCTGGGTATGTGGATTGTGCACTGTATAAGATTAACCCTCTAAGGTCATTCCCTTCGCTTTGTAGACCCTGAAGCTTAATATATTCATTATGACAACTTGAGATATAAGCAAATTTTTCTTGGGAAGAGATGCCTTGACCCATCTACACAAAAGTACTCTGTGATCTTGTGGCAGTTCTTGAGAACTAGAGTGAGAAGTGGGTGTACCACTCAGTGTGTGGGAGTGTTGTCATCCTTTACACCCCTCCTGTCCTCTCTTGAGGCAGTGCCACCTGTGGAAGGGTGGGGACTGAAAGTGCCAGCACTAGCTGGTAGTGGCAGAAAAGTAAAAAGAGCAGCCACACCAGTTTCTTCATTCACGACTATTTTCATGAGCCCTGTATCACCCACAACCTTTTGTGGGAGATGCTGGGACCACAGTGGTGTCTCTGATTAGCCATCGAGACAATGGAGAATGCAGAAAGAAGTTCACAGAAGAATGTCCGAGATGGATTTATGGTCAAGATCCTACAGAGTTATGCAGAGAGGGGGCAGCTCAGCTGTCTTGGTGGATGGGTGTTGAGTTCTGTAAGCCACAACTTTCCTGGTTAGCTGAGACTTCTCAGGGTTTCAAGGAAGGAGATTGTGTCCCAGGCATGGGGATCAGCGGGGATAGAAGCACAGAAGTAGGAGACAAGCTTGCTTGGTGAACTCTGTGAACTATAGGTAGGTAGTTGTGGGAGAGTGTGTGGGTTGGGGATGGAAAGATGGATACAAGGAGGCAGGGATCTAAGGAGGAAATGACAGGTATAGAGTAGACAAGGAGATAGTGCATGACTGGAGAAGGTGTGCATGATGAGCCCGCCTGCAGGAATGCTGGGTCAACTAAAGATGACCTGCTTTAGCTGTCCAGTATCTGCTGATGGGTCTCAAACTTATCACTCAAACTTATCAAAAACGCTCCCGTGAGTGTCATATCCAACGTATTATTTGACGTCTACTCAGACATATAGTAAGCATCTCAGGAGAGCTCTTAGTTGACAAATCTCTAAACCTCCTCTTCATTTTGGTCTTCACATCATGCCATCCATCCTCTCCAATGATCAAATCATTGAGAATGATATTTGAGGCTCCTCTTTCGCTCTCAATGCCCACATACTCCATCACCAAATCTCAAATCTCACCATTTCTATCCTCAAAAAACGCCTGAAATCTATTCCTTTCTTTCTTCCATCACCACTACTTTGTCATTACGTGATCACCTGTCACCTGGCTGCCTGCAGCATGTTCCCTAATTGCCATTCCACTTTCCACTTGGCCTCTTAAATCCATTTATCACCCAGAATATCCAGTGATTTAAAAAAATTACCTATCTCATTGCTTGTCAACCCCTTCGTGGGTCATTATTGCTTTTAGACTTCAATCCAGACTCTTCTCTATAGCTTCCAACCTCCTTCAGTTCTGGACCTTTGCTGACCTCTCCTGATCTTTTCATCTTTATCAAGAGCTCCTCTTCCCATCATGCACCATTTGTCCTTTCTGTGTGTGGGTCACTCAAAGCTCTTTTTGACCCCCACGTTTACATATGCTCTTTCCTCCACCTGGAAGGCAGTTCCCCTTGCACTTCAGAGATCTAGGTGCCTCTTATCCTTTGGGGTGCACCTACCAAAGAAACCTTCTCTTATAATGCAGTGTAAATAATTTTGTCATAGAATTTATCTCTATGTGTAACAACACTTCTATTTCTTGGTTCACATGTGTAGACTCTACTGTTGGGAGGGTTCACTACAATTTCCCAAACATCGAATAACTTGCCTCATATACGGTAGGCACAAAATAGATGTTTGTTGAATAGATGAATTAATCCAACAGGAACTCAATAACAGATCTTTACTGTTTATTAATTCCTAAATCCACCTGCTTCTGAAAATGGATACCATCCCATTGTGATTGGGATCTTGGCCATTGGTGTCTCCCCTCTCCTCTTCCTCTTCCTCTTTCTCCTTTGCCAATGTTGACATTGGGCCAAACGCAGTATGCCCTGGAGATGGAAGGGTTAACCTGGGAGGAGTGTGGGGAGGGGTTTGGTGGGTCCCCTACCAGGACTCAGATTACCGACTCTCTGTAGGGGACAATGATGGTGAGACCAAGAGCCAAGCAAAGTATAAGAGGTAGGAAAATTTGGACTCCCTCAACAAAAAACCCTACTTCTATCTCATTCTCAAACCTACCTTAATGCTTGTATCTCCTTTCTCTCAGCTCCAGCCCAGGCATGGACTTGCAGGAAGAAAATCAATGTAAGGGGGAGTGAGAAGGAGGGGCAGCTGGCGTGGGAAAGCTTGTGTTCAGGGGAAGATAGGAGGCATCCTGGAAGAAGCGGAGAAGGTGGGGGTACCACCTTACTGGGTGTGATGTCACTGCCCTTCCCTGATTTCAGGCTTGGGAACAGAGGGAAATATAGATTGCAGGACTGGATAATTTGAGGGCTCCTCCTGGAGGCCTAGCCCCTCATCTTTCCTTGCAGAGGATGTCTTGGAGGATCTCCACCTGAGGAGGACAGAAGGATGGACATGCAGGTGAGACTTTCCTCACCTACTTCCTCTCCTTCCTCAGTCTCCTCCCCCACATGCTCTCTTCTCACTTTGTATCTCCATGCTGACACGTCCCCATAGAGGAAGACCCACAGGAGGCGACCTATGCTCAAATGCACCAGGAGACCCTTAGGGGGAGTGTGGACCCATTGCTCTCCTGCACCTTTGAGGACTCCTCTGGACAGGCCTGTGTGTATGCCACCCTCACCTTGTCCTGAGTGCAGAGCCAGAACTGGCTGTGTGGATTCCAGTGTTCAAGTGCTCCTTAAGGAAGGTGTCCTACTCATGTCCCTCAACACCAGTCATCATCTTGGGGATCCCCAAAGACTCAAGAATAGAGAAGCCTTGTCAACTGTCTAGAAATTCTAGGACCCATCAAATATCTCTTAACAGATTCCTAGGTCCTTGTATATTTACCCACTCACTTGCTTATTCAAAAATGTTTACAGAAGTTGACTCTTTCTTTGGACATGTGCTGGGGATATACATATTAGTAAGACACAGCTTCTAGTCTCAAGGAACTCATGGTCTACTGAGAGAGGCAATACTGAGAGAGGCAAGCCACATGATCTGGCCCTCAGAAAACAAAGAGGGAGTGACTTGCAAAGCAGGCGTAAGGATGCTTTGGGTCACTGAGCAGACACACCTGTCCAGGTATGTTTAAGAGGCACTCACTGGTACCAAACACAAGGAGAAGTCAAGAAGAAGTGAGAGTCAAATTGGGCAAGGAGGAAGATCCTAATGGCATTTTGGTCCAATGTTCTAGTAGTTGCTGAGAGCTGAAGCCTTCAGAGCAACAAAAAGTGAACAAGCTTCTTTGCAAAGGAACTAAAATGCAAAACAGAACAATTTGGCCACAAGAGAGGTTACTCTTGGGGAGGGGAACGGTGCAGAGAGTGTTTGAAGGGGGATTTATGGTTTTCCCCTGGTTTTGATGAATTTCTCTTTTCAATTATGCAATTAAAATAAATAGAACATAATAAAAAAAGGAGATGTGAATGAGAAGAGAGGAACTGGAGTTGATATTAAAAATAACTTTCAATAAGTTTTGGTGAAAAGAAATAGAGAAGGAAGCTAATGGCAGGTGCAGTGATACAGGTACCAGAGATACAGCGACGAGGTTTGGAGCGAGGAGTAGAAGAAACAGAGGGGAGCTGAGAAAGCTAGAAATCAACCAGGGGAGAAAATAATGTGGATGATACTGGGGAGTGAGAGATGATTGACACTTGGTGAGCTAGCCTATTAGTACGAGCTCAGACTCTGGAACAGATGGGCTAACCTGGGTTCAAATTCTGCTTCTGCACCCACTAGCTGCATGATCGTGTACACATTTTATAAATTATTCTCTAAGCCAGAGGGACACTAGCAATTTTCAGAAGGGAAAATCCAAGCTCAGGTGAGCACGTGACAAGATGCTCAACCTCGTTAGGAATTAGAGAAATGAAAATTTCAACAATGATGTTATACGACTTCATACCCATCTGTTATAGGCTGAATTGTGTCCCCTCCAAATCCACATATTGAAATCTTAACCCCCAGTATCTCAGAATGGGACCTTATTTGGAAATAATGTCATTGCAGATGTAGTTAGGATAAGATAAAGGCATACTGGAGTGGGGTGGGCTCCTAGCCCAATACAACTGTGTCCTTACAAGAAAAAAAAAAAAAGAAAATTTGGACACAGACATGCACACAGGGAGAACGCCAAGTGAAACTGAAGGCAGAGATTGGGGTGATGCCTCTACAAGCCAAGGAGGACCAAAGATTGCCGGCAAATCACCAGAAGCCAGGAGAGAGGCATGGACCGGGTTCTCTCTCGCCTGTTCCCAGAAGGAACCAAACGTGCCCACACCTTGATCTCAGACTTCCACCTTCCAGAACCGTGACACAACAAATTTCTGTTGTTTCAGACACCCAGTCTGTGATGCTGTTTTATGGCAGCCCTAGCAAGCTAATATACCATCAGACTGGCAGAGATTATAAGGCTGGATAACCCCGAGTTTTGGGTGTGTGGGGAGGTATGGGGACTCTCTTGCACTGCTTTGGAAGAGGAACATGTGCAATGAATCTGGGGTGCAATTTGGCAGTGAGTAAATTAAAGACACACCTAACTTAAGATCTGGCAATTTCCTGTTGGGTATATATTTTAAAGACATTCTCACATATGTCCAAGGGGTGCAACTAGAATGATATTTATCTCGGCATTGCTTACAGTGGAGGTGTTTGGATATAATGTAGCTGTCCGTTAGTGGGACAGTGGAGGGATAAATGTGTTGGAAGCAAATAAATGTTCTACAGACACACGAACGGACTGTGAAAGCTCAGTGTGGAGTGAAAAGAAGAAAGACTTCCACAGGATTATACAATTGACAATAAATATAGATTTTGCAAGACACAAAACGTTTTGCAGAAATGGAATATTTTAGAGCTCTTCCTTTGAGATGGAGAAAAGAAATGAGAACTAAAAGGCACAGATCAAATCAAACAAGAGAGAGACACTGCCTAGATCTGTGTGCACATGTCCTCAGCCAGAGGAAAATGATTTACTCAGCTCCCAGCACCGAAGCGTCAACTAGAGAAAAACACTTTCTTTGTTTTTTTTTTTTTAGGTTTTAAAATGCATGTTTTATTTATTTGTTTATTTATTTTTTTCTTGATGTTTAATGGTTTTTAACATTGTGAAATTTTGGGTTGTACATTTTTGTTTGTCCATCACCATATATATGACTCCCTTCACCCCTTGTGCCCACCCCCCACCCCCACTGCCCCTGGTAACCACAATACAGTTTTCTCTGTCCATGTGTTGGTTTATATTCCACATATGAGTGAGATCATACAGTGTTTGGAGAAAGACACTTTCTTTTAAGCTCAAGTTTTCTCATCAGAATGGGGCTAAAGCAGCACCTGTTTCTCAGTCTTGTGTGAAGGTCAAATGAGATAATGCATGAAAATGAGTAAAAATATAAGGACATTTGTGCACCCAAGTTTATCCTTGAATGGTCTAACTCAGTGGTTCTCGACTGGGGGTGATTTTGCCCCCCAAAGGACATCTGGCAATGTCTAGACACAGTTTTGGTTGTCACAACTGGAGGGCGTGTTGTGCTGGTGACATCTAGTGGATGGAGGCCAGGGATGCTGCTAACCTCCTGTAATGCACAGGACAGCCCTCCTCCACTCAGACAAAGAATTACCTGGTCCCTAATGTCAATAGTGCCGAGGTTGGGACACCCTGACCTGACCCTATAATCTCTTCAGTCTCAGCTTTATGCTCACTCAATTCCAGCCACACTAATTGCTTCCTGCTTACATGAAAATGCCAAAATCTTTACTTCATCAAGGCTTTTGGGCACACTGATCACGGCGCTCTTCCTCCCCAAATATTCCTTATTATCTGGCTTAACCTCAAACGTCGCCATTCCAAAGAAAAGTTCCCTGAAACCATTCTATTAAGGAGATCCACCAGACAATGTTCCATCTCAGCACCTTATTCAAAACACTGATCAAAATGTCTGTGCATTTAACTACTGGTGAGAATGTAAAATGATGCAATAATTCCCCATTCTCCCTCCCTGCAGACCCTGTAACTTCTAATCTATTTTCTGTCCCTCTGAATTTGCCTGTTCTGGATATTTCATATAAGTGGAATCATACACTATGTGGTCTTTTGTGTCTGGATTATTTCACTTAGCATAATGTCTTCAAGATTCATCCAAGTTGTAGTGTGTTTTAGAATTTCATTACTTTTTAAGGCTGAACAATATTCCATTGGATGTATAAACCACAGTTTATTTATTCATCCATCAATGGACATTTGAGTTGTTTCCATGTTTTGGCTGTCGTGAATAATGCTACTATGAACACGGGTGTTCAAATATCTGTTCCAATTCCTGCTCTCAATTCTTTTGTGTATATACCCAGAAGAGGAGTTGCTGGATCTTATGTCATTTCAATGTTTAATGTTTTGAGGAACCGCCAAACTGTTTTCCACAGTGACTGCACCATTTCACATTCCCACCGGCAACGCACGAGGGTTCCAACTTCTCCACATCCTCCTCCACATTTGTTATTAGCTGTCTTCTTGGCTATCTGTCAGCCATCCTAGTGGTGTGAAGTGATACCTCACTGTGGTTTTGATTTGCATGTCCCTAATGAATGTCAGGGAGCTTATGGGAACATGGGAACACAGACAATGCCTCAATAGGCAGATGTGGTGTGACACTGGGCTGGTAACAGGCGATAAGTGAGGCTCCTTGGAGCTTGTTTGCAAGTCATTCCACTGAGGGGACGGCTCCAGCTTGATGAGTCTCAATTAGGAAAAGCCAGGGCTGATGGGGGAAGAGAAGAGAGTGTTCTTTGCCTTTATCACATCCTGTGTCCCTGCTCCAGCCCCCCACGGCTTCCCTCCTGGGCTACAGAGCTCAGGACAGGCTGAGGAACCATGTCCCCAACCCTGTCTGCCCTCTTCTGTCTTGGTGAGTCCTTAGGGTCCATCTGGGAAATGCTGAGGGACAGGCAGTGGGCTATGAGACAAAGAATTTTTTATTTTTATTTTTTTGATGTCATACTAGTTTATAACATTGTGAGATTCCAGTTGTACACTATTGTTTGTCAGTCACCGTATAAATGCACCCCTTCACCCCTTGTGCCCCCCCCAACTCCCCTGGTAACCACCAAACTGTTCTCTCTGTCCGTGTGTTAGTTTATATTCCACATATGAGAGAGGTCATACAGTGTTTGTCTTTCTCTGTCTGGCTTATTTCACTTAACATAATACCCTCCAGGTCCATCCATGTTGCTGCAAATGGTACAATTTTGTCTTTTTTTAATGGCTGAGTAGTACTCCATTGTATATATATACCACATCTTCTTTATCCAATCATCTGTTGATGGACACTTGGGTTGCTTCCACATCTTGGCTATAGTAAATAATACTGCAATGAACATAGGGGTGCATAAGCCTCTTTGGATTGTTGATTTCAAGTTCTTTGGATAAACACCCAGCAGTGGAATAGCTGGATCGTATGGTAGTTCTATCCTTAATTTTTTGAGAAATCTCTATATTGTTTTCCATAAAGGCTGCACCAGTTTGCACTCCCACCAGCAGTGAATGAGAGTTCCCTTTTCCCCACATCCTCTCCAACATTTGTTATTTTTTGTGTTAGCAATTATAGCCATTCTAATGGGTGTAAGGTGATATCTTAGCGTTGTTTTGATTTGCATTTCCCTGATGATTAGTGATGCTGAACATCCTTTCATGTGCCTATTGGCCATCTGTATACCTTCCTTGGAAAAATATCTGTTCATATCCTCTGCCCATTTTTTGATCGGGTTATTTGTTTTTTTGTTGTTCAGTTGTGTGAGTTCTTTATATATTATGGAGATTAACCCCTTGTTGGATATATGATTTGCAAATATTTACTCCCAGCTGGTGGGTTGTCTTTTCATTTTGATCCTGGTTTCGTTTGCCTTGCAGAAGCTGACAAAGAATTTTTTTTAAAACATTGCATCAGCGATGAATTTCAGGGCAAGAGGGGACCTCCGAGGGCCCCTTCATCTGTTGGCTGGGAAAATTGGGAGCCAGAGAGGTGAAGTGTTTGTCTGAGTTACTCTAGTCTATTCACAGCTGGGTCAGGAAATGAACACAGGTCTCCTAGTACGGCTGCAAATTTCTCCCACAAACCACATTTTTTTTTAAAATGTGAACTTGGTGGTTATAGATTAGAGGACTAGATTATAGACTTAATTTGTCAGAATCCCTCATGATACTGGAACAAATAATCCTGCCATTTTTGACAACATGGATGAACCTGGAGGGCATTATGCTAAGTGAAATAAGTCAGACAGAGAAAGGCAAATACTGTATGATGTCACTTGTATGTGGAATCTAAAAAAATCGAACTCACAGAAGCAGAGAGTAGAATGGTGGTTACCAAGGGTAGGGGGATGGGGGAAATAGGGAGATGTTGGTCATAGTGTACAAACTTCCAGTTATAAGATGAATAAGTTGTGGGGATCTCATGCACAGCATGGTGACTATAGTTAACATTACTGTGTTTTATGCCTGAAATTTGCTATGAGAGTAAATCTTAAGTGTTCTCACAAAAATAAGGTAATTATGTGAGGTGGTGGGAGTGTTAATTAGCTTGATTTTGATGATCATTTCACTATGTGTAAGTATATAAAATCTTCATGTTGTGCCTCTTAAACACATACAATTTTTATTTGTCAGTTATAGCTCCAAGTAGCTGGAAAAAGAAAGAGTCTCCCATGAGGGGTTGGTGGTGGGATCAGATGCATTTTTATCGCCTGCTCGTCATCAGGCTTTGTGTGAGGTGTGTCATATGCATGATTTCCTTATTTCTTCAAAAGAACTTTATCACTAAAGGGATAGAGGCTCCAAGAGACCAAGCAGGAAGGAAATAGTTGTGTCACGGGGGATAAGAGGGCATACTATGAACACAAACAGCCTCTTATTCATTCATTTTTTTTTTTTTTTTTTTTTTAAATGTCAAACTTTTTTTTTTTTAAATTTTTTATTTATTTATTTTTCCCCTAAAGCCCCAGGCGATAGTTGTATGTCATAGTTGCACATTCTTCTAGTTGCTGTATGTGGGACGCGGCCTCAGCATGGCTGGAGAAGCAGTGCGTCTGTGCGCGCCCGGGATCCGAACCCAGGCCGCCTGCATCGGAGCGCACGCACTTAACCGCTAAGCCATGGGGCCGGCCCATATTCATTCATTCTTTAACACACACTTATGTAGCACTTACTATGGGCTAGATATTATTCTATGTTTTTTTTCAATAGACACATTTAATCCCATAACAGCCTGATGAGGTAAGGCCTATTATTATCCCCATTTTACAGATGAAAAAACTGAGGCCCAGAGCGATCAAGTAACTTGTTTAAGGTCACACAGTTAGGGCTCGAATAAAAACTAAGGAATTTTGGCCCAAGTCCACGTTCTTTACACTAAAATATGCAGCCAGTGTTTGAATCTACCTCCTACCAGCTGCAGGACTGTGAACAAGATACTGTCACAATAGCCTGATGTATAAAATAGGGTTAATAATAGTACCTAACCAGTGGGATTGTGGTGACCCCGAAACCATTCACAAAACTCTCAGAATGGCACATGGAATATTTCCAGTCATGTTGATGGGCTGCGTGGAAACCCACGGAGGGACTGAGGTGGGGTTGTGTTGGGCAGTGGACAAAGACATGGGTGAAGCTTGGGTACAGGATGCGGAAGAACCTGGTGCGGACAGGATGGGGCTCAGATGGAGATGGTCACAAGTGTGTCACCCTGAGTTCTGGAGTCAGGGATGATCTGGGTTCACCACTTCCTAGCTGTGTGTGCTACAAGAAATTGCTTAGCCTCTTGGCCCAGTTTCCTTACGTTTATAATGGAAACAATAACACTCCTTCCTTCCAGTGTGTGTGTAAGGATAAGGGTTATCAGATGGAACACAGGCTGCCCAGTTAAATCTAATTTCAGATAAACAACAAATACTTTTTTAAGCCTAAGCACACCAAATATATCTCACAGAACATACTATGCAAAAAAATATTACTCGTTGTTTATCTGATATTCAAATTTAACTGGGAGTCCTATGTTTTTATTTGCTAAATCTGGCAACCCTAGTGAGACAGATAAAGTTACCAACTCAGCAGAAAAGGGAAAGAAGAGTCTTAGTTTGAGAGAAAAAGGACAATTGTTCAACCTAGGGAAGAATTAGTTCAGATAGAAGGAAAACCTGGGGGAGGGTAACTTCAAGGGAAAAGTGGAATTTACAGATTATGCAGTTTGATAGATGTGTGAAATTACAAGGAGAGGCTATTGAAAATTGTGGAAAAACTATGCAGATGGAACTAAATTGGACATTTGTTGATTCTGAGGGAAAAACAATAGGAAAAATACGTGGGTAAAATATTATAATCCTCAGGTGTGAATAATATTTGCAGAGTCATAGTAAGGTAATTACAAAATATTGATTTAATCAAAAAGTTAAAATAGTGGGAAATCTATGATTAACACACCCTGAGCTCTCTTGACTTATGATATAATGTGAGAGACCCCCACCGGGATCTAATGTACAGCATGGTGATTATAGCTAGTAATACTGTATTATATACTTGAAAATTGCCAAGAGAGTAGATTTTAAGTGTTCTCACCACAAAAAAGAAACAGTAATTACGTGTGGGGATGGAGGTGTTAGCTAATACTAGGTGGTAATCATTTTGCAATACATAAGTGTACCAAATCAAGTTTAAGGCATTGTATACCTTAAACTTACACAATGTTACATGTCAATTATATCTCATTAAATCTGGGGCAAAAAAAAAGGGACTCCATCAGGCACACAGCCTGCTTCTCAAAGAAGAGGTAATTCTCTTTCCAGTTGTCAAAAGTGTGTGCGTGGGGAATGGTACTGGAGGGAGCTGAGGGGTGGAGCAAGGAATCCCTGTTTTTTTCTTTTTTTTTAAATTGTAGCAGAATAATATATTTAACATAACCTTTACCATTAATGACTTTTAGTACATGCACAATATTGTGCAATCAGCACCTCTATCTAGTTCCAAGACATTCTCACCTCTCCAAAAGGAAACTCCACACCCATCAGCAGTCACTCCTCAATCCCCCCTCCCCCAGCCCCGGGCAACCACTAATCTATTTTCTGTCTCTGGACAGATTTACCTGTTCTGGACATTTCATATAAATGAAATCATGCAATATGTGGCCTTTTATGGCTGGCTGCTTTTACTTAAATTACGTGCATGTGCGTCTGTGGAAAAAAAAAATAATTATGACAAAAGAAAGCTAACCCATGCAAATATCTTACCACCGTGCCCAGCATGCAGGGAGTGTGGGTTCGTGAGGTTCTAACGTTTGGTCCTTTTCTTCTATGCTCAGGGCTGTGTCTGGGGCAGGTGACACAAGCTCAGAACGGTGAGTCTTAATCCCTCTTCCGGGTTCAGCCCCTGCGAGGGCAGGAGCGGGTGAGAGGGTCCAGAAGGAGGGGTCTGTTGGGAAGATGACCTCTGCTAGGCTCTGCTTCCTTTCCAGGCCCACTGCCCAAGCCCTCCCTCCAGGCCCAGCCCAGCCCCCTTGTGCCCCTGAAGAAGCCGGTGACAATCCGCTGCCTGGGGCCTCCGGGTGTGGACGTGTACCGCCTGGAGAAACTGAGAACCGGAGAGTACATGGACCAGGCCATCCACGTCATTCCGGCCATGAGAACAGACGACGCTGGACGCTACCGCTGCTCCTACCAGAATGGGACCCTCTGGTCACCCCCCAGTGAGCAGCTGGAGCTGATTGCTACTGGTAAAGGAGGGGAGGAGGTGGGATGTGGCTGGATGTGTGGCCTGAGGGCTACACGGTCCTCAGTTCTGGGCTCAAAGAGGGTGAGAACTGGGATGCCCACGATAGTAAATCTGAAGTCCCACTGGGGCAGGGATTGGGGGGGGCAAGAGAGCGCTGGCCTTGAGTGCTAAATTTAGGGGCGGTTCCCAGAAAACTCGTCAATCAACATAAATAATATGCTGAGGCAATTTTTTAAAAAAAAATCAAAATTAACTCAAGAACATCCACAATGAACAAATATGACGATTTTCCGTAAAGACAGGCTCCAACAGTGCTGTGCCAAGCCACAGCCGAGCCTGGCACAAAAGGAAAAATGTACATTCCTCTGTTCACATTCTTTTTTTTTTTTTTTTAAAGATTTTATTTATTTATTTTTCCCCCAAAGCCCCAGTAGATAGTTGTGTGTCATAGCTGCACATCCTTCTAGTTGCTGTATGTGGGACGCGGCCTCAGCATGGCCGGGAAGCGGTGCGCCGGTGCGCGCCCGGGATCCGAACCGGGGCCACCGGTAGCAGAGCGCGGGCACTTCACCACCAAGCCACGGGGCCGGCCCCTCTAATGCATTTTTAAATGGTTATTTTCCGCAGCAGATTTTGAAAATATCATTGATGAGTTTTCTTCTGTGAAAGCCAGGAGAGTAAAATGATAACAAATTCTGTGTTTTTTTTTTGGTATAAATAAAATATTTAAACTTAAAATAATGTTGCATACTTTAATAACTTTCTTTAAAAATTTTCAATATTTTTTTCAATTATGTTAATAGTATGGAAAAAATTAACCATAAAAATACATAAAAATGTGTATGGAGGGGCGCATAGATTCCTTTTTGCCTCAAGCTTCAAACAGCTTTGCTGGGCACAGTTGGATTCTGTCTTGGTTTAAAATCTTTATATTTTATTTTTTATTTTTATTTATTTATTTATTTATTTTATTTTATTTTAATTTTTTGTTTATTGCAGTAACATTGGTTTATAACATTGTAAAAGTTTCAGGTGTACATCATTGTACTTCTATTTCTGCATAGATTACATCATGTTCACCACCAAAATACTAACTACAATTAGTATTTTGGTGGTGAACATGATGTAAAATCTTGATATTTTGTTTATTGTTGTATTCGCATTAGTTGTGATTTAAAAATTACCTTAAAATATTATTTATCTTCATTACTGACAGTTTTTTTTGCACCTGCTTACATTTTGCATCCAAGGAGAGTGTCTCCTCTTATTATCTGATTAATTATTTTTTGCTAATACTTTGTTGAGGATTTTTGCATCTATATTCATCAGCAATATTGGCCTATAATTTTCCTTTTTTGTGTTGTTCTTGCCTGGTTTTGGTATCAGGGTGGCGTTGGCCTCATAGAATGAGTTAGGAAGCAACCCATCCTCTTCAATATTTCAGAAGAGTTTGACAAGGATAGGTATTAAATCTTCTTTGAATGTTTGGTAGAATTCAACAGAGAAGCCGTCTGGTCCTGGACTTTTGTTTTTTGGGAGGTTTTTGATTGCTATTATTTCAATCGCATTACTTCTGATTGGTCTGTTCAGATTTTCTATTTCTTCTTGATTCAGTTTTGGGAGGTTGTATGTTTCTAAGAATTTATTTATTTCTTGTAGTTTATCCAGTTTGTTGGCACATAGCTTTTCATAGTGTTCTCTTATAATCCTTTGTTTTTCTGTGGTATCTTTTGTAATATCGCCTCTTTCATTTCTTTTTTTTTTATTTTAATTTTTTGTTTATTGCAGTAACATTGGTTTATAACATTGTAAAAATTTCAGGTGTACATCATTATACTTCTCTTTCTGCATAGATTACATCATGTTCACCACCCAAATACTAATTACAACCCATCACCACACACATGTACCGAATTATCCCTTTCACCCTCCTCCCTCCCCCCCTCCCCTCTGGTAACCACCAATCCAATCTCTGTCCCTATGTGTTTGTTTATTGTTGTTATTATCTACTACTTAATGAAGGAAATCATACGGTATTTGACCTTCTCCCTCTGACTTATTTCACTTTGCATTATACCCTCAATGTCCATCCATGATGTCACAAATGGCTGGATTTCATCGTTTCTCATGGCTGAGTCGTATTCCATTGTGTATATATACCACATCTTCTTTATCCATTCGTCCCTTGATGGGCACTTAGGTTGCTTCCAAGTCTTGGCTATTGTGAATAACGCTGCAATGAACACATGGGTGCATGTACCTTTACAAATTGGTGTTTTCAAGTTCTGTGGATAAATACCCAACAGTGGAATAGCTGGATCATATGGTAGTTCTAGCCTTGATTTTTTGAGGAATCTCCATACTGTTTTCCATAATGGCTGCACCAGTTTGCACTCCCACCAGCAGTGTATGAGAGTTCCCTTCTCTCCACATCCTCTCCAACACATGTTGTTTCCTGTCTTGTAATTATAGCCATTCTGACGGGCGTCAGGTGATATCTCATTGTAGTTTTGATTTGCATTTCCCTGATAGTTAGTGATTTTGAACATCTTTTCATGTGCCTGTTGGCCATCTGTATATCTTCTTTGGAGAAATGTCTGTTCAGGTCTTTTGCCCATTTTTTAATTGGGTTGGTAGTTTTTTTGTTGGTAAGATGCATGAGTTCTTTATATATTTTGGAGATTAAGCCCTTATCAGAAGTATGGTTTGCAAATATCTTCTCCCAATTGTTAGGTTGTCTTTTCGTTTTGTTGATGGTTTCCTTTGCTGTGCAGAAGCTTTTTAGTTTGATGTAGTCCCATTTGTTTATTTTTTCTATTGTTTCTCTTGCCTGGTCAGACGTGGTGTTTGAAAAGATGTTGCTAAGACTGATGTCGAAGAGCGTACTGCCTATGTTTTCTTCTAGAAGTTTCACAGTTTCAGGTCTTACATTCAAGTCTTTAATTCATTTGGAGTTAATTTTTGTGTATGGTGTAAGGTAAGGGTCTACTTTCATTTTTTTGCATATGGCTATCCAGTTTTCCCAACAGCATTTGTGGAAGAGACTTTCTTTTCCCCATTGTATGTTCTTGGCTCCTTTGTCAAAGATTAGCTGTCCATAGATGTGTGGGTTTATTTCTGGGCTTTCGATTCTATTCCATTGATCTGTGTGTCTGTTTTTGTGCCAGTACCATGCTGTTTTGGTTACTACAGCTTTGTAGTATATTTTGAAATCAGGGAGTGTGATACCTCCAGCTTTGTTCTTTTTTCTCAGGATTCCTTTAGCTATTCGGGGTCTTTTGTTGTTCCATATAAATTTTAGGATTCTTTGTTCTATTTCTGTGAAAAATGTTGTTGGAACTTTGATAGGGATTGCATTGAATCTATAGATGGTTTTGGGAAGTATGGACATCTTAACTATGTTAATTCTTCCAATCCAAGAGCACGGGATATCTTTCCATTTCTTTGTGTCTTCTTCAATTTCTTTCAGAAATGTTTTATAGTTTTCAGTGTACAGATCTTTCACCTCTTTGGTTAAGTTTATTCCTAGGTATTTTATTCTTTTTGTTGCAATTGTAAATGGGATGGTATTCTTAATTTCTCTTTCTGCTACTTCGTTGTTAGTGTACAGAAATGCAACTGATTTTTGTATGTTGATTTTGTATCCTGCAACTTTACCATATTCGTTTATTACTTCTAAAAGTTTTCTGGTGGATTCTTTAGGGTTTTCTATATATAAAGTCATGTCATCTGCAAATAGTGACAGTTTCACTTCTTCCTTTCCAATTTGGATCCCTTTTATTTCTTTCTCTTGCCTGATTGCTCTGACTAGGACTTCCAGTACTATGTTAAATAGGAGTGGTGACAGTGGGCATCCTTGTCTGGTTCCTGTTCTTAGAGGGATGGCTTTCAGTTTTTCACCATTGAGGATGATATTAGCTGTGGGTTTCTCATATATGGTCTTTATTATGTTGAGGTACTTTCCTTCTATACCCATTTTATTCAGAGTTTTTATCATAAATGGATGCTGTATCTTGTCAAATGCTTTCTCTGCATCTATTGAGATGATCACGTGATTTTTATTCTTCATTTTATTAATGTGGTGTATTACGTTGATTGATTTGCGAATGTTAAACCATCCCTGCATCCCTGGAATAAATCCCACTTGATCATGGTGTATAATCTTTTTAACGTGTTGTTGTATGCGATTTGCTAGTATTTTATTGAGGATTTTTGCATCGATGTTCGTCAGTGATATTGGCCTGTAATTTTCTTTTTTTGTGTTGTCCTTGTCTGGTTTTGGTATCAGGGTGATGTTGGCTTCATAGAATGAGTTAGGGAGCTTCCCCCCTCCTCAATTTTTTGGAAGAGTTTGAGAAGGATAGGTATTAAGTCTTCTTTGAATGTTTGGTAGAATTCAACAGGGAAGCCGTCTGGTCCTGGACTTTTATTTTTGGGGAGGTTTGTGATTACTGTTTTGATCTCCTTACTGGTGATTGGTCTATTCAAATTCTCTACTTCTTCTTGATCCAGTTTTGGAAGGTTGTATGATTGTAAGAATTTATCCATTTCTTCCAGATTGTCGAATTGGTTGGCATATAGCTTTTCATAGTATTCTCTTATAATCTTTTGTATTTCTGAGGTGTCTGTTGTAACCTCTCCTCTTTCATTTCTGATTTTACTTATTTGTGCCTTCTCTCTTTTTTTCTTGGTGAGTCTAGCTAAAGGTTTGTCAATTTTGTTGATCTTTTCAAAGAACCAGCTCTTGGTTTTATTAATATTTTCTATTTTTTTTTGGTCTCTATTTCATTTATTTCTGCTCTGATTTTTATTATTTCCCTTCTTCT
Source organism: Ceratotherium simum simum (assembly GCF_057802395.1). NCBI lineage: Eukaryota > Metazoa > Chordata > Mammalia > Perissodactyla > Rhinocerotidae > Ceratotherium > Ceratotherium simum. Next base: position 5,300,964 of record NC_141932.1, read on the forward strand.
ACTGATTTTGGGCTTTGTTTGTTCTTCTTTTTCCAGTTCCTTCAGGTGCATTGTTAGATTGTTTATTTGAGATTTTTCTTGTTTGTTGAGATAGGCCTATATCGCTATAAACTTCCCTCTTAGAACTGCTTTTGCTGTATCCCATAAATTCTGGCATGTCGTATTTTCATTTTCATTTGTCTCCAGGTATTTTTTGATTTCTTCTTTGATTTCTTCGTTAACCCAGTCGTTGTTCAGTAGCATTTTGTTTAATTTCCAAGTATTTGTGGCTTTTCTGATTTTCTTCCTATAGTTGATTTCTAGTTTCATACGCCTCTTTCATTTCTGATTTTATTTATTTGAGTCTTTTTTTTTTCTTAGTGAGTCTGGCTAAAAGTTTGTCAATTCAAACGATAGCTTCTCTTTAAGCATATCCCTCACCACCCTATTTAAAATTGCACCCGGATTTAAAATGGCACTCATCACTATCTGGTATGCCACACATTTACCTATTTATCTTTGTTATTGTCCATTCTTTCTTCCTGATGTGATTCTTATTTCTTAGAGCAAAGACTGACATATAGTTGCCAAGGAAAAAAAATTGTTGAATGAATGAATGAGACAATTATCAGGCAACGTTTGTTGTTGTGAGTACTGTGTGGCAGGCGTGGATTGCCATGACTGACGATGATAATGCTATCAAATTACATAGTAGTGGAGGTTCGTGTTTAAGAGTGGAGAGCCTGCAGTCAAACTCCATAATTGCAAATTTCAGTTCTGCCACGTACTGTCTTATGACCTCAGACAATTTATTTAGCATTGTGCGCCTTAGTTCCATTTATAAAATAGGGATATGCATAGTGATGAATTCATAGGTCTTTGTGAGGATTCAATGAATTGACATATGTCATGAGCTTAGAACAGCACCTGGAAGCTGGCACTTTAACACAGGTTTACAATATAAGTATTGTGTTCCCTAATACAAGCTTACAGTGCAATATAACCTTAAGCTATTTTGTTACTACCATCATATTTTGAGTGCTTAGATACTCTGCTAAATGTTTAATATTTATTGTTTCATTCAATCATTCCCATTTTATGGGAGAGAACACTGAGGCACGGATCTAGGGGGAAATTTATCTCCAGGATCACACTACCTCTAAGCAACAGAACCAGGATTTGAGCCCAGGGACTATGATGTGATCTCAGTCATTCTCCCTCAACCACTCTGTGAGCTGGTGATGGGGAGAGTGGGCTCTCTAGGATGGACACAGCTGGAAATTCCTTAGCTCTTAAGGAGGTGGGGGGAACTTCCCACACCCCAGCCGAGACACCAGCCACTGTCTTTAACACCCGGAGTTCTCTTCTCTCCCAGGAGTTTTCAGCAAGCCCTCGCTCTCAGCCCAGCCAAGCCCGGCAGTGTCTTCAGGAGGGGACGTAACCCTGCAGTGTCAGAGCCAATATGGCTTTGACCAATTTGCTCTGCACAAGGAGGGGGACACTGGGCCCTACAAAGGACCGGAGAGGTGGTACCGGGCCGATTTCCCCATCGTCACGGTGACTGCTGCCCACAGCGGAACCTACCGATGCTACAGCTATTCCAGCGGATCCCCGTACCTGTGGTCGGCCCCTAGCAACCCCCTGGAGCTTGTGGTCACAGGTAAGGGGGGTGCAGAGCAAATCTTTTTCCCCCAGCCTTTGCAGGCCATGATGCAAGTTCAAGGGGAGGGCCCACTAGGTGCGAAGGATGTATGCCATACAATTCCACTCAATACACAGCATCTTTTTCCTTACACGTACACACATGCATACACACATATAATATATACATATAGTTATTGGTAGAGCAAACAGTCTTAAATCAAAGCCGCATCCAACAGGTGTGTAATTGTGACTGTGATAAGCATTATGGATTAGAAGTACACAGTGCTGTTAGAACCTAGAAGGGGAGGGAGTTTGGGAAGGCTTCTCCGAGCAATCAATGTTTGATCTGGATCTTAGGGCAGGGTAAGAGTTAACTGGGAGGGTGGAGTAGGTGGGGTGGGCTGCAGGCAGGTGGAATTGTATGTGCAAATGCCCTGTGGTGGGGAGGAGGTTGGCAGACGGGTGTAGCTGCAAGCCAGTGCGGCAGGAGGGTGGCAGGAGGTGGTGAGGGGCCGTGTTTTATTCCTTATTAGGCATCTCCTTTCCCCCATATGGGATGCCTTCTCCATTCCCCAAACATATCCCTTGGTTCCTGTCTCCTCATCTACTTCCCAGGAGACAGGAACTGGTTTTGCACCCAGGGCCAAAGTAAGGAGGCAGGTCACAGAGATGCAGAAGGAGGCACAGAACTGAGGCTCGAAAAGCCAGGAAGGCAGCTGTAGGGCTGGTTATTAATCAGCCGCAGTACGTCCTAAGCATGCTTTTCAAATGCTGTTGACCCCCAGGGCAGTCCAGTGATGTAAACGTCTTTGTATTCATTTTCCAGGTGAGGAGACCGTGTTGTGGAAATGTTTTATTATTTGCTCAGGACCCACAGCTAACAGAACACAGAATTCTCTCCTTTCTGATTTCTCAGGGACCTCTGTGACCTCAGGCCGGTTACCCAAAAAACCACCTTCCTCCATCACAGGTAGGTTCTGGAGGTTTCACCCCGGTCTCTGGGGTACAGGCAGATGGGCCGCTTCTCTTCTTTCCCCTCTTTGTCTAGATGTCTCAATTTAATTCACTTGTCTCTTTCACAAATTTACTTTATTAAAGAAAATCCCTAATTTATGCCCAGAAAGAGGGTTGGTATAATCAATAGATAGATTGTACTCTGCTATCCCACAGCCCCACCTCTATCCAGCCTTAGGGGGATGCTTTATAATGTCTAATGTGTAAAAGAATAATCTGAAGGGCTTGTAAAATTGTAGATTCTGGGCTCCATTGCTGAGCCTCTACACCACCGGTTAGTTGTCCTCAAACTGTGGGCCCGAAAATCACCTGGGGGGCTTATAAAGGACAGATTTCTGGACCCCCAGAGTTTCTGATTCAGAAGGTCTGGAGTGGGGCCCAATAATTTTCATTTCTTACAAGTTCCCAGGTGATGCTGATGCTGATGGTCTGGGGATGTCACTTGGAGAACCACTGCACTAAATTTTGTGTGAGGCATCGTGTTCCTCCATTTTCAAAGGCATCTCAGCTGATTCTGTTGTGTCAGATGATAGCCTGTGCCTTAAGGACTAATGCGCTAGGCTGTAGCATCTCCAACATTTCCTGTGTCTCAGGGTAGACCCGAATGCCAAGGAACAAGAAGCATGTTGAAAGAGCCAGGGTTGACAAGAAGGTGGTGACACGTGGGGTTGAGGGCAGTATGGGGGCTGTCATGCCAAATGAGGTGCACTGTGTCTGTGTGTTTCTGATTGGAATTTTTAAACTTTTTATTTTGAGATATAGAGTCACAAGAAGTTACAAAGATAGTACGGAATGATCCCATGTACCCTTTGCCTAGATTTCCCCAATAGTTACATCTTACTTGATTATAGTACAACATAAAGACCAGGAATCTGACATTGTCACAATATATGTGTATAGTTCTATGTTGATTTATCACACATGTAGATTCGTATAACCACCACTGCCCTCAAGATACTATTCCAAGAAACAAAAAAGATACTATTCCATTCCCATGAAGATGTTCCTCAGGTTACCTCTTTATACTCACCCCTCCCCTCCCACTATCCCTAACACCTGACAAGTACTAATTTGTTCTTCCTCTGTTTATTTTTTGTCATTTTGAGGATATTATATATAAATGGAATCATACAACATGGAACCATTTGAGATTGCCTTTTTTTCACTCAGTATAATGCCCTTGAGATCCAGCTAAGTTGTTGCATATATCAAGAGTGTGTCCCTTTTCATGGCTGAGTAGTATTCCACAGTATGCCTGTACCACACCATATTTAAATCTAAATTCAAAAATTCATTATTGAGGGCTGGCCCCGTGGCTTAGCGGTTAAGTGCATGCGCTCCGCTGCTGGAGGCCTGGGTTTGGATCCCGGGGGCGCACCGATGCACCGCTTCTCTGGCCATGCTGAGGCTGCGTCCCACATGCAGCAACTAGAAGGATGTGCAGCTATGACATACAACTATCTACTGGGGCTTTGTGGGGGGGGAATAAATAAAATAATTTAAAAAATTCATTATTGAAACTCACAGAAAGAGAAACAACAGAGAACAAACAATACTCAAGCTCTGATTATACCACAGGTATGTGAGTGTAAGGTAGGCTTTGATGAGCTGGTTCCACCATCAAAATGTCCTCAGAGACTGTCCCTATACTAAACAGGAGCTACATATTTATAGGCTGAGGGAGTTCAAGAAATATTTTGGTGGACATGTAAAAATAATAAGAGATCCCACATTAAGAAAATGGCCTTAGTTGGGAGGGGAGCCTCTTATGTTCAGAGGCTGGTATCAGCTTGTTGTTCCGTTGAGCTCACACAGACCTGCTGATCCACTTCATATTTTTAAAATCGAGATATAAGTCACACACCATGATTTCACCATACCCACCAGAAGAGCTATAATCATAATAAAAACAAGCACAACAACAAGTGTTGGTGAGGATATGGAGAAATTGGAACCCTCATATGTTACTGGTGGGAATGAAAAATGGTGTAGCTGTTGTGGAAAATGGCTCAATGGTTCCTTAAAAAGCAAAACAGAATTACCACATGACCCAGCAATTCCACTCCCAGGTATATACCCAAGAAAATTAAAAATGTATAGTCACACAAAAACTTGTACATAAATGTTCATAGCATTATTCATAGCCAAAAATGTGGAAATAACCTAATGTCCATCAATGGATGAAGGGATCCATTTCTTATTAAGCCACTGAGAGATAGAAGACAGCATGTCTTAGGGCCTTTTGTGTTTGTCTCTCTTCAGTGTCTGTGCAGTGTGTGTTAGAGAAATGGGTTCCGAGGAGCCCAGATATATCAGAAGGGGTATGGAGAGTAGGGGCTCCCTGGGCAGATCTGACATTATCCACTTCCTTGTAATCCTCCCGCTTAGAATTCCCAGAAGCCTCCAGAAAACTGAACATCTCACTCAGGAACAAAGTCTCCACAACCAGTGAGTAACCAGGCACTTAATGCTCAGCAGAAATGAGTATGAGGGTTGGGCTTTCTCTTCCATCATCTGAGGTTGTAGGCTTTTACTCTGATTCACAAAACCACCTGACTCTTCCCAGGAAAGTCTTTGGTTTGAGGATGAAGATGGGATGGAGGTGGGCTCTGAGTTTGGGAATAGAGGAGCATTCTGGGTAATGTGGCTATTTCCAAGATGGCGGAACCAAGGCTATCATGGGAAGACCATCACTTGTCCCTACACAGTGCTCTTCTGACTTGGCTTTGATCCATGTATGTAGTCTTGCTCCCATTGCTTCCAGGCACAGCCTGTGCTTCAGCCCCACATAGATCAAAGGCACCTGGATGCAATGCACCCTCTTACCACTCCAGCCCAAGGCAATACGCTTCCCTCATCCTGTGGTTCTCTTTGACCTTGTTTTCTCTGGAAAAAGTCTCTATTTCTTTTAAGACAGAAATTCTCGACAGATCCCCCAAGGATAGGTTGTATATCTCCACTGGGCCCACACAACTCCAGCTTTCTTTAGGCTCGTGGCACTAGCAGATTCTTTCTAAGACCCTGAGGGAGTTCTTCTCTATCCTCTCTTCAAAATCTTTCTGGGTTCCCAATCACCTTCGGGACAGATGGGAAAACTGGCTCACAGATGTTAAGTTATTTGCCAGAGACTCTGCATCTAAAAGTGATGGGTCTGGGATTCATATCTGGACAGCTTGACTCCATATTTAATTCTCTTCTTGTAGCCCCAGAATTCTGCCTCCTAAGTGCATGTGTTCAGGGTAGGGGCAGGAACAGGGGTAGGAGAGATGGTCTTGTCCCTTCACATTTACACTTTTTGATTCCCAGAGCCTTCTAGGAATATCACCGTCTTTCCAGATGGGTCAGGCACTCCAGCTGGTGAGTAAGTGGTGCTCTCTGGACACACTCCCTTCCCACCTCTGTGTCTTTACCCAAGCTGGCTGCTCTCTCTGTACAGAAGCAGCAGCTCTGTGCTCTTGGGTCCTGGTGTGTAAAGTGTTAAGGGGAGGGGGAACATCAGCATGTGGAGCTCAGATTCGGGCAAAGATCAGGTGAGAAGGTTGAGATTTTCTAAAAGGTCAGAGAAAAATAAATTCCATCTCTCTCCCCACCCCTTTAACAGTCTTCTCTTCCACAATTAGCCAAATAACCAGGTAGTGTCTGTGTGTGGAAAGGGGTTGTATCAGGGGCCTGTGAGGGGGTGTATGGGAGAGGTGATATTTTGAGAATTGGGCTTATCTAGTCCTGAGCCTTGGAGGGGTGAGGAGGGGAGGGACTCTCTAGGAAGGAGATTGACATCCCAGCTAGCAGAGAATAATGGGATCTCAGAGGAGGGACATGGCTATGAGAAACCCAAGATGTGGCTTAAAGTGGGTCCTGGAGATGGGCTTTTATCATCTGCTTCTGTCTCTCTTCACTCCTCAAGGTCTTGCCCACCAGAACTACACTAAGGGCAATCTGGTCCGGATATGCCTTGGGGCAGTGATTCTAATACTCCTGGTGGGACTTCTGGCAGAAGATTGGCACAGCCGAAGGAAACCCCCAATGCGCTGGGTCAGAGCTGTCCACAGGCCACTCCCACCCCTCCCGCAGACCCAGAAATCACGTGGTTGTCAGGATGGGGGTCGACCAGATGGTCAAAAGCACGGGTGCCACCATCAGAATCCCAAGGCTTAAGGGATAGGTCGTGGGAGTGGAGAGGGGACTTGTGTGGAGTGTGAGAGTGAGAGGCTAGAGATTACAGCTGTGGAAAAGGAGGGCCAGGGCCTCTTCTTGGTGCTCCATCAAGGAGCTGTTGAATCAGTGTCTGTTTGGCGCTCTGCCCAAGGACTCCTTTTGTTTTGGATGGAAGGAATCTAGTGGATGTCAAAGTCTCCACACTGATATCTTGCACATTGTGAATTTTATGGCGCCCTAACTGGGCCATCATACTTACCTCTTTCTTCAACCTTCTCTAATAATAATAACCTTCTAGATTGACCTCTCATATTCCCAACTCTCACAGCTGACCCTGTTCTATCCTCTGCACAAAACCTTCCCACATTTCCCCCTTGCCCACCTGTGCTCTTTTCTGGTTATCCCCAAAGCTAACCTCTACTCTAACCCTATCTTAAAAGGCAGTCTGATAAATCTCCTTTTGTTTCTCAGAATGGGCCTGCTTCTTTCAGGCTTTTGGGAATTCTATTCTTTTTCCCTAGAATATGATAATTATAATTAACATGTCAATGGCTTTCCTTCATATTAGAAAAAGTCCAAAGTCCTAAACTTGTCCTACAGGCCAGAATAGGTAAATCCATAGAGACAGAAAACAGACTGGTGGTTGCCAGGGGTTGTGGGGAGGAAAGAATAGGGAGTAATTATTTAATCAATATGGTTTTTTTTAAATCTTGGGATGATGAAAATGTTTTGGAACTAGATAGAGGTGGTGGTTTCATGACATTGTGACTGTACTAAATGCCACCGAATTGTTCACTTTAAAGTGGTTAGTTTTATGTTATATGAATTTCGCCTCAATAAAAAGAAGAAAAATACCTTGCTCCCTGACATCTATGCATCTCTGCGTGGGGTCACTTGTCCTAGGGAATGTGGGAGATCAAGATTTTGCCACCCTGAAATCCATCTTTTTACCGTGGTTGTTTTCTCTAGGGACATTTGACCTCCCCCACTAACTGCCTAAAGAATTTGACATAGTAACTCCTTCCTGGAACAGATCTATCATGATGGCTGTAAAGATAATGTAGGATAAATGTTAGAATAGAAAAGGCACCAACAGGCCCATCTTATTGGAAGTTCTGTCTCTCTGGCCACATTCTCTGGATGGTCCTGCAAGGAGTTACCAGACAATCATTTACATTTATAAGGGAAATCTCCATTTGTAAAGGTATCTCCCTCTCTGTTTTGGGAAGAGAGGGGGATGGCCTCATTTCTAGAGGCTTATCAATGTGGAAGGTGAGGCCTTAAATCTGCATAATAACCTTACTCTTGTTTACTGTGCTTTAGTGGTAATCTCCTGTAACTGACTCCCCCCACCCCCAACATCCTCCTTTGTCGTTGGCTGAACATGATATTTAAGACGAGAATCTCTGCTATTGTGTTGAGAAACGCAGTGTCCCTGCTTTCTCCCATGTATACATGTTATTTAACTTGGTATTATTTTCTCCTGCTAACCTGTCTTGTTAATTATTTGGCCAGCCATAAGAACCTTAAGGAAAAGGGCAGAGGGAGATTCTCTCTCTTCCCCTGACAGTTTTGGTGTAGTCACCAGGAGCCACACTGGCTGGCAAGTTGCCTTCTCTGGCTGGAAGACCCGCCTTCTCCCTGGACTACTGCAGATGATGAGATACGGGAACGCCTGACGAAAGCCGGCAAAAGGTAAGACTTCTTACCATGTCAGCCTCCCGGAATCTCTATCTGTGGGGTCCGGCAGAAGGAAGTGGTGAGAATTTTTTCTCTTTCTAAATTCAGATTGGCAGGAGAAAATATTTGGGAAACTAGTTTCTTGTGCTTTTAGTGACTCTTGGTTTAAATTTGGTAGAGTACTCTTGGTTTTGATCTTGATCCCTTTTCCTCCCAGAGTGGTCTTTGTCTTGTTCTGTGTCCTGAGAAAACTTGGCTTTGTGACCAGTGAGAATATTCTCCTTGGTCTCCACCATACGGAAGGTGCATTTACCGGGGTGCACCTTGGTGGCCAGTCGAGTAGACTGGGGTTCCGAACTGTCTCTTTGGCTGTGCCAAGCTCTCAGGGGAGTTTGTCATAAAGGGCCCAGTCCATAAGGGCTTTTGTTGTCTTAACCTTTGTTGCTTGTTAGTGCTGGAAAAATCCCATTCCAGTATCGCCTGCCCGGTGTCACAGATTAGCGGGTCTGTGACTGGAGGCGTCCCACACTGTTGTGGGAGACCAGAGACACCATCCTTACCACCTGTGCAACGAAGGTCTTTACTTTCTCTGAATATCTTTGGGAGTGAATTCTGTGGATCATGGGGGCTACATCATCTGTGCCCTCACCAGGGACGCCTCTTGCGTCCATGGTAAAGATTTATTCTAAGCGTGGAAAGTTACCTCCGGGTCTTTCCTTAAAAAGGCTTATTGGTTCGAGTCACTATTGGAATAAATACACAAATGAAGATCCTACTGGTCAATGGCCAGATGACGGATCCTTTGAATTGGGAAAACTTCTAAATTGGGGAAAAAAAAAATGTTTTGAGAGCTCTCACACAATTGTTTAATTGGTACCAAAAAAAAAATGGCCAGAAAAAGGAAGGGAAAAATTTGACTAGCCTTAAGACCTTGACTCAGGTTACAATTGAATTGAGAACATGTAAAAGTGTAAGTGTTGATAAGATTATAAAGGTTGGAATGTTTGAGCTAATTTCATATAAAGAGGTTACTTCAACTTTGCCTGAGTATGTTTTCAAAGGTCTGACTGGGAATGCTTCCCTTGTCCAAAATTAGAAGACCAAGACCTATTGATAAAAATCTTAATAACTATGTTTAAAGGTATAAGAGGTGATGAAATTTACATGAAATTTTGTGGGAAAAAACTGATGTTATTTCTATTACATAACTGGTTAACAAAAATGGTAATTTAAATGATGGCTAATTTTATCTGAAGTCTTATGAAGTCTTGTAGACAATCTAAATAATTATTGGGAAAAGTAACTAAATAGTTGTGAAAAAGATGAATGTTGGATGAACTTTAAACAATAATTATGTGTTATGGTGGTCACAGGTTCCAAACTCTTTTTGGTAACTTAAAACTTTAGAGTTTTGCTAAATTTTATGATAAAAATTCAATTGAGTATCTAGATCGTTTCCAAATAGCATAAGATATTAGACATTGATTGCCAAATGTACATTTGTCTACTTTTGGCTTTTCATTACAGGAAAACTAAAAGGTGTTTTGGGTCTATTGGTAAACACGTGTTTTATTAAAATATTGTACTATAAAGTAACATGTTTCCAGAAAGTTTGAAGTGTTCATAAATTTTCCAAGCCACAAGATACCAATGTAAAAGAAAGTTTATAATTGTTTACTTAGTTTTTACTTACAAATTAAGGTTTCTAAGGGTTAAAATTCCTAATTAGTATATATGATTGAAGCTACTAAAAAAATTAAGAAAAACATGTCTGTGTACAAGGAAAGTTATAGGTTTGTGGAAGAGGAATTCTGGAAAACGAGTTTTTGCATGGTCAAGTTGGCTAAGATTAAAATGAATTTAATTAAGTAAATGAGTTTTAATATCAGAAGTAAGCTGGTACAAAATTATAATTTGGTCTTATTTCTCTTAAAAGGATAATTTTCTTGAACTTGATAAAGAGGTTATAAAAGATTTTTCTTTACCTTTGAGTAAGTTTACCTAAATAAAAACCTGTTAAAATAATTTCCTGTGTTCAAAAGACTGAAGTCTCTCTATTAAGGCTTTTTGGACTGTTAATGCTCTGTTTGCTGTGACTTTTTATATTTTTGACAAGCTCCCCAAAATTCATATCTTAAAGTGTTTTTTTTACTTTTTTTCCTTTGGGAATTTTCAAAGGGCCCTGAAACTTCTCAAAGAAATTTGCTCTCTTCCTATAAGGAGGAAGACAAAGAAATTTGCTCTCTACCTATAAGGAGGAAGATACTAAACTTATTAGGCTTATTCAGTATGTTAAACTACGTGAGAAGCATTGTCAGACAAGTGATGATAAGCCTTCTTAGGTGGTATTATGTGGGTAAATGTTATTGATATAGGTGTTTTAAAATTGTATAACATTACTGAAATGCTGATCTGTCCTGATTATCAGTCATAATTCTGGTTATTATTATTTTAAAGTGTTGTATGTCACAAAATTAACCAAATTTGTCTGTCAATTGCCATTTTGAGGTCTTGTTTACAGACATTTCTTTGCTCTAATGCTTTTGCAAAATATGTTTCAACTTAAGAAAAATTCATGGAAAGGACTCTGACATTTACACTGGAGTACAGGTTTCTGACAAACTTTCTGATCATAGAACTGAACTTGGTAAGAAATTACAGAAATCTGTTGGAGAGACTGATAACTTCATGAAGCTGCTAACAAAAAGATTGGGATCAAGAATGGATTACACAGGACTGAATGAACTGATAAGGATGATTATAATTTTTATGATTTTTCATTTGAAGTATTGCTGAATTTTTAATGTTTTGTTTTTTCAGATTTAAGGAAAACTTTCTCTTTTCTCCTGAGCTAGCTATGACATAACAATTTGGTAAATGATATTTTTGTAAGTAAAATTGAAATATTTATCTTTTTCTATCTGATCCCTCGAATTTAGAAACTCTTAGTAAGTGAGTATTGTTGTTTTCATGGCAATATAGTTATTTGCATAAGTTCAATAAGAATCTGTTCTCCTTATAACAGGACACAATTAGAAACACTGGTTATATTACCAAGGTTGTGACTGAAACATCATATTTGTGGTATAACCATACAGCTTTTGAGGAATGAAGATTGGACTTGATGGAATAAAGCCATGTGGAAATATTGGCCTGGTACCTTTATCTTCCAAGCAGCACTTACCAGGATAAGTAAAGAATGTCACTTATCTGGCAGGTACAAAGAACCTCGAAATATTTTGGGGGAACCTCGGAAGAGAGGAATTCACCCAAATCTGTAGGTATTACAGGCAAAGTCTGATGACAAAATCCTTGGCTTGGCTTTCCTGGCCTGGAGAGGCCTTTAAAGTTCAATCTGAGATTCCTTATAAAAAGTTCCAGCAAAGCAGATTTAAAAGGGCTTATGTGATCAACTGCTATTCTTGCTGTGTAGGATCCCAAAAAGGGAACCCCAACTCCAGCCTCGGGAAGGCGCGGACCCACAGACACAGAAGACCGAGCTTGATGCAAACACAAGAGGTAAGAGTTTTATTAAGCGGAGCTCCGGGCCGACACGTGTCTCTCGCAGGAGACAGAGGAGTCGACCCCGGACCTTAAAGGGCAAATTCTTATATAGGGTTTGGAAGCACAAAGCGGGAAAAGGTTGGCGCGGTCTTACATGATTGGCTAATTTAAAACATTTAAACAGTTACATTTTATGGCGCGAATTGCTATGGCGCGAAGCGATTATCAGGTTACACACACGCGTCCCCATCTGGACCCCCTCCACCCCGACCCTCCCAAACTTATCCCTCTGGAGCACTCTCTTGTTCTCAATTCTTCCCTGAACAGTTTAGGGTGGGTCTTTCATGAATAGAGTCAGTCAGGATTGATAAACGTTCCCTCCTATACCAGGAATCCTTAGGGCGTGGAGGTGCCTGTCTCTAAGGTAGTAACTTTTAAATTTTTAATATAATTTACTTCCTTCAGCTGTACTTATGTAAATAATTGGGCCAAGTCTATTGGAACTAGACTTTTTTTGCAAACTAGTTAGTTTTAATTTGGCTATCTTAATAAAAATGAGGGTGATTTTAGAAAGAAAAATTATATTTCAGTAAAAACTATAGTATACATTTGCAGATATTAGATCCTAGTTTTGTTAATTGTCTTTTGAGGTTTTTGTTTTATATCTATTTACTGGACTGGATCCTGATTTCTTCTAGTCTCCTAAAATATCTGGCTACAGATCTCCAAACTAATGTTTTTCATTTTTTTCCCATCATTTTCATTTGGAATCACTGAAAACTAAACCTGCCCTTTTTCCTGAAGCCTTACAAACTGAAGCTGATGGACTTCATATAAACTTAAGAGATGACCTGACGACACCATCAGAGACATTTTAAACTGCAAAAGATACTTTGACGCTGACATCTAAAAATCATCTTAACTGGCTGTCCTCTGAACTCAGAAACTGGTTTACAATTTGCTCCAACCATTAACCTTGTTTTTCTTTTGTTTACATAGAAATGCTTCTATTAAATACTTGATTGCTTGCTTCCACAATATAGGTGTAACCTTGAGAGCCAACCTGCATCACCACCTTCTAAAATGAACTTAATTAAACTGATCTATTATCAGGACTAAGAAATGTGTTCAGTGAGATGAAACAACCTACCAACTCAGCTTCTGGACTATGAAACTACTTTAAGTTTCAAAAGGACTGTGAAACTTTTAGTTTCAAAGGCGGGACTGTGGGAGATCAAGATTTGGCGATCCTGAAATCTATCTCTTTACCTTGGTTGTTTTCTCTAGGGACATTTGACCTCCCCCACTAACTGCCTAAAGAATTTGACATAGTAACTCCTTCCTGGAACAGATCTATCATGATGGCTGTAAAGATAATGTAGGATAAATGTTACAATAGGAAAGGCACCAACAAGCCCATCTTATTGGAAGTTCTGTCTCTTTGGCCACATTCTCTGGATGGCCCTGCAAGGAGTTGCCAGACAATCATTTACATTTATAAGGGAAATCTCCATTTGTAAAGGTATCTCCCTCTCTGTTTTGGGAAGAAGGGGGGATGGCCTCATTTCTAGAGGCTTATCAATGTGGAAGTTGAGGCCTTAAATCTGCATAATAACCTTACTCTTGTTTACTGTGCTTTAGTGGTAATCTCCTGTAACTGACTCCCCCCACCCCCAACATCCTCCTTTGTCATTGGCTGAACATGATATTTAAGACGAGAATCTCTGCTATTGTGTTGAGAAACGCAGTGTCCCTGCTTTCTCCCATGTATACATGTTATTAAACTTGGTATTATTTTCTCCTGCTAACCTGTCTTGTTAATTATTTGGCCAGCCATAAGAACCTTAAGGAAAAGGGCAGAGGGAGATTCTTCCTCTTCCCCCGACAGGAACTATGTGGGATATGTCAGAAAAGCTTTCCCTTCCCTGTTACCAGGCTCCAGCAACCTGTTAGGGGCTGTCCCCTCCTGCTAAATTGAAGCCTCTCTGTTACTGACACTCACAGTCTTTAGATGAAATCCAGCCTGGTTCCTCCATGGATATGACTCTTGTACACACATGGGGTTCCAGATCCTCTTAAAGTGAACCTCAGATGCTGACCTTGGAAGATAACTTTTCCCCAGGGGCCATCTTAAAGATGGGCCATGAGGATATTCTGGGGTTGGTCATGGGATTTTCTAGAGAAAAAAAATAGGTTTATTTTTAATAGGTTAGAATGATATCTCCACTTTTCACCACCAAATTCTATGCCTGGACCTGATGCTGGGGGAGAGGAATCCTACTCCAATCTTAAAACCTTGAGGAACTCAGACAAGTACACCAGAATGTGGATAATTTGGATACTACATGATCCCACTTATATCAGGAATCTAAAATAGTCAAACTCAGAAACAGAGAGTAGGGTGGTGGCTACCAGGGGCTAAGGGGAAGGGGAATGGAGGAGATGTTGGTCAAAGGGCACATAGCTTGAGTTGTGCAAGAAGTATAAGTCCTAGATGTCTACTGTACAGCATAGTGTATATAGTTAACAATATTGTATTATGTACTTAAAAATTTGTTAAGAGGGTAGATATTACGTTAAATGTTCTTATCACCAAAAAAAGAGAGGGAAGAAACTTTCACAGGTGATGGTTATGTTATGGCATTGTTTATGGTGATGGTTTTACAAGAGTATACTTATCTTCAAACTCAAGATGTAAACATTAAATATGTATAGTTTTGTTAATCATACCACAAAAAAAGATAAAAACAACAACAACAAAATTAAAGAATGAGGTGGTTCTTTAATCTACCTTGATCAACCACTTTCCACAATAATCTAGCCATTCAATCTGGGATTCTATCTCCAAAAATGAAGGAAAAGAGCAAAAGAAGAAAGTGAAGAGGAGTGGTATCTCATGTTCAAGGAACAGGGGCAGGAGGAGGTGTGGGCATCTGAGCTGTGCACAGTTACTCAAATGTCATATTTGATGCTACATGTCTGGTGGGGGCTGAGGAGGGAAAGGGAGGAAGGTATGGACATGTTTCTGCCACCACATCCTGTCTTCTGACTTCACTTCTTGTCTCCTGACTTCACTTTCTATCTTCTGACTTTACTTCCTGTCTTCTGATTTTACTTCCTGTCTTTTGACTTCACTTCCTGTCTTTTCACTTCACTTCCTGTCTTCTGACTTTACTTCTTGTTTTCACTTGCACAGTAGTGGCACTGAGCTCAGCACAGGCTGATAGAGTACCATGGCATTCACACTGTCTGCTCTACTCTTTCTCAGTGAGTTGTTAGAATGGAGAAGCCTGGGCCAGGACTCAGGGAATAAGCAAGAGAGGGAGGGATGTGGTCACCATGAAAATTGTTTTTGGGTCCAGGACCTGGTCTGGGATTGGGGTTCATGAAAATAGACGTCCCTCACTGAAGTCTTTCTTCTAGAGCTGCGGCTGAGCCAGAGGATCTTGGCATAGGAGAGTGAGTTCTTCCCCAGACTCTCTTACTGGGGCCCACACAAATAGCCTACTCTTCTGGGATAGCTGGGGAGGGAAAGGAGTGTGGCTTAGCCTGGGAGGAGCCTGTAGGTGAGGCTTGGAGGTAGCGGAAGTGGTGCAGGGGTCAGGCTTCCATGACCTTCGGCTCTTATTTTCCTCCAGGAACACCCCTGAAGCCCACCATCTGGGCTACTCCATGCCCTGTGATTCCCCAGGGTGAAAATGTGGCTGTCTATTGAAGCATCAGTGAATGGATGAAGTGGGTGGAACTGTGGTCTTTCCATAACCCTATCAAAGAACCCAAAGTGAATTATTGGTTCTAGATCATCAACATGACCAGATGCAGAGCATGTGTGCACTAATGCTGCTATGGAACCAACGCCACATTATCAGAATTCAGAGATGGACTGAGGCTGGTGGTCACAGGGAAGGAACAGCTGAGAGAACAGGGACAGCTGTACCTCTTTGCCTCCTGACACATACAAATTCACAGACATACATGAACCCTTGTGTCCACATGTCTCAGCTTTAATTTCAGTACTAATTTCAGGTAATGAGGGTGTGGCTGGAACATATACTTTGGAGAAAGATGGTGAATTTAGTTTTGTACATGAGTTTGCATTTTGTGGGCCACTGGGTCATCAATACTTATTAAAGGTCAGGAGGGAATCAGCCCTGGAGATAAACTAGTAATGAATACAATTTCCTACAATACAATACAATACAATACAATACAATACAATACAATACAATACAATACAATTTGCATGGTATGTGTCAATTAGTCTTTGTAAAAGTACCTTAAAAACAGATTGTCTACTCACTCATTGGTAATGGACATCTGGCTGCTTCTATCTTTTGGCTACTGTGGGTTTCTTTTTGGCATGATGAAAATGTTCTGGAACTATATAGTGGTGATGGTTGCACAACCTTGTGAACGTACTAAATGTCACCAATGGTGAATTTCGTGTTATGTATATTTACCACAATTTAAAAAAAGTGAAGAAATGCCATAATGAAATCAGAAAATGGTTGAGCATTTTTTAATACTTATATTTAACAAATTAACATTCTTCAAATATTAGGTTGAACCGTATGAAATTGTCATCTGTAGATGCCAAAAATAAAGATTTCATAAATATCAACAATTTCATATAGTTCAACCCTACACACACAAAAATAAAATGCACTAGTCACGAATTATGTGATTTATAAAAATACTCATGGTTTTCTACAGAGGAGTGGTCCCCTAATGGAACTTAAGTTTAAAATGAATGAGTTTTTTCAATGCTGGCAATATATCTCTATGATATATGAATAAATGAATCCTAAGGTAATGTTGAAAGCAAAATAACAACAAACCAGATTGTCAAACTGCAATGAAGATTTATTTGTCCATTTTACAGATGAGGAAAGTGAGACTCAGAGACATTAAATGACCTACCTGGAGCCATTCAGTGTGGAGCTGGGTTTAACCTAGTTCTGCCACTTGACTCTGAGTTCTCCTAGAGAAATTTTTTTTTTGATGGGGGGTGGTGGGTGGTTAAAAGGAAAATAAATCTGAAAGAGGACCATCAGAATTCTTAAGAGTAGGGGATTATGGTCTGTGGCATAAAAAAATGTTACAAAGGATGAGGCAAGATAGGGAAATTCGTAGAGCAGCCAGTGTGAACTACAGTATAAATCGGGTATCGATCAATTCACTATTGCAGGATTAGAAGGCAGTAAATGAAGAGAAACTTTTTGGGTGAGGTTGAAGCTGGGAGGAAGAATGGTGGTTGGCAGAAGAAGGAATACTGAGGACAAAGATTGTATTTATTCCCCAGGCTCAGAATCCAGAGACAGCCTCATCATCTCCCTGTCTGTCTCATCGCTATTATTTTCCTTTTTCTCTTGGTCTTATGTCACTGACAAGCCCAGCACAGTGAGTTTTGGAGGAGTCTATTCTCATTACATTTCTTTTTTTTTTTTTTTTTTTTTTTTTTTAAGATTTTATTTATTCATTTTTTTCCCCCCAAAGCCCCAGTAGATAGTTGTATGTCATAGGTTCACATCCTTATAGTTGCTGTACGTGGGACTCGGCCTCGCGTTGGACGGAGAAGTGGTGCCTCGGTGCGCGCCCGGGATCCGAACCCGGGCCACCAGCATCAGAGCGCACGCACTCAACCGCTAAGCCACGGAGCCGGCCCAGATTACATTTCTTTTTGTAGGAGCAGCACCTGGAGAGATGGCTGAAAGGCATGGAGATGGAGCTCACCCTTCCAACTCTTGTCTTTCACTCCTGGCAGTGCATTCTACACCCAAACCATGCACATGATGGCAGACTCACCCACAGCATAGCTGGGTAATTCAGACTGGTACTCATTTCCTGAGCCTATCCAGCCCAAGCGCTCTCCATTCAACGTACAGGTTTCTAGTCCATAGACAGCTGCAAAGATACAATATGTGAGATGGGTGGGAATAATTTGGGCACCCGGGATGCACTGAGGAGATGGACATTCTGTCCATTGGGAAGGGGCTGCTGAGAGAGTTCATTTCCCCTCTCTTCTCCAGATGCAGTCATGGATAATCAGAAACATTTGGTTACGTGTGTGAGTACTCAGGGCTTGCCCCAGCATGCCTCCCCACCCTGAGGATGCCTTTCTCTTATTCCTTGGTCTCTAATGCCTTTTGGCCCAAGACATTGTCACTGGTTTCATTAATTTATGGTCACGTCCTTCTCCTATCTTGCTCCACTGTTAATAACCATATTCAAAGAGCCTTTAACTTACATGTAAAATGGGCAGAGTGTCAATCCCTAAATTGATGTACACAGGTTACTCAATTTCTTATCTCTTAAAGGGGGTTGGGCTAGATTACAGTGGTTCTCAACCTAGGGGCATTTTGCACCCCAGGGAATATTTGTCAGTGCCTAGAGAAATTTTTTGCTTGTCATGTAACAGCGGAAAAACTAAAAAACCTTGCAGCTTCTCTCTTGGTGCCAGCCCTGATATCAATTCCCCCACATTGAACCCAGCATATATGGGGTTAAAAACACAAAAAGCATTCATTCCCCTTCCCTGCTTCTCTAAGGTACATTCACACGTAGATATTGGTTGTCTTGGCCTTTGTATCCCTGAATTCCACAAGGCAAATGGAGTTAATATATCCTTACACAGTGAATTTCTGCCTAATTACCAGTTTGAGGTTTGTTACAGGGAAACTGACATCCAAGAGTTATCGAGAAGCTGAAACTCCCCAACTCCTTGTTCCTAGTGCTGAATCTGCCATTCATCACGGAGACAGACAAACGGAGGACACCTGCAGCTTCCCTTATCTCTGCCAAATGCAGGCCCATAGGAGGACTCTGGGCTGCAAAGCCACAGCTCCCCCTCCCCTATCTAAAACCATGTAAACTTTGTAATCGTTAATTGGCAGCAGTTTCCTTTCTCGCCCCAGGGCCCAGTTTTGGGTGGTGCAGGAATATTGATCAATGAGGCCCTAAACCTCCTGCCATAGATAGAACAGCTGTCCATGCACCAGAATGTCGGGGACCCCCAGAATATCCTCCTCCAATAAATAATCACAGTCACAAAGAGTACATTCTTTCCCACGGTCTTTCTTTTAAAAACTCCAACTCCTAATGTGTCAGGAGGACTGTGGGTCTTGGGGCACGAGGCCACTGCGGCCTCATTTTGCTGGCAAAATTAACAATTTTTCTTTTCCTCGGTCCCTTGCCATTATGTTCATTGATTCAGCTACGGTGACAGGGTCCGGGTTTTTCTGGCTCCAGTCACAACTGTGAGGGAGGTGCTGCTATCTAGTGAGTAGAGGGTAGAGATGCTGCTAACACCCTACAAATACACAGGACGCTCTCTCTCTCACCACGAGTACATACTCTTGAGATACACGTAAGGTAACAAGGAATTATCAGCCCTCAAATGACAATAGTGTAGAGGTTGAGAATCCTTTGGCTAGAAGACATCTAAATTATCTTCTAGTTTAAAATTGTGTGCCTCTACTTATTTTAACAACCCCACCCATTCCCACGAAGGGCACTCACCCCTCAGAACCTGAGAATGAAGATGCTTTAGGAATGACCTATATCCAGCTGAACAAGAGGCCTTGAGACAGGGACAGAAGGAAACTTGTAGGAAACCCCAGGAACCCAAACTGTGTCCAATGACATCACTGAAATGAGGGAGTATGTTAAAGCATGGTTTAAAGGTGACTTCTGGGAACGTGATGTATTTGGTAACAGTGATGAACTGATGGACCCCAATGAAGAAATAGGAGGAAGTAGGAGGATTGGAAGAAAAATTTAAAAGTTAGTGCTTATAGAAAAGTAATTATTATTTACACTGTTTCTTTAAGGAATTTTGGGATTGTGTATGTCACAAAACATTTTGGGAACTCTATGGGGAAGAGCTATGCATACCATGAAGTTCTTTGTAAGTAAAGTTGGAATTATTAGAAAGTTAATCAGAGCAATGACATGATTATATATGTGCTTCATTGAAGCACCTAAGAGTCCTACAAAATATTGTGGGTTTGGTAGGAGAAATAATCTCCTGAGGAAGAACTATCAGGCAGCTATCCATGCAGGTTAAGAAATACCAGGACAGGGCAATGACTGGCAAAGTAATCAGAAATCAATGTGATCACAAATATTTCCATCCCTTTCCCCCCCACCCCGGACTAAGTTCTCCCCCAATAAAATATCTCTTTTCTAAGTTTGGTCAGAATCCATTAATAAATACAACTTCACTCATGAATGCTTCCACCTTTATTCCTCTCTACATACTCAAGATACAGACACTTCATTCATAACAGAGTTAAGTGACTTGTGCATGTTTATGTAAGCCAGAGGCACAACCACGGCTAAAACAACATCTGGCCCAGAAACTAGGACTGCTGAGAAGGCTCATAGGAGGTTCACCACCACCTTGAAGATCCATGACTTTACTGTAGAAGGAATGACTCCAGGGGGATTCAGAAAATGAAGTCATGAGAAGAAGGTCTGTTGTTTTTTGGATCTCGATGATCACTCTCAATAGTCAGTTGTGGGTTGCTGTCTTTGATTTCTTGCAGCAGCTTGTGGATTCGAGCATCAGATTCATCTATCTTCAATCTGGGGGTACAATGGAAAAAAAGAGTTTCTTGTTGCTTCAAGGAGATTCATTCCAAACAGTCAAGTGTCTGCAAGTCTCATGCTTTAGGGATTTGCAGAGCAGGGGCCATCGTTATTGATTATTGTATGCTGCAAAATAGAGTTCCATCTTGATTTGATAGAGACAAAAAGATATCAGGTTAGCACTGTAATGGTATAAAGCCAATCTGTGGGCGATTATCAAATCATCCTTGGTGTGAGATATGGAATTGATGAATATATCCGTGATATAGCTCCACATATGTGATATAGCTCCAGTTATGTGATATCTACTCCATAACTCACTTTGACAACTTCTCTTACTTGGTGGACCCAGGATGAGGCGCACACACTTGAACCAAGTCAGTTGGACCAGCTTTTTATCCCCTTGGCTATGTGATACTTGCTAACTACCACCCTTTATTTGACCTGCAATGATAGACAGCAGCCTCATTTCTAGGATTCATCTTTTTTTTTTTTTTTTATAATTTTATTTATTTATTTTTTTCCCCCAAAGCCCCAGTAGATAGTTGTGTGTCATAGCTGCACATCCTTCCATTTGCTGTATGTGGGACGCGGCCTCAGCATGGCCAGAGAAGCAGCGCGTCGGTGCGCGCCCGGGATCCGAACCCGGGCCGCCAGCAGCAGAGTGCGCGCACTTAACCGCCAAGCCACGGGGCCGGCCCCTGGATTAGGATTCATCTTTTAGTAACCATATTCAGCCATGGGAATGTGGAAATGGGGGTCAACACAGGAGAGGGAATAATTAAAGCAAAATATGTATAAAAATAAGAGACAAAGGATATTAGCTGCCACATTTCTTGTTGGCATTGCTAGTCCTGGTTTTGCTAGTACATGAATCGATTTTTGTTTTCTTGTTCACGATTCACAATACATCCATGCAACAAATTTACAGTTATAAGATGAATAAGTTCTGGAGATCTAATGTGCAGCATAGTGACAGTTAATAATACTGTCTTGTATTCTTGAAATTTGCTGAGAGTGTAGATCTTAAGTGTTCTCACAACACACACAAAAGGTAACTACGTGAGGTGATGGATATGTTAATTAGCTTGATTTTGGTAATCATTTCACAATGGACACATATATCAAAACAGCAGCCAAAATAGCTGTGGCTAAAATAAGGGCGAACTAGCTTCAAAATGTTTTAAACACGACCCTCCAAGGTCAAACATAATTGCATTTATTCATGATTGTTGGAGGTTGGTCATGTGGTAGGAGAACAAAAATAGTTCCCACAGTAGAACTGTGTCTGGCCAAAAGTCTTGAAGAAATCAGAAATGGAAGGTCCACACTGGAAGATATCAATGTGTTGCTCTAAGGATGAGGAGTGAAGGTAGGTTTCTTTGGCTGCAAGCAAGAGAAAACGACTATAGCAAACTTAAAAGGGCTTATCAGAAGGATATGGTGTAGCTGATAGAATCAAAGAGCTAAAAACCACATTTTGAAAAGGGCAGGGCCAGCGCATCTGTGCATTTCTAGGATCTATGATCCAGGAAGAAGCCCTCCCCTTAAGCCACCCATCTTGAGATCCAAAGACCCAGGAAAGAACGTCTGACTGGCTGGTCTAGAGAAACAGTTCCAATGTTATCTTTGTGGGGGCTTTACATCTTGATTGAAACTCACCAATATTATCTAAAGCAAGAGTGCTAACTCACAAGGGGCTAGGAAAGGAAAAAAATTTAGTGTCCACACATCTCTTCTTTCGACTAGCAAGGTACCTTGGGGCCCGAGATTCATGTTAAGTAAATATATAATCTATTTCTTCTACATAATTATCGTTTTAAGCCATTAATTGTTTATGTTGTATCTGAGAATTTAAAGAAGTTCCCACACTCCTAGGAAGAGTTCTGTAGTTCTTTGTTGCCATGGTAGCAAGTAAACAACAGAACTCAATGACAGCTTGCTCAGATGAGCCGGTAGATGACAGACAATTGGTGATAGCTTCTACTGTCACAGACTACTCTCATCAGACAGCAGACACATTCCAGAGAACAGGCTTCTAAGGCTGACATTGACCTGCTAGACCTCTGTAACCAATATAGCCTGAAAACAAATGCTTTCCAAAACTTGACAGGAGAGCTGCAGTTTGATTTCCTTAACACCACAATGGCTGGCTGCGATAACACTCCCTCACTTAGAAGAGCCCCTAATCCAGCTTCTTGGTTTCAGATCGAGTTTTGGACTTATCCTTTGACTGACCTTACCTGCCAAAGCACAGAAGGAATCGATAGGAGAGTTACCTGGTGACCAAATATCAATGGATGAGAGACCAATGTTAGCTGTGGATGCCTACAACAAATTCCTGTGGTTTGTGCCCCTTCCAGACCTGCTATTGTGGAGAAAACACCCTGGGATGTAGGAAGATCTTACCTGAGTGTCTGGAGGGGGCAACTTTGAAGCTTCAAGGCATCACACAGCACCTTTACTCCACTGTAGCCCAAGGAATTCTGGCCCAGATCCAGAGTGGTCAGGTTCTGGTTGCTGCTGAGGGCAGACGAGAGGTCTTCACAACTGAAAGGAGTGATGGCACATCCCCACAACCTACAGATGAAACACAAAAATTCATTCATTCATTCAACCAGTGCTTACTGATACCATCCTATGTGTCAGGCACACTCTTGGGTTTGGATGTCCAATAGTGAACAATAGAAGTCTCTGCCCTCAGAGCTCACCAGTAATAGGAAACAGATGCCATTGCCAATAAATAGTGTTTCATATCCAATAAAGGTTATGAAGAGTAAGGGGTGAAGGGAGTAGCTGAGGATGGTCGCTACAATGGTAGAGAAAATCTGAGGGGGTTGAAGAGAATGAACCATAGAGAGATCAGGAGTGGGAGCTCCCCAGGGCAGAGAAATAGCTTGTGCAAAGGCCCTGAGGTTACACATGATTACCATGTAAAGCAACATGAAGGCAGCCAGCCTGAGAGTGAGCCAGGGAGGGTTGTAAGAGATGAGGTCATAGATAAGAGGGTGCCAGCTCATGTAAGGCCCTTAGGCCATTGTAAACTTCAGATTTTACTTGGAATGAGATGGGGAACTACTGAAGGTTTTGAGCAGAAGCGTATTACACTTAGAAGTTCTTCTTGCCGCTTGGTTGAAGAACTGTAGGGGAACAAAGAAGGCAGAATACAGATTAATTTGAAGCCTATATACCAACCAGATGTTTCCAGGACGTGTGTGGGGATGAGAGCAGATTCTGGATATCTGGAAGGGGGTAGCAGGACTTCAAAAAGGATCGAACTTCATATTTGAAAGGACAAAAGAAGACACATTAAGAATTTTGTTCTGAGTAAATAAAATAATCTTTTTTTTGAGCTGCAGAAGCAGCAACTTTAGGCAGGGAAAAAGAGCAACTCAGTTTGGGACAGATATCTAAATTCTGCCTATCCAAATTCTCAGAGGAAGTATAAAGATGGGTATTGGCTGAGGGTAGTAGAGAGGAGAAAGCTTTCTTCCATCTGGAGTTGTCGAACGGGCTGAAGACAGAGACAAACAGGAATCCTATAAGCATTCAAAGGGCTTGCATACGTATACACACATATGTACACACACACATATGACATAAGGGAATAGGTCATGGATTTACATTTACTCCAGGATTTAGAAAAGGCTAAATATTAAACATTCAGCATACTCCCTGGTACATTGTTGAATAACATGCATACATATTACATTATCATAATCAACTTCTCTGATGGATACAACTAGCTCTATTCACTAGAATGTATAACTGAGATTATACTGCCAGGAAGTTATAGCTGACTGGATAAGGGGCAGCCATCCTTCCCTATGCCGGTAGTATGTGTGGTTAAGAGAGCCTTCCATCACCATTAACATTGCCACTCTCCTGCAAACACATACATACCATGAATTGTAACCACCAGTGGTTCCCTACCTGCGATTCTGAGGGTTTGCTCACTTGGCATTCTCACCAATGCAAACTGCTATCATGCTGAGACCTTTAAAAATACTGTTGTCTGGAGATTGGATTGGTGGTTACCACAGGGAAAGCTGGGAGGGAGGAGGGCTAAACGAGGGATTAGGTGCATGTGTGTGGTGATGGATTGTAATTAGTCCTTGGGTGGTGAACACGATGTAATCTATGCAGAAATAGAAGTATGATGATGCACACCTGAAATTTATAGTCATAAATCAATGTTACTGTAATAAAAAATAAAAACCTAAAAAAACCTGTTATCTGGGTCTTACTTTTGGAGATCTTGATCTGAGTGGTCTGGGGTACAGCCTGGGTGTCGGGGTTTTCAAAGCTCCAAGCATTTCTATGATGCAGTAGAGACTGGGCACTACAACTACGCTATATCTTCTTGTACTGTAGAGGCTAGAAAACTGGTTACCTTTCGAGAGTCCTTCACAGGTAGGGCTCCAGGTTCAAGTGCCTCTGACTGATGGTACCTAATTCACACGGGTTTGTGAGAGAACTGAGTTGAGGCCATTTATCTGCTTGTAGAGGCAACGTTTTCTGGTTCAGTGTCTAATTTCTACCTCTCTGAAGGTTGGGAGCTGGGGCAGCAGTGGCTGCTTCTTGATGCCTTATGGCATTGCATCCTTGAAATTTTTAACTGCTGGCTTTTGGATGACCCAGACTAGAAGCTATTCCTTTAACCATCCTAGTGAATTTTCTCCCCCAGCTTTATGGAGGTATATTTGACAAATAAAAATTATATGTATTTAAGGTATACAACGTGATGATTTAATATATGTATACATTGTGAAATGATTACCAGAATCAAATTAATTAACACATTCATCACTTCACATAGTTACCATTTTTAAAAATTAAAAAAATTTTTAATTGATGTCATAATAGTTTATAACATTGTGAGATTTCAGTTGTACATTATTATTTGTCAATCACCATATAAATGCACCCCTTCACCCCTTGTGCCCACCCCCCAACTCCCTTCCCCCTGCTAACCACTAAACTGTTCTCTCTGTCCGTGTGTTAGTTTATATTCCACATATGAGTGAAGTCATGTGGTGTTTGTCTTTCTCTGTCTGGCTTATTTCACTTAACATAATACCCTCCAGGTCCATCCATGTTGTTGCAAATGGGATGATTTTGTCTTTTTTATGGCTGGGTAGTATTCCATTGTATATATATACCACATCTTCTTTATCCAATAGTCACCATTTTTTATTTGTGGTGAGAACACTGAAGATCTATTCTCTTAGCAAATTTTCCCTATTTTTCATTGTTGAAAATAGAAGTTGCTGGAGTTTTTCATTACTCTTTATTGAGATATAATTGACATACAACATTGTGTGAATTTAAGGTGTGCAAACACGTTGATTTGATACATTTATATATTGTAAAGTGATTGCCACCATAGCAGTAGCTAATACCTCCATTCTATCACATAATTACCATTTCTTTTTTGTGGTGAGAATATTTAAGATCTATTCTTTTAGCAACTTTTAAGTATATAACACTGTGTTATTAGCTATAATCACCATGCTATACATTAGATCCCCAGAACTTGTTAATCTTTATAACTGGAAGTTTGTTCCCTTTGGCCAATGTCTCCCCCTTTCCCCCAGCCCCTGGTAACCACCATTCTACTCTATGAGTTCAGCTTTTTTAGATTCCACATGTAAGTGATATCATATGGTATTTGTCTTTCTCTTATTTCGCTTAGCATAATGCCCTCAAGTTTCATCCATGTTGTCGCAAATGGAAGGATTTTCTTCTTTCTCATGGCTAATATTCCATTGTGTATATGATTACCGTATCTTCTTTATCCACTCATCTGTTGATGGACACTTAGGTTGTTTCCATGTCTTAGCTGTTATGAATAATGCTGCAATAAACATGAAAATATAGCTATCTCTTTGATATCCTGCTTTCATTTCCTTCAGATATATACCCAGAAGTGGGATTGCTGGATCATATGGTAGTTCTGTTGTTAATTTTGAGTAACCACCATACTGTTTTCCATAGTGACTGCACCAATGTACATTCCCACAAACAGTGCATAAAGGTTTCCTTTTCTCCACATCCTCACCAGCACTTGTTATTCTTGTCTTCTTGATGACAGCCATTCTAACAGGTGTGAGGTGACATCTCATTGTAGTTTTGATTTGCATTTCCCTGGTGCTTAGTGATGCTGAACACCGTTTCATGTGTCTGTTGGCCATCTGTATGTCTTCTTTGGAGAAATGTCTATTCAGGTCCTCTGCCCATTTTTTATTTTTATTTTTGCTGTTAAGTTGTATAAGTTCCTTACATATTTTGGATATTAACCCCTTATCAGATATACGGTTTGCAAATGTTTTTGCCCATTCTGTAGGTTGTCTTTTCATTTTGTTGATTGTTTCCTTTGGTATAGGAAGCTTTTTAGTTTGATGAAGTCCCATTTGTTTACTTTTGCTTTTGTTGCCTGTCCTTTTGGTGTCACACCCAAAAAATCATTGCCAAGACCAATGTCAAGGAGCTTTTGCCCTATGTTTTCTTCTAGGAGTTTTATGGCTTCAGGTCTTAGGTTTAAGTCCTTAATCCATTTTGAGTTAAATTTTGTGTATGTTGCAAAGGTTCAATTTCATTCTTTTCCATTTATTGAAGAGACTATCCACTCCCCATTGACTATTCTTGGTGTCCTTATCAAAGATTAGTTGACTGTTTTCGTGAGGGTTTATTTTTGGGCTCTCTATTCTGTTCTCTTGGTCTATTCATCTGTTTTTATGCCAGTACCATACTGTTTTAATTACTATAGTTTTGTAATACAGTTTGAAATCAGGAAGTGTAATGTCTCCATTACACTTGATAAAGATCAAGGTTGATTTGGCTATCCAAGGTCTTTTGTGGTTCCCTAGGAATTTTGGGATCTTGAAAAAAATTTTTTGTGAAAAATTCTACCCCAGTGGATTTTTAAAATACTCAGTTGAATTTATTCCAGTCCTTTGTATTAGAGCTGGGGGGATTTGCTCCAATGATATTTCATTTCAGATATAAAGTTCAGAAAAACATAACTTACCATAGACATCTCAGGTTACACAGTGGTTTCTTCAAAGCCTCGCACAGAAACTTCAGTCCAATAATTCCTATGTGATTCAGCCCCAGATCTAAGTGCGTGAGGCTTGAATTTTGTTGGAGAAGCGTTGAGAGATGATTGCAGCCTTCACTGGTTATGTTGCAGTACCATAGCCTAGAAATCAATCACATGAAGAAAAAAACCCTGTTAGTCCCTTACCGGTGAGAGGCACCAAAACCATGATTGTTAACCTCAAGCCTCGGGTTTTAGATAAGCTTGGAGATAATGGAGACATGGAAATGAAATCATGAGATGAGGCTGGCTTTCAGTTTGCAGCCAACAAGGGCACAGGGACCCCAGTCGTACAATCACAAAGAACCAAATTCTTCCAACAACCTGAATGAGCAAAGGAATGGATTCCTTCCTAGAGTCTTCAGAAAGGATCACAGCCCTGCAGACATCTTGGTTTTATCCCAGTGAGATGTGTATTGGTCTTCTGACTTATGGAACTATAAAACAGTTCCAGCAGCAATAGAAGACCAACACAGCTGCCCTTTAATTTTGATGAACTCAAAGTGATGGTATAGGCATTGGCCTCCACAAAGGCCCCCTGTGACTTAGCCAGACCCCAGGGAATAATGGTCATGTGATATATCTAGGGATGTGGGACCACAGGCAGCCTCAGCACCTGTGTTCCCCAAGCTGAGGGCCTTAGGACCTGGAGGGACAATAGGAATGGATGACAGATTTGAGGGTGACCCACATGGACTGAAAGGAGCCGATAGACACCCCCATGGCTTGGTAAATTTGTAAATTTGTAGAAACTTCCATGACTATGGGGTAATAGAGGAAGGCCCAAGCAAATTAAGCTTTGACAACTTAGCAAAATAGGGGCATGGATAAAAACACTGAGTTGAGGCTTAGAAAGAAAAGGACTTGACCTATATTTTCTGAGATTCATATCTTCTACAGGGATGCCAACTTGGTGAGATTTACTGTCTAAGCCTCAGTTTTATCATCTGCAAACTGGGAGAGATAAGGATTTTATAAGGCTGAGAGGATTCAATGAAACAATCTCTGGCAAGATGTTAGCATAGTGTCTGGCATATATTAGATGCTTAATACGTGTTGACTGCCATTATTTTGTTTTTCTGTTTAGATGTCTAGGATGGCAGCAATTTCTAACATAATTTGATTTGAATTTAGGACTAGTGGGTGGGGAACATCTTACTCCCTAGGGAACTTTATCTTATTTTAGTGTTTGGGGGCTTAGATAATGGGGAAAAATCCTTTCCTTCTACCTCTCTCCAACCATGAACTAAATACTTCATGAAATTTTAAGTGAATGAGTGGTTTTCAGATACTGGGTGCCTTAAGGTGTATCCTAGATTAAAACTAATTTATAGGAAAAGCAGACAGTTACTAACTGTCAGAGGCAATTTTGTAGATAGCAAGACCCCCAGAGATGTTAACGCTGAATAGGATCTACGAATAGAAATAATCAGTGCAGCCCCATTCATTTCTAAAAATTTGTCCTATGATTTTAGTATTAACGGGATTATATTGAGCTTGTTGGCAAATAAACACATCTACACCCAACTGCAGGTGAAGTTTGTTACATAGCTCTAAAAACACACATTAAAAAACTACTACTCAGCCATAAAAAAAGACAAAATCGTTCCATTTGCAACAACATGAATGGGCCTGGAGGGTATTATGTTAAGTGAAATAAGCCAGAAAGAGAAAGACAAACACTGTATGATCTCACTTATATGTGGAATATAAATCAGCACATGGACAGAGAAAACTGTATTGTGGTTACCAGGGGCAACGGGGGTAGGGGGTGGGCACAAGGGGTGAAGGGAGACATACATATGGTGATGGACAAAAATGTACAACCCCAAATTTCACAGTTATAAACTATTAAAACATCAATAAAAAACAACAACAAAACAAAAAAATCAAACCTGGAAACCAGCTACTTCTCTGAATCCCTGATAGAACATTGATACCACTTGTTGTAATTTGTTCTCTCACCCTCTCCCACGTCTCACCAGATCTCACCATCAGCATCACACTTGGTATATTCAGAGGAATTATTAAATGCTTGCAACTGTCCTACTTGAATCCAGTATGTGTGTGCACACACACATGCACACAGAGCCAGCAGGGACTTACACTAGGGTCTGTAGTTGACATTCAGGGTAACTCAAGCCCTCACACAGAAGTTCCACCCCATCATCCCCCAGAGCATTCTTTGCTAAACACAGGTGTGTCAGCCTCTGGTTGACAATCAAAGCAGAAGACAGCTCCTTGCAATAGGCTTCTGTAAGGTGACAGTTTTCCAACCTGCAAAAGCACCACACAAGTGGTAAGACAGTGAGAACATTTCCAAAGTTCAACTTTCTTAACTCTTCAAATACTAGAGTCCACAGCTACAGCCCTTCTTGTTAATTCCCCACCCTTTCTCAATCACGTGCTAGTGTTCACAGTCATGAAGGACCAGGGATGAGAGAAGGATAAGATGTATGAGACATCTTCCTGGGACCAAAAATGGGAACCAAGTGTTGACATCAGTAGGAGGTTCCACACAGAGTGCCCAGCAAGTCCAGGTGTTACCATTGTTCTTCTCTATGTGTCCCCAGATCTAAAACAGAGATGCTTCGTGGGAAGAGAGGACTGACTTACGACAACCTCTGCAGGAAGCACTTTGGGTGTCTCAGAGTCAAGTACAGCAACTTGGCATCCTCATCCAGGAGCTCATTTGCTGTAAGGTTCAGGCATGTGAGGGACTGGTTGATTTTGAGGGAAGAGGAGAGATCAGCCCACTGCTGAGTGGTGGCAGAACAAGATACCAAACTGCAGGAGAAATGGGAACAAGTCATTCTTGAGACCAAACACTGGAGAACTGTCTCCAGTTCTATCTCTCACTCCACTGCATTATGCTACACCCGGGACTAAATTATCTGGGGCACTGGTTGTCAAAGTGGGGTCCCTGGACCAGCTGCATCAGCGTCATCTGAGGGCAACCAGATAGAAACACAAAACCTCAGAGACTCTGGATGTCAAGTGATCTATGTTTGAAGGTGTCTTGCAGTCACTTGGAAGAGGTGTTAAGGCAATTCCTGGGCCATACACCCAGAATTTAATTCAGAAGATCCAGGAGAGACCCCCAAACTGGGATTTTAACATGTTCCCAGGGGTGCAGCCACTGCTGGCCTGGAGACCACACGCTGAGAACTACTTATTTAGAAATCCAGTCAATCAAGCAGAGCATGCAACATGGCACCTGTATTCTATTCCTGGAGATGGATATTCTTATCATGGGCAAGTGGAACTTCTTTGGAACATTATGTGTAACATCACGGCCTTCGGGGTGAAGTTTCTAAAAAAAATCCTGATTCTACCACTTACTATATAGGAAAATGTAGTCAAATTACTTAACTTCATTAAACCTCGTTTCCATCTTTAAGTTGGAAGTAAATCATACCCTCACAGTGAGTGTTTAAGGTTGATAATTCCCATGAAGTGCCAAGTGCAATATGTGTCACATAGCTAAAATTCACTAAAATTCAGCTGAAACACTTTCTTCTTAGAGTGTAAACTATAATGGAGGAACCCAAGTTAGCTAGGGGTTGGAACACCAAGTGGAATGTTAATTGCTTCCAGTAAAATAAGCCAAACTTATATGGGCCCTCCTCCTTCCATTTTGGGTATCCTTTTACTCTTCGAGAAACAAATTAGTGACACAAATCTTTGATTCACACAATATATGTTCCTGCTGAATCTCACAGGAAAAAGCAAGCAAGGTCATTACGAATGGTTGATAATGATAGCAGCTACTATTGAATGCATGTGTGCTTGGACTTGGTTTCATTCAATCCTCAGATCCTTGTGAGATGTGCAATATTCCATTTGCTTGATGGAGAGAAGAACTAGTTAAATAGTCCAAAATCATATGGGTAGAGGCAGAACCACAATTTGAGACAAACTGATCACCTTAAACTGTGTTCCTGTTACTACTCAAACGTGGTCAATTGAGGATCGGTGGAACCCCGTGATCAATGATGGTAATCATCACCAGAGCAACTTCCCAAGGGGAGATCTCTCAAACCAGAGGAGATCTCTCATATCAGAGGACTACCAGGAAAGGGAAAACCTGATGCTCCTGAAAGGTCCTTGCCTGGAAAGATGAAGCCAGTAGCTGGTATTGTGAATCAGGACATAGGAGAAACGTGAACCATATACAAATTATCTCTGACAGAAGATGATATCCTATTTCTGGGAGTTTCTTTGGACTCAGGGCTGTTATGTATGGTTGTCCAGGTTGTTCACTGATCAACACAAGTGGAAAACCAAACTCTAGCCCATTTTCTATTCTGGGACATGTGCCCTGGCTAGTACTATTTCCAGTTAGAATAAGGAATTATTTTTTCTAATTTACACAGAATTGTTGTATAGGCTTGTGGCAGCTCTGTTTATATGCTGAGGACTTCAGTGATGGTGAGCTATACCTCAGATATTGCAGATTACATTTCGGGTGCCTCAAGACCATACACAAGGGGGGAAGCATATCGTCCTGGTCATTTCCTTGAAGCGTCAGATGTGTCAGAGTCTCATGACCATCAAAAGCGATGCAGAAGTTCCGATAAGCATCAGGTGGGGAAATATTTTTGAGGCTAGGGAAAAGAAAAAATGATGAGGTCTTGAGTTTCTATACCTATATAGCATGTAAGTAGAAACATAGGACTGTCATATATTTAAGCTTTAGACAGAACTAATTTTTAATATTTTTCATCTTTATTGAGGTATTACTGACAAGTAAAAATTGTGTATATTTAAGGTGTACAACTTAATGTTTTGATATATGTATACCTTGTGACATTATCGCCACAATCAAGCTAATTAACATATCTACCACCTCAGGTAGTTACCATTTTCTGTTGGAGTGGGAATACTTAAGATCAACTCTCTTTGAAAATTTCAAGTATGCACTACAGTATTGTTAACTGTTGTCGAATTGCTGTACGTTAGGTCACCAGGACATATTCATCTTTTTTTTTTTCATGGAATTTTTTTCCAGTAACTTTGAGATCATAGTGTTTATAACATTGTGCAATTTCTGGTGTACATTATTGTTTATAAATTTCTTAGTAGACTTCATTGTAGTCACCCCAAGTAGTCTAATTATTGTCCATCACTGTACATATGTGTTCCTTTACCCCTTTCACCCACCCTCCAACCCCCTTCTCCTCTGGTAACCACTAATCTGCAGAACTTATTCATCTTGCATAACTGAAACTTTGAATCCCTTGGCCAACATCTCACTTTAGAAACTATTAGAAGCTCCAAATTCTTTAGTTATTGCAAACTTTTGCAAAGGGGAAGTCGGTCATCAACGGTTGTTTCAGACGAAAGCTGTTCTTCTACGGCTTTTTGAAAATAAGGAAGGGTGGTATCTCTTCACTGAAGTGTCAGCAGTTGGCACATTTTATGAGCACTATTTCCTGCTGCATACTTTGACTCTAAGGAATGCTCTTGCATTTAGAATTAGGATCACATGGCTGATGTAACCCTAAGTGGGCAAAGGCTCTTATTTTTCTACGTTGAGAAAGAAGCGATACCTGCAGCTAGAGCAAGTGTCCTTGATATGAAAGCTCACTTAGCTGATGAAGTGTGTTTGCTCTCCTTCCCCAGCCACCCCCCACCCAGCACCAATGTAAGGTTGCAGGACTTCACCAGCACACTATCCACAGAAATGAGACTGAGGGCCAGGGAGACTCTGAAACGCTGTCTTATATGGCAAAAGTATTCGTTCTGCGTACGTGTAAGTTATATAATTACCTTTGTCTGGTGTTTCTTAGCCTCATCTTTTCTTTCCAACTTTATTCAACTACATAATTTTTTAAGTCGTATTCAGACAGACATATACCCAGCCCAAGTGAATTTTAATACTCAGTTCTCAGGCCTGTTTCAGCACATCGATACTATCTCCCTATATCAGCGGTTCCCAGTCAGGGGTGATTTTGGACCCCCTGGGGATACTTGGCAATGTCTGGAGACATTTTTGGTTGTTGCATCTCAGAGTGTGTGGGTGCTCCTGGCATCTGGAAGGTAGAGGCCAGGGATGCTGCTAAACACCCTGCAATACAAAGGACAGCACCCCCCCCAACAAAGAAATATACAGCCCAAAATGTCAGCAGAGGTTCAGAGATCCTGCTCTACGCACAGCCCTATGGTTGTCATAATAATATTGAAACTGTCCCCAGGATCTTGATGTTCCTCATGGTGTTTTGTGGACATCCAAACCATATTTCACATTGTGTGAAAATTACTTCATAAAAAAATAAAATGGTAGTTGCCAGGGGCTGGGGAGAAGGGGTCATGGGGAATTATTGTTTAATGGGGATAAAGTGTCAGTTTTGCAAGATGAAAAGAATTATGGAGATGGATGGTGGTGATGGTTGCATAACAATGTGAATACACTTAATGTCAATGAACTGTACACTTAAAATTGGTGAAGATGCTAAGTTTTATGTTATACATATTTTAACACAATAAAAAGTTGGAAAAATTACTTTATATGGTTCTCTCAGTACACAAATTTAAGGACTGGATCTCAATTCCTTGTGTATTGAGTAACCTGTTGGAGTCTGGGATAGGAATTCAAATATTGCTCCAATATTAAAAATGTCAGAAGCTTGGTCATGTCCTTGGTGTTTCAATCCAGGGATTAGCTTCTACTTACACCACTTTCTGGAGATTACAGGTAGCAGAGGCTATTTTTTCACAAATAATTCTCACTGATGTGGTACTAAGGAAGCTCTGACTGATGTCCAGAAATGTCAGATTCTTGTTTGAGCCAAATACAGAACAAAGGTCCATCCAGAAAGGAAGCATGTGTTGATCATTTTGGGACCTACAGGGAAGAGACAAAGGAGGGGATTTACCAGATATTCCTGGAGAGAAAACTAACATTTATTCCTCACAGCGAAGGTATTTAGGGTTGTTCTGGGTATATTTCCCTCATAAATAAGTATAACTCTAAAAGTTGGACGACTTAATCATTTAGCACCACTATCAGAAAACTCGTTACCTAAGACATAACACTGGAGAAAGAACTTAAACTTCTTGCACAACAATCTAATGAAGGGTTAGAATAAGTTAAAATTTCAAGCATATCATTGATAAAAGATTGAGAGAAGTATACATCATTGATAAAAAATTGAGAGTAATATACATATCAATAGGGAATATGTGAATATCTAATGTTGTATCCATATACATAATGTTTTCAAGCTAATTTACAACTATATTTGCTAACCTAAAATGACACCCATAAAAACTTGAGAAAATATAATCTTTAAGTAGTTACATATTCATATACACTGACTTCTCAAAGAATATTTATTTTTGTTCTGGTGGTTGCTTCTGGCTGGTAGGATTTGTGTGGGTGACATGGCTTATCTTTTTCAATACTGCTTTAACTTTCTATTTACATATGGGATCTTTGTAATCAGAAAAAAATTATTTTGATTTTCAGGAAAATGGTGCGGGCACTTGAAACCAGAATGTGTTGGAAAGTTAAAATATTTTAGTTATTGACTAGGGGAGACTGTGAACCTGGGGAGTAGTCTAATATCTGAAGGTTTTCATGGAGGAAGACAAAAGAGCAAGTGTGCAAGGAATAAAAGTAACCTAGTAAGTTAAATATAATAAGAGATCAAAATGTAATTGAAAGCAGCATCTAGTATTTAAGCTCCTGTATGCCAAGCACCTTGAATAATTTTAGAATTAGACTTATTTAAAACATACTACTCTGAGCCAGCCCCATGGCTTGGCGGTTAAGTGCACGCTTGCTACTGGTGGCCCGGGTTCGGACCTGGGGTGCACACTGACGCACCGCTTCTCCGGCCATGCTGAGACCGTGTCCCTCATACAGCAACTAGAAGGATGTGCAACTATGACATACAACTATCTACTGGGGCTTTGGGGAAGGAAAAAAAGGAGGAGGATTGGCAATAGATGTTAGCTCAGAGCCGGTCTTCCTCAGCAAAAAGAGGAGGATTAGCACGGATGTTAGCTCAGGGCTGATCTCCCTCACCAAAAAAACAAAAACAAAAAAAACAAAAAAACAAAAAACAAAAAAAACATACTACTCTGACGTAGATACCATGGCTACTTGGAGATAATGAGATTGAGGCACAGAATGTATCTGATTCACCCCACATTTACTCAATTAGTAACAGAGACAGAACTCAAAGGCAGACAATCTGACCCCAACACCTATGCTCACTTCCTACCATCTTCTACCTCTCAGCTTGTAATTGAGCTAAGCGGATTGCAAATAAAGGCAGTCAGTTTCCAGAACATAAAATTTTAACTGAATGATCAACTTATTATTTTCAACCCTGCCTCTCACCCTTTTGAGGTTGGTCACCTTTTGAGGTTGGTCACTTAGTTACTCTATCTTCTGAAGAACAATCGTCTTTCCTCCTGTAGAAGGGCAAGGCGATTATAGAAGACCATGTTTTTGGGATGCTCTTATCAAGGCACTAGATGGAAGGGTTAATTTGAGTCAATGTGAATATCTTCCTAAGATTCAAAAGAGCCTAGAGAAGAAACAAACAGTCTCAGGAGGTGAGAAGCTATATTAGTAGACTTGATTGAATAGCAAGTCTCACAAAGTAGACATTTTGGGATTTGATATAGAAGAAAAAAGAAATCAGACAGAACATATGTTTTCTCAGCTCTAGGGTCCCTAGCTATTTAAGACTAGATTATACCTTTGATTTTACTAGTGGTCTTTGCCTTGATGAGAGGCACACTCAAAATATATGATCTTATTGTACATCTTGAGACAACATGAGGAGGAAAAGCTATTATCCACATAAAACTTGTGACTTTTCAAAGAGCACAGTTGATATGCTCTGGGGAGAAAAACTGAAAGACTCTGTAGGGTTAGTGTTAGCAACTGTCTTAGCAAGATAAGATAATGAAACCACTAATTCCCTCCTTATGACTCTGCTACTGAAGGAAGTGGTCTAATCAGAGAACATCTGTGATTTAATCACCTTGGGAGTTAGAGACCAGCAATGCTGTGATGGGTAGAACAGAAATTCTGGAAAGTGGCAAAA
Source organism: Ceratotherium simum simum (assembly GCF_057802395.1). Classification (NCBI taxonomy): domain Eukaryota; kingdom Metazoa; phylum Chordata; class Mammalia; order Perissodactyla; family Rhinocerotidae; genus Ceratotherium; species Ceratotherium simum. The sequence continues at coordinate 5,337,693 of NC_141932.1, forward strand.
AGCCACTTTTTGAACTTTCATGAAAGTTCAAAAAGGAACTTTCATGAAAAACATGAGTTTGCAATACAGATCAGAATAGTCAAACCTAAAGACGCCCATTGCCTCCTTCTCAGAGAGGAGCTCCAAGAGCCAGGCAATCAAACTACGGTTAACAACTGCCATTAACTATGGTTAATTAACTGCCATTAACTAAAGAACACTGGCACCTTCATTGGTCTTAATCCTATCAAGGTTAAAAAGAAAGAAAAAGAAAAATAGAGACTGTTTGACTTGCGATCTTGGATGGAAGAGAGAGAGGAGGTTATTGGTGCAAATTTTCTTTTCTTTCACAGCATCTCTTAAATAAGTCTCCTGCAGAGGAAAGATTTAGATAAACTAATATGCAGGTCTGTGTAAACATTTGAATGAGAGAAGAAAAAATAAATTAGGATCTGGATGAAGAAATAAGGTCTGTGGACTGCTGGTTATCCGTACAGTAGAGAAATGTTCATGCCAAGCTGTCACAATCCTAATGCTCCCTGGGGGTAACTCAAGTTTATGACTCATTACTAAGTGATGAAGGAATGTGAGGGGATGTGTCAAGCAGACACCTCCACCAGGAAAGAAATGAGGATATTTTATTCTGGCCCAATAAATATGCATGAGGATTTCAGATAACAACCTAGGGATGAGGAATAGTTGAGTTGACAAGATAAACATCAGTATATTGGAGGACACTACACATTACCACGAGGTAGTGATTTTGGATTGTGAGCACAGGTCCTTATAAGCCAATAGACTTGAGTTCTAATCCCAGTCAAGCACTTTTCTGAAGCCAGTATCTTCATCTCAACATGGAAGATTACACTCTCCAGTAGCCACCAGGTTAGAAACAGTATTTGGAAACTCTGTATGAGCTCAGTTGATGTTACTTGAGCCTAAATCAAGAATAACAAAGACTCATAACTGATGGGGACCATCTCATTGTCTAAGTCTGTTGGACGAGGTGCCTGTGAAGAGAATCTCTACGATCGTGGATGAGGCGTAGCTTTCAGAATCCTTGTTGATTCCACCTCTGACCACACATCTTTAATGCTTTCCAGCAATCATGCCAAAATTGGAACAATCACTTCATACATCTCCTGAAATCTACACAACCAACACGCAGATTGGAACAGGTTGAGCCACTTGTAAAAATTGCTCAGCTAAAGAAAAAAGGAGACAGGTCTCAAAAGAAGGTCTGGTTCCAAAGCTCCCATTCCTAATCACAACATCGTACCTCCTGCCTTGAATGTTAAGTCAACAGGATGAAAGTCCACAAGAGGGATAATGCCGACCTTAAGCAAGAGATGATGGGAGACCCTGTCCTCTTCCTAATGGAGCATGGGATGAGGCTGAAGATAGGCAGATATAGCAGAGTAAAAAGTCAGAGTTCTTACCTCTCAACCTGAGCATCTGATTCCGATGCAGTATCATTCTCCAGGAATATTCCCTTTTCTACCTGCAGCGAAAATTTCTGCAAGTTTTGACAATGCTTGAGGCAGAATGATGCGTGTATGATGTCCATTTTATTTTTCAAGTGCAGGGACATTTCCTTGATGCAGGCCATTGCATCCTTCACAAGCTGCTCCTCCTGAGATTCGTAGAGACAGTACAAAAACTCCTTCGCGTCCGTCACTGAGGAGAAGGGTTTACCCTCATTGGACTTTATTCTGCATTCCAGCAATTCCTGCTTGACCTCCAAGGACACTCGGCAGCCAAAAGTTGTCTCCAGCTCCCTGGCTCTCTTTTCATTCAAAAGGCCAAATAAGAAGTGCCCCACATGGGCCAGGGTGGGGTTCTTTAGTCTTTCTTCCTTGGAGAGCAGCTTCTGCACATCCCCGATGTCCCACCTGTGGCTATCCCCATCTTCCTCCTCCTCCTCTCTCTCCAGGACATAGAACAAGGCAGCAAGAAACTGCTGGACACTGAGGTGGATGAAGGAGTAGCAGCCCTCACAGTCTTTGCCCTTCTGGAGGATATTCCTGTCCAGGAAAGGATGGAGGGCAGACTCCTTTACCCCAAGTCTCTCGAGGTCTTCTCCATCAAACACAGACGTCTGTGTCCAGACGCCCTCAGCAGCCAGGAGACACAGGGCCTCCACTGGAGCTTGGAGGCCCTGACTGGGGCAGCTGCCGGGAGCTGGCGTGAACTGGCTGCACAGGAAACGCAGGAACAGTGACGTGGTGGTCTGGCAAGTCGGGGCGGGGTCCTCCCCCTTCTCCATCTGCAGTCGCAGACAAGTGCAGACGATCCAGCACACGGCGGGGGCCGCGCCCATGTGGAACAAAGCTGCGTTGTTCCTCATCGAGTCAAAGGCTCGCAGCGCTTGAGCCTCCTCCGCAAAGTGTTTCAAGAAATACGCCTTCCTGTCCAGCTCTAAGAGCCCTTCGATTTCTATGAAGAGTGGCTGTTCAACCAAGAGCCGGAGCTCTCTCAGGGCCCCCGGTCGAGTGGTGATCAGTAAAGTGGCCTTGGGTAACATTTTTCTCTTCAGCAAACTCCCCAGGAGGATGGGCACCGGCTTCTGCTTCCGCCAGTCGCCACATATGTCATGGATGAGTGCCCCCGGGGGGACTCTCAGCTCGTCAAAACCATCGATGATGAACAGGATCTTCTGCGCTTGGGCTAGGATCTCTGGAATGGCATCCTGCAAATCTGGCCAGCTCTCGGATATCAGCTCTGCAAAAGTGCACGCCCCCTTGTGGTTGAGCTCCTTGCAGCTCAGATAGAAGGTGGAAGGGAACGTCTTTGCGAGGTGGTCCTGTGTCCAGTCCAGCATCAACTTCTTTGCCAGCATGGTTTTCCCAACGCCTGCAGGACCATGCAGCACCACCGTGTGCGGAAACGGCCCTGTAAGCATTTTAGGATTGCAGAATGGGATCAGCATCTCATATCTCTGGGCGACAATATGGATGTTTTCACTGGCCTCAGGCCAAAAGTTCTTCTCCCAGATGTGCCAGAACTTCTTCATTATATTTCTGTATTTATCCTGTTTACCTTCAGTGATATGAGTTGGGGGATAGACAGAATATAATTGATTATTCATTAGGGAAAAAATATCTTGTGTTAAGTAGGAAAGGAAAAAAAGGAGAAGTGGGGGTTTATGAAGAATCAGCTGACACTCGAGGAAGATATGATACAGACCTGGCTCTTCTCTTTCCAAACTTTCTTTTGCTTCTCCTGGGTTTGTGACATCCTCTCTCTGTACTTGTGTAAGCTCTGCAAAATACAAATTAAAGTGAGCTTGACACGAAAATAGGTGTACTTCTTTCATCAGAAATATGATGTGAAAGCAGGCTCTGAGGAATCCAGAATCTAATCTAATTTCTTTGTCCATATTATGTGCTGGGAAGTGCAATGCCTGAGTTTATAGAGATGAACAGAGCAGATGACTCCTGAAATCAAGTTACATGCCTCTACCCTATAGAGCCATAACAAGAAGTACTTGCTCTATCTAAACTCAAATGATTTATTGAAACTCCTTATCTATCTTTTCCACTGGGCTAGAACAGGCACCGGGAGATCAGGAGATAGACCTTCACCATAATAGCCTCAACTCATTATAGCCACTCAAGTATTTGAGTCAATAAGTAGTGGCATGCCACCTGTCAGGAATCAGACAACTCTAAGTATCTACCCAAGATAAATAAAAATATGTCCGCACAAAGACTTGAACATGAATGTTGATGGCACTGTTATTCAAGACAGTCGAAAAGTAGAAACAATTCAACATCCATCCATTGATGAATGGGCAACCCAAATGTGGTATATCCATACAATGGAATATCATTCAGTGTTAAAAAGGAATGAATTAGTGATACATGCAACAACATGGATGAACCTCAAAAACATTATGCTAGGTGAAAGACAGACACAAAAGACCACATATATCTAGAAAAGGCAAATCCAGAGAGTCAGAAAGTAGATTAATGGTTGTCTGGAACTGGTGGAGAGAGACCAGGGAGTGACTACATATGAACATGAGGGATCTTTTAGAAAGTGTTGTAAAATTGGATAGTGGTGATGGTTGCAAAACTCTGTAAATTTACTAAAAATTATTAATAGTACACTTAAAATGAGTGAAATTTATAATATATAAATTGTACTTCAATAAAGCCATTTAAAAAAATACTACCAGGCAGACTTGAGAGAAAGACTAATGTTAAACTGACCACAATTTCAGTTGAGGCAAGCCACCTACCTACAATAGGTCTCAATTTTCCCATCTGTGAGTTGATATTGTTAAAGTCGTCTGAGCATCCGAAGTGGAAAAATCTAAGAGAAACTATACAATGTACTCCTAATTTTTAAGAACTGAATTTCATATGAAGTTCTATGAACTGAATTCTCTTCAATGTTCATTTCCTCCCTTTATTCTTGTATAAGGGAGGAAGGCATTCTCCATGAGACAGTTGGTGATTATAAATAGTGGAGAAAATGAGGTTTTAGAGAGATGGGAGAGGACAGCAAGGAGGGGTATGTTTCGCTTAGCTTTCTCCAACAGCGAACGTTCTAAGACCAACCTGGCTCCTCGTCATCTTCTAAATGCTGCTGTATTTCTTCCGGGTTTTCACATTTTGGTTCCTGAGTCCATGTGATCTCTGAAGAAAAGAAGGGACATTATGGGTTTGTCATTGTGCTAGTATTGAAACTTCTGTTTGGGAGAGAGTGGGACTTCAAGATGGCTCAAGTTCAGTGATTGGTTCTCAATATTTAAGCCCATATTTCATAAAAGGTATGTTAAAGATGTACTGGAGATAAAATTAAAGTGTGTCAGGCCATGATCTCAGGCTTCCATGCCTTTCCTGGCAAGTGAATTCCTATGCAGTTCAGAACACATGGTGAGAGAAATGGACACATATACACAATCACTCTTTCCTAAGGGCATCAGAAAGACTTCATTGATCAATTCCCTGTTTCTGATGAGGTAGATAAAGTTACATTGTCTTGGGAAGGAATATAGGAACAGAGTGGAGTCATAACAGTGGAAGAAATATTTCAAGCTCAATGTTGGGTAATGAAGAGGTGAGCCTGTGGAATTTCTCTGAAAAGATATCCAGGAGGCCGCTGGACATGAGCATTTGAAGTTCAGGGAAAATACTGGTCTGAAGATATCCTTTGGAAAGTCTTTGGGATATCAATAGCCGGTAAGCCTCCAAGTGATATCAACCAGGACCAGCATGCTGAGTGAAGAAATGGCCAACCAGTCATCCATTTTGAAGATTGGGTGGGAGAACAGGAGCTCTGAAGGAACTGAGGAAAAATGATTATATGCAAGTAATAGAACACAAGCAACAACGTCATGTTGCCAACAGCAAGGTTTTAAACAAAGAACTCTCCGGTGCTAGTTTACTCAGAACATTTGATTGAAAACCAACTTCATGGCAGATGCTATTCCTTAAAGCATTGTCAAATGTCAGATCTACTAGACCATCAATTTACCTTTGAGATTTAGGTCGTCATTGTAGGACATTTAACATATTTGTGTATCCGTAGAAGCAGTCAGATCATCTGGGGTTTAGGTGTGAATGGTGGTGCCTTTATTTTTCAAACCACTCCTCCATCTACTATTGGAGCCCAAGTCACATTTTTAAGGATATTGGTGATGTCAAGAGAACAGAATGTTGAAAATCTCTCACTCAACAATCCTTTTGACTAGGATTAGCAAACTTTTTTCCCCCCTGCAAAGGGCCAGATGGTAAATATTTTCTGCTTTTTGGGCCATACAGTCTGTTGTAACTACTCATCTCTGCCCTTGTAGGGCAAAAGCAGTCACAGGTTGTATATAAGCAAATAAGTATGCTGTATGCAAATAAAACTTTGTTTATATTCACTGAAATTTGAATTTAATATGATTTTAATAGGCCATAAAATATTCTTTTGATTTTTTTCCCCAATCATTTAAAAATGTAAAAACCGTTCTTAGCTCGTGGGACTACAGGAGCACATGGCAGGCTGGATTTGATTTGTGAGCCATGGTTTGCTAACCCTTGACTTAGGTCAGACTAAAATCCAGCTTATCAAGACTCCAAGGGAAAGCTCATGTTCTTTCCCACATTTGTGTGTATTTACTGATTTCTAGTCTAAATACTACCTCGTTTTAGCTCTCCATGTCTTACTACTGCCCACCTGCATGACAGTAGAGATAAGTCTTATATTTCTGTGCATCTCTAGTGCTCAGAACGTTATCTGATCTAATAAAACAAGTCCCTGAATTCCAAAGTCTCGTATGACAAAAAAGGTTGTAAATGAGGTAACTTACCTAATGATGGAGGCTTATTTTCCTGAAGTGACTTCAACGCTGCTTCTGAAAAAGGAGGAAGTGGAAGAAAATTGCACTTTTCAGACCCAGACCCTCATAGGTATACAACTCTGAGTTTCTTTTTTTTGTGTGAGGAAGATCAGCCCTGAGCTAACATCCATGCTAATCCTCCTCTTTTTTGCTGAGGAAGACGGGCTCTGAGCTATCAGTAGACAGTTGTATGTCATAGCTGCACATCCTTCTAGTTGCTGTATGTGGGACGCGGCCTCAGCATGGCTGGAGAAGCGGTGCGTCGGTGCGCGCCCGGGATCCGAACCCGGGCTGCCAGTAGCGGAACGTGCGCACTTAACGGCTAAGCCACCGGGCCAGCCCCAACTCTGAGTTTCTTTATGCTATTTTCAAATTTGTAATCTCCAGAGGCCAGCTAGGGTCAAAAATCCTCACCTACTTATTGAAGACAGTGAATATGAATCTAAAAACAGATTACTGGCTGGAATAAAACTGGCAATTAAAAAACATCATAGGATAGGATGTAGAGATGTTTTAAAGATCCTTGCTGAGGAGCAAGAGAGAGAAAAAGAACGCTGTAGAGTAGTGCTCTCTAAGACAAATATAATGCCCGTTACAAAAGCAGACTGCCTATGTAATTAAAAAAATCTCTAGTAGCCACACTATAAAAGATAAAAAAGGTAAAACTATTTTTCATAAGTTTTTAGTAACTATCTAAAAGGTTATAACTTCAACATGTAATCAACATAAGAGTTATTGATGAGATAGTACATAAAACAATGCAGTTAAAAGCCAGTTCATATTTTAGTCTACAGCATACCTGAATTCAAACGAGACACAGTTCTTTTTTTTTTTGTGAGGAAGATCAGCCCTGAGCTAACATCCAATGCCAATCTTCCTCTCTCTTTTTTTTTTTTTGCTGAGGAAGATTGGCCCTGAGCTAACATCTGTGCCCATCTTCCTCTACTTTATATGGGATGACGCCACAGCATAGCTTGACAAGCAGTGTGTCGGTGCGTGCCCAGGATCCGAACCTGCCAACCCCAGGCTGCTGAAGCAGAGCGCACGCACTTTAACCGCTTGCACCACTGGGCCGGCCCTCACAAACGAGCCACATTTGAAGTGCTCAATAGCCACATAGGCTACTGTGTTAGGCAGCAGAGCCCTAGATGACATTATAAAACCTTGGAAGCACATTGGAATCACTTGGGAAGCCTTTAAGAATCTCATGCCCAGGGGAACCCTAAATCAATTAGTTAAATCAGTATCTCCAGTGACGGGTCCTGGGTATCAGTATATTTAAAGCTTCCCAGGAAATTCCCAAGAACAGCCAAAGTTGAGAACCACTGACCTAAAACATGGTTCTCCACTCAGGGCCATTTTGCCCCCAAAGGGACATTTGGCCGTGTCTAGAGACATTTTTGGTTGTCACAAGTGTGGGGAGTGTGCTGCTAGCATCTAAAGGGTAGAGGTGCAGGGATGCTAGCATCTGGATACCAGGGATGCTGCTAAATATCCTACAATGCACAGGATGCCCATTCCCTACCAAATAAAGAAACATCCAGACCCAAATGTTATTAGTGCTGCTGAACTAAAGGAGGGAAGGGGTTTGAATTTGTGAGGGTGTATGAGAGTGTGTGTGTAAGAGATAGAGAGATGTTTACAGACATACTATATGGGGGAAGGAAACTTTATAAGTGGGAGTTGAAAACAAAACAGAGGGTCTATAATAGTTTAACATCTTGGAAGACATATGAAAGAATGAGATCATGAACACTTTTCAGAGAGTCTTGAACAGGAGAAGGGATGTAACGTGAGGAGGCCAGCATAGGTATATAACACTTGCAAGGAGTAGAAATAGCTAGGAACTAAGAACCTGGAAAGGCACCAGACTTTATGAAGGTCTAGCATTTGTGTTCAGGACAGGTAACATCCCCAAGGCTCAGTGTTATTTCTGTATTTCTAAAACCATGGAGACTGTTATTCCTTCCTCTCAGGACACAGTGTGGACTCATTTCTCCTTACCTCTGAGTTCATCCTTTGCTCTCTCAGACAGATCTGTTCTGTTCATCTTGTCAAAGACCTGGATGGTCACCATCTCTACCCAGTAGCTGGGGCATCGGTTGGTGAGAATTTCTGCCAGTTGCTTCCCATCAGCCTGTTCTACCTCCATCTGGGGAATGTGCTGTAACTCATCTTGCAGGGAAAGGGTCCTCAGCAGAGACTTAAACTTGCTCAACTCATCCTGGTCGAGCTGTTCCAGAAGAGGCTGCAGGTTGAAATCCAGCTGTGCAGAAGGCACCATCTTGTCCTATGTGTGAGATCTGAGCTTTCAGCAATAAAGAATTAAGGGAAGAAATGGAAAGAGACAGTGAATCGGTATTCTTATCTGAAATGCCGGCTGCCTCTGTGCCAGGAACTGGGCTATTCTCATTGCCTAACCTGCTACTTTAAGAACAAACTCTCCAGTAGAGAGAAAACTCACACAGAACTCTCTTACATCTTGGATTGACATAGTGGTTCACATTTTCAGAGTCTAGGGCCTTTTTGAGAAGATGCAAGTCCCTGAGGGTAGGTAGGAGTCCATGCTGATGGATGTCCTGTATCTAGCAGATCGTCTGTTTTCAGTAAATTTGATGTACAAATGAGCTAGTGACAACGATTGACTTTAGCTCTCAGTAATAACTTGACATGTAGTTATCTTAGGATGTTTATGGAGATTGACTACTAAACAAAGATCTTGAGTTGAAAATATCTTAACAGACACTAGCTGTACAGTTGAATAGGATGCCTTCCCAATTCACCGTTGCTTGAAAAGAGTCATTTCCTGACCTCAATATAGCTGGATTTGAAATCCTGTTCATTTAACAGTTGAGTATTTGAGCCAACAGTCCTAAGCCCGAATTTCCAGTTGTAAAAGCAAGTATGGCATCACCCACCTCATTAAGTGGGTGTGGGCATTCCTTTATTCAAATAAAAGGTCCCATTGGATGCCAGGAACAATTTTAGAACTAAAGTGATAGCTGTAAAGATGGGTAAGAACCCTGCCCACTTGGGGTTTTTCCTTAATTTGGGTACACATATGGGGTGTGGGGAAAGCAGACATTTCATAAATAAATTTGAGCAGAAGCAGGTGACATAAAAATATGAAGACAATGAGATAGGGCAGTAGAATGAGGGTTATTTTGCCTCATGTGGCCATGGACGTTTTCTTAGAGGAAATATCATTTCAACTGAAAACATGAAAAGTGCGAGCCGACAGTTGTGGAAATTTGTGGGGGCTAAAAGTCCCAAGCACAGTGAACAACCAGTATAAAGACCTGGGGCTGAAATGAATTCGGCATGTTTGAGGCAGAGAACACAGGTGCGTATTGGCTGGAACAGATGGACACCGGATGCTATCTATACCCTAGGATCGGACAGCCTATCCAGGCACCAGTTGCAGGTTAAATTAGGATTTTTTGATTTGATGCCAACTACAGCAGGAAGCTGCTCCAAGCTTTCCCGCAGGGTTACCACAAGATCTGATCTATATCAGAAGCACTTTCTCTCGCTGCTTCGGCAGAATGGCGAGCAGAATGGCGAGTCACGCCAAGGGGCTGGTAAAGAAAAATTTCTCACGACACTGGTTGAAGATGGTAAGAAAGACATGATTGGAGAGGGACTCCTGCAACAGGGATTTTGAAGTAGAGGAGAAAGATGAAGCTCAACTCTGACTACAATAAGGACAAGTGGACATTGATAGCCGAGGAGCAGGTAGGGGTCAGTGAATGGAAAACTACTAAGAGGAAACATCAAGGCTAGGGAGATTCGTGCCAGATTGACTCAACAGGATTCTTGCTGAGGGCAGGCTGGGTGATCAGATATCACCCTGGGGGATGGGGAATTTGATCTGATATTGATGGTCATCAGATACCCAGAGTGGAGGATTTGTGCTCAACTGACTCAACAGGACTCTTGCTCAAACTGGACTACGTGGGCCAAGGAGAGAGCCGGAGGACAAGGTCTAGTGAAAAAGAAGACTCAGAACGCTGACTCGAGTTCAGTAGAGGAAAGAGCCTTTCTCAGTGCCTACTTAGGATTCTGAATTCTTGCAGGCGGCAGTGGGGTCAGGGAACAACTTGATAGTCCCTGCTAGCTGCCAGGCACTGCAATCAGCCCTTTAGACTTGGCTCATTTAATCCTTACAATATTCCAGGTGCTATATTCTCATTGCAGATATTGATACTGAGGCACTGCAGAATTTGGACATATCACCTAAGTTTTTGTGGCCACAAAGCGGCAGAACCGGGCTCTGAAGCAGGTATAATAAATAATTCCAGAGTCCACATTTCAGTTGGTCACTCTGCCATCATGGCTGTTTGATCTTGGGCATAGTCCTGGAGAACTAATTGAATTCAGGTTGCATCTTTAGAGAGAAATCAATAGTTTGTGATTGACTGGACATGGAAAGAGTGAGAACAGAATAAGCACCCATTTGAGCTGGGTTCCTTCCACCTCTGGCTGCTTGGGGTTCCCAGATACCCTTCACAGTGAGGAAGGGATGGGGTTTAGGGTTATGGTCAAGAACAGGCTCCTCTGCTGTGTTCCTGAAGTGCACGCCCACTCTACTTCATTTTTGTTGCCAACTCCACCACAAGACCATATTTCAGCTAAGGGTGGTCATAAGACGTTGCTGCCCAATGAAATTAGCCAAAGTCTTTTTGGTGGGGCTTTTGAGAATGTTATGGCTGTCCTGATAAAAAGGGGCAGAAACAGCTGATGCCCTTTGACCTTTCCCCCTGCCTGGTAAGCAGAGATGATATCTGTAATCTTGAAGGTACAAGCCTCTGCTCAAGGCAGCAGAGCTGCAAGAGGGAAACTGGACCTTGTGGGGGTTAGGCTGCTGCACCTGAGTATAGTCCCGAGGTTGGTATGAGGGATAAAGACAGCTGAAGCTTCCCTGTATCTGAAGCCTCAGGTGTGAACATCCTACCCTAAAAACAGGAGACTCATCCCAGCTTCCACACACCAAAACTGCTCAACCACATACCTCATAATTCTATTTGTATCGGGGTTTGAAACAAATTCTGTGGACCACCCAATTTTTTTTTTTTTTACATAGGCATATATTTTTTTCAAAATTCACATAACATGAAATTAACCATTAACCATTTTAAGCAAACAGTTCAGTGGCATTTAGTACATTCACAATGTTGTGTAACCATCACTTCTGTATAGTTCAACATTTTTCAGCACCCTAAAAGGAAATCTCGTACCTGTTAAGCAGTTGCTCCCCAATCTCCCCTCTCCCAGCCCCTGGAAACCACAGACCTGCTTCCTGTCTCTATGGCCTTCCCTTTTCTAGAAGTTTCACATAAATGGAGTTTCACATTATATAACAAAAGCTAACTCAAAACGGACCAAAGACCTGAATGTGAGAAGAAAAACCACCTAACAAATTAAGGTACTCATGAACTGCCTCAAGTTCTATGCAGTCTTAAGAGACATGACATTTTTCTAACAAGGCTTTCTTCTCATATTAACAGAGGCAACTGTAATTCTCCCTTTCTCCCTCAAAAGGCAAAGAACCACTGCTTGGGATCCTCAGTGCTTCATTTTTTTTCTAGTTTGCAGGGTCCCTCTTGGCCCAATGACCTCCACAAATTTAACTTCAGGTCTCATTTACCAGCAGATTTTGTATTTCTTCCCTTTTTAAAAGAAAGGATGGCAACTACCCACCCCCCAGTGCCATTTATATGCCAATCAGGTGTTCAGCGTATAACTTAGCCCTTGTTGAACTAGTTGAACGAGGTCATTGTATAAAGTTGATCCTTTAAAACATGGAGAGGGGAAATTTAGAGAGGTTAAGTGAGTGCCAATTTTCGTTCAGATGTTAAATGTTGAGTCAATATTCTAATCAAGCAGTCTTATTCCGGAACCTGTGATCTCAATTCCTCTGCTAATTGATTCAAATAGATACCATCCTAACATCCCCAGTAATCATATGGAAAAATGAGAGGAATTTAGAAAAGTCAACTGATTAAACATAGAATAAAGTGTTCTGCTAAGCTAGGAGACAGATTAAGGAAAACGTGTCAAAACTTGATGGGTTTTCAAGGCTGGCAATCATTATACAATACTCATTGTAGAACTACAGTGCAAGAGAGAAAAGTTATATATGCAGCATGATTCCAATCACAGCGACAAAAAGAACCTTACATGACATAGTATATGTATACCCAAGCATTTAGTGACTGTATTTACATTGCAACGCAATGGGGGATTCTTATTACTAGTCTTGACCTTCCTGTCTTTAATTAGCCTGCATTTTATTTGTATGAGGACATATTTAATAGAATAATGATTCAGCTACATTATGGAGACCTGTTAGAGAAGGACCAAAAAATAGCCTTTGTATTTAGCAGACAAGATCTTAAGAGCAATTTCAGAAGAATGGTAGAATAAGAAGCTAGACTGCAGAGGATAGAAACATTCATGAGATGTCTTGACTTGGAGACATGGGCTTAAAATGCTACTTCTAGAAACTCAACCAAGAAGAGAGAAATGAGAGTTTAGATACCAGCTTTGGGAAAAATAAGAGATTGGGTACCAGCTTCATATGGCAGCACATCAGCCCATTGACTATCAACGGTCTCTTCAATCCTTGATAGCATGAGATGTTTACACACAAAACATGTTATTCTATGTTGTTCTCATTTGGGAAAAGTTAATCCAATTTACATTCATATTCCAGTGACCTCAGGAAGCTGAGGTTCAGCGAGAGAAAAACAAAAACCGTTCAAATTTAGAGAAGGAGTCGTCGGTGGAAGCTCCCCTCCAAAGACTGTTGCCACCTTTGCAAAAAGGGGAGTTTGATTGGAAACCTTGGTAATCCTTTGAAGGCATGACATCCAAACAAAGAAAGAGAACAGGAATTTTTATTGTAGAGACTTAACAGTTGAATGAAGTAGAGAAATGAAGTAAAGAAGCAAGGATGTTACTCACCTGTCTGATGCCAGGACCTACTGCCTGACTATGAGGGCTACAGGTATAGCAAGCCTCCTATAAAGGAGTTGCTCCTTCTGCCCAAGCTCTGTGATTGGTCCTTGGGACTCACCCCCATTGCTGAGAACTTCCTGCATCCACCAAGATTACTAATAGCTGGAGACCATTTCCTCAACTCGAGCGTCATGTTCTCCCCAGACCAGTGGTTCTCCACCTTGGCTGCGTGTTCAACTCACCTACCTGGGGCATCATTTCAAAGTATCAGCACCCAGAGATTCTTATTTATAGGTCAGATCCAGGCTGCCTAGACGCCAGGTTCTTTAAAGAGTCCCAGATGATTGTAATTGCAGCCAAACTTGAGAACCACTGCTTAGAACCTTCAGCTGTGATTATCTGCCTCGTCCTGTAATACCAGCTACATTAAAATTTACATTTCACATTATATATAAGTGGCACATTAAATACAAGGGGTGCACCAAGAGCTGGGTTCATCGGGTTTATACTGGCCATGTTAATTTTTGTACATATAAATTAGACTTAAAAATTTTGAATTTTGAAGTTTTCATGTTTTAGAACCAATATACCAGAATCTACATCTCCCCCGTCTATCTGCTCAAACTTCAAGGGTCTCTAGACCAACAAGGTACTATACAATAAATTGAATACAAGAAAATGATGTAATAAGTGTGTACTATAAGCCACATATGTAATTTAAAATTTTCTAATAGCCACATTAAACAAGTAAAAAGGACCAGGTGAAATTAACTTTTACAATGTATTGAATCTAATATAGCCAAAATATTATTTCAAGGTGTAGTCAATATAAAAACAATTCAGATGTTTTACATTCAACGTTTTGTACTAAGGCTTCAAAATCTGGTCTGTGTTTCACACTTACAGCAGGTTTCAGTTTAGATTAGCCACAATTCTGGTATTCAATAGCCATGTGTGGCTAGGGGCTACCATACTGGTTAGGTCTAGACTCAAGGACAGGAAAGTGATCTTTGGCTTTAAAAGTGAGGAGGGTCAAGGGATCCAAAGTGTTGGTGTCCTGGCATGGGGATATTTCCTTGAGTCTCTTGATATCAAGAGTCCCTTAGTAAGAGGGAGATAAGCCATGAGCCCTCAGACCTGAGAATCAACCCACCAAGAGCTGCTGTTCAGGTCACAGAACTCAAGGACAGTCATCCCTCTGAGCCTTTCTGGGCTGTGCAAACTTGGTCAAGTTACCTAACTTCTGTGCCTCAGTTTCCTTATTTGTAAGATGGAGATAACAATAGCACCTGCCTCATAGGATAAGATTATTTTAAATGACTTACCAATTGTAAGGGATTTAAACAGTATATGGAAGAAAGGAACTATTATCAATTTCTATTTGAAGATAAACATTTTCCCACATGCCTCAGAGGAGATGAGATGTTGGCAAATGTCCTACTGAAAGAAAAGTAGGCAGACTAAAGTGAAGGAAAGCAGGTAAGTTTACTCTTCTTTACTCAGGGATGACAGGAGAAAGATATATTGGCCTGGGATGACTGAGGTATCCTCAACAGAACAAGGGGAACAAAGAATGAATTTGAAAGGAAATGTTCAATGGCTCTGCTTTCAGATCAGTGTTTCATAAACTCAGGAATCTTCAACTTTGGAGACATTTTTATTTATGTTTTCATGTTGGTGATAACACAACACATCATCTAGGTAATAGGTATGTTAGGGTCATCTGGTTGACCACCTTATACCCAAGGACCAGGGAGCAATGTGGGTCCACATTGGGAGCCTGGGAAAATGCTTTCTTTTAAAAGAAATTGGTAGGTGGCTCATGTGTGACAATATTTGCTCTTGAGAATAAAAATGCTTCTTACCCTAGCAGTGCATGATTTACAAGGGAAATTGAGACGACTTGTCCAGTGTTCAAAGTTTATATTCCTTACATGAAACCAGAGTAGCAACCCATTGAAAGATATTCTAACCGGGTTTGGATTGGCAGACTTTAATTTTCCTGGAGAGCAGAGCTCTCTTCTTACCCAAACCTTAAATGTTCCATGTCTGAGCCTCACTTTTCTGAAGTGGGCATTCCCTTTACCTTAAATCCAGAAGAGGAGATATTTGACCTTGCATCCTGCACAGGCTCTGAAACACTACAAGCAGAGGCCCTTCCACACAGGCACCAGGTAAGTCATCTTAGTAATATTATACATAGTAATCATTTTAATGCTAAATATTTTGGCTCTTATAGATACTGCGAGTTAGCCACCCTTCAAAAAATTTTTTTTCCTGTTCTTATGGAAATTTTCCTAGACACAGAAAAATGAGACAATGAATATTTTAAACTAGATTTATTTTGATAGAAATTTTACATCCTCCCGATTCAAATGGCAGAGAGTAGCACTAAGAACAAAGTAGAAATGTCCTTCTTTCCTACCATCCAGAAGTAATCATTGAACATGCCCTTCTGCGTCCTGCTGTTTCCCCTTAAAACTACATCCTGAACATTTTCACTCCTTTCTCTCTCTCTATATATATAAGGTAAATGACCATGATTATATATATACGTATAGTGTATATGAACATGAATTATATACATAATTATGTTTATGACCAAGTGGAAAGATGTTCAGTCATTTAAATCATGCATATGTATAAATATATTATATAATAGGTAGTAATAAAATATATATTACATGTATAATATATTATACATAATATAAATATATAAATATGCACAGATACAAATATATCATATGCATAGATAATTATAGTATGTATAATACAATGTTAGTATATATAGCATGTATAATATACAGTATATTAAATATTACATAAATAGAAATATGATTTAGATCATCCAATAGTTTTCCATTTGGTCATGTCTTTATCATTGATAATTGTCTTTATTATTCCCACAGTTTATTTTTATATATATTTTTTGTCTTTGTGTGTGTGTGTGTATTATTCATATGGCTATTTAAAGGACACTGAACTGACAATTCCTAAGAAAAGAATTCCACATTGTGTAACCATCTCTTGATGTCAAGTTTCCGAAATGGGTTTGTTGAGTCAAACGTGACCCACATCTTATATTTTGAGACATGTGGCAAACTGCCTTCTAGAAATTCTGCGCCAAATGACGCTTCTGCCAGCTTCTTCCTCTGACTCAACCACAGCAGCTAGTCAGGCAACCCAGGCTCTGTGTTGTTACCTTCTGCGTAGCTCTAAAATCTGCTCCTTCCTTCCATGCCCATGACCTTACTGACTCAGATCTGACCTTCTCTGTTGGGGACTCTTTCACTAGTGTGCAGAAGGACTCTCTTTTCCTCAGTTTCCTCCCTTCCAGTCCAGTCTCCACAGTGGCCTCCAGGGAGATCTTTCTCAGACACAGTCCTGATCCTGTCAGTGCTCCATTCAAAACTCCTCCTTGATTCCCACTCCCTTTTCTATAAAATCCAGACTTAACATGATTTTCAAGACTCGTTTGAATCTGGCCTCAGTGGATTCCCAACCGTCTTATCTCTTTTCATGTTTCTCCTCCACTTGGTTCTCAATCCAAGCCAGAGGTTTGTGGTTCCTAACACAGGGGGTGATATTTATTTACAGTGTCTTTTTGTTGAAAGAGATGGTGCACTTTTTAATTTTATTTTTAAATAAAAATCATATATATTTAAGGTGTACATGATGATGACTATAGCTAATAATACTGTTTTGAACTCTGGGATTGCATCTTCTCCTGGATGCATCTTATGCCCATGGATCCTTTGCTATGACCTCGATGGCTGGTTTCCGTTCATCTGGTTAATTCCCTGTGTGCCATTAGTTATTGCTTCCAGATAACTTGACCAACTGCATTGTTACAGAATATTCTGTCTACCTAACTTTCTTCACCCACTAGACCAGGGGTTGGCAACGTTTTCGTAAAGGGCCAGATAGTAAATATCTCAGGCTTTGTGAACCACAGTTCCTGTCTCAAAGACTCAGCTTTGCCACTGGAGTGCAGAAGCAGCCATGGACAATATGGAAATGAGCATGGCTGTGTTCTAATAAAGCTTTATTTATAAAAAACAGGCGATGGGCCAGATTTGGCCCTTGGAGTGTGGTTTGCCAATCTCTGGTCTGGTGTAAGGTCAGCAAAACCACAGGCTGAGGGTCAGTCTCCTGTTTCTGTAAATAAAGTTTTATTGGAACATAGTCACACCAACCATTCATTTACCTATCAGCGGTTTGCTGACTTCTGCACATCACTGGTTCTCAACCTTGGCTGCACATCAGAATAACCTGGGAAGCCTTAAGAAATGTTCCTGCTGTGGTCCCATTCCAAGAGATTCTTATCAATCAAAATGGTGGTAGTGGTGGTGGGGAATCTTGGTTTCCAGGATTTAAAAAATTCTTTAGTAGATTTAAATATGCAACCAAGATTGAAAATCACAGCACTAGAGACATATCTCTTAAGTTGTGGTCTCTTAATTGTCTGAATTAGAAATAATGGGATTTTATAAATAATACAGTTTCCTGAGTACTGTCCTTGGCTGGGTGAAGAAGCCATGGAATCAATCTTTAACCTCGCTTCTCCATCTTTCCCCCAACAGTTCTCATTCAAACTAAATTTTGGGAACTATTGCACTAGACCAGGGGTTGGCAAATGTTTTCTGTCAAGGACGAAATAGTAAATATCTTAGGCTTTGAGAGCCATCTGGTCTCTGTTGCATCTCTATAACTCGGCCAATATAGTGTGAAAGCAGCCACAGGTAGTACGCAAATGAACATACGTGGCTGTATTCCAACAAACCTTTACTTATGGACACTGAAATTTGAATTTCATATAATTTTCACATGTCAGAAAATATAATTCTTTTTTGTATGCTTTCAACCTATTTGGGGTCCTTTGGGCTTCATGAATATGGATATGTCTGTTACCTTGATTGTGGTGATGGTACCACAGTGTTTGTATATGTTCAATCTCATCAAATTGTACACATTAAATATGTGTAGTTCTTTGCATATCAATTAACCTCAATAAAGCTCTTAAAATGTTATTCTTCTTTTGATTTTCCCAACGATATAAAATGCAATGGTGGTGACGGTTGTATAACAGTGTGAATGTACTTCACGCCATGGAACTTTACACTTAAAAATGGCTAAGACGGTAAATTTTATGTTATGTGTATTTTACCATAAAATAAAGCAAGAAAAAGTAAAAGAGTGTAAAAATGGAAAATGTTGGGCTGTACAAGAACAGGTGGCTTGCCAGATTTGGCCCACATCTACGCTAGACAAGAGGGATGGTTTAAGGATCTTTTCTATGCCTCTAGGCTGTAACATAAAACCTGGCACCAAGAGGATTTAAGTATATTTGTTTAATTGATGAATAATGAGAAGTTATGAAAAATTACCCTATCATTCTTCTGATAACTTTGGAGGGTTTT
This sequence comes from Ceratotherium simum simum, assembly GCF_057802395.1. Classification (NCBI taxonomy): domain Eukaryota; kingdom Metazoa; phylum Chordata; class Mammalia; order Perissodactyla; family Rhinocerotidae; genus Ceratotherium; species Ceratotherium simum. Next base: position 5,356,386 of record NC_141932.1, read on the forward strand.
GGGAATTGCTGGGCAATTACAGTAGAGATTCTGGAACTGATTGGGTGATAATCTTGAGGTCTTGAGATTCAGGGGGGCAGCGGGGACTTCTGAGTCACATGGGTCCCCTCAGCCAGGCTGACGGCCTCAGATTTAGGATCAGTGAGTCCAGAGGAGGGACCTCCCAATGGGCAGCTGTAAGTCCTCCTGCCCGTGAAATGCAGGCACCGGCATGTGGCTTATCTCAGGGCAAGTGTTGCATACTCACTGGTCTGGGTCTGTCTGGGCAACAAGGAGGGTGTGGCAGCTGTCCCCTGGGTGGAGACACTGGAGGTCACCTGGGAATAGGTGACATCCTGTGGGTCTCTAGCTTCAGAGGCCTGAGGAAGGAAGGGAGACTATGAAATGGGGGTGCGACACGGGGGATTTCTGGGGGCAGGGTAGAGGAGGAGACTCTTACCTGTCCGTCCATCGGTCCAGCTGCCTCTAACTGTCTGTCACTCCTAGCAGCATCTAGACGGAGGGGGGGGTTGTTATGGACTGCATATTTGTGCCCCCTCAAAATTCATCTGCCAACAGGATGGATTAAAAAGCAAGATCCAACAATATGCTGCCTTCAGGAAACACATCTTAGCACTAAAGACAAGCACAGGCTCAGAGTGAAAGGATGGAAGACAATACTCCAAGCTAATGGCAAACAAAAGAAAGCAGGTGTTGCCATACTCATATCAGACAAAGTAGACTTCAAGATAAAACAGGTTAAGAAAGACAAAGAAGGGAAATATATAATGATAAAAGGGACACTCCATCAAGAAGACATATCACTTATAAATAGGAGCACCAATGTACATAAAGCAACTATTAACATACCTAAAAGGAGACATCAACAACAACACAATAATAGTAGGGGATCTTAACACCCCACTTACAACAATGGATAGATCATCCAGACAAAAAGTCAACAAAGAAATATTAGACTTAAATGAAAAACTGGACGAGATGGACCTAGTAGACATATACAGAGCACTCCATCCAAAAACAGCTGACTACACATTCTTCTCAAGCGCACATGGAACATTCTCTAGGATAGACCATATGTTGGGAAACAAAGCAAGCCTCAATAAATTTAAGAAGATTGAAATCATAACAAGCATCTTTTCAGACCATAAGGCTATGAAACTGGAAATGAACCATGAAAAAAAAACTGGGAAAGTGACAAAAATGTGGAGATTAAACAACATGCTACTGAACAATCAATGGATCATTGATGAAATTAAAGGAGAAATCAAAAACTATCTGGAAACAAATGAAAATGATAATATGCCATATCAAACCATATGGGATGCAGCAAAAGCGGTCCTGAGAGGGAAACTCATAGCGATACAAGCCCACCTTAACAAATAAGAAAAAGCCCAAATAAGCAACCTTAAATTACACCTAACAGAACTAGAAAAAGAAGAACAAACAAAGCCCAAAGCTAGCAGAAGGAGAGAAATAATAAAAATCAGAGCAGAAATAAATGAAATTGAGACCAAAAAAACAGTAGAAAGGATTAATGAAACAAAGAGTTGGTTCTTTGAGAAGATAAACAAAATCGACAAACCCTTAGCCAGGCTTACTAAGAAAAAAAGAGAAAAGGCTTAAGTAAATAAAATTAGAAATGAAAGAGGAGAAATTACAACAGATACCATGGAAATACAGAGGACTATAAGAGAATACTATGAGAAATTATATGCCAACAAATTGGACAATCTAGAAGAAATGGATAAATTCTTAGCGTCATACAACCTCCCAAAATTGAACCAAGAAGAAATGGAGAATCTGAATAGACCAATAACAAGTAAAGAGATTGAAATAGTAATCAAAAACCTCCCAAAAAATAAAAGTCCAGGACCAGATGGCTTCTCCAGTGAATTTTACCAAACATTCAAAGAAGATTTAATACCCATCCTTCTCAAACTATTCCAAAAAATAGAGGAAGATGGAACACTTCCTAAATCATTCTACAAGGCCAACATCACCCTGATACCAAAACCAGACAAAGACAATACAAAGAAAGAAAATTACAGGCCAATATCGCTGATGAACATTGATGCAAAAATCCTCAACAAAATATTGGCAAACCGAATACAACAATACATTAAAAAGATCATACACCATGATCAAGTGGGATTTATACCAGGGAGGCAGGGATGGTTCAACATCCGCAAATCAATCAACGTGATATATCACATCAACACAACAAACAATAAAAACCACATGATCATCTCAATAGACGCAGAGAAGGCATTTGACAAGATACAACATCCATTTATGATAAAAACTCTCAATAAAATGGGAATAGAAGGAAAGTACCTCAACATAATAAGGGCCATATATGACAAACCCACAGCCAACATCATACTCAACGGGGAAAGACTGAAAGCCATTCCTCTGAGAACAGGAACGAGGCAGGACTGCCCACTCTCACCACTCCTGTTCAACATAGTACTGGAGGTTTTGGCCAGAGCAATTAGGCAAGAAAAAGGAATAAATGGAATCCAAATAGGTAACGAAGAAGTGAAACTCTCACTATTTGCAGATGACATGATTGTATATATAGAAAACCCTAAAGAATCTGTTGGAAAACTGTTAGAAACAATCAACAACTACAGCAAAGTTGCAGGGTACAAAATCAATCTACAAAAATCAGTTGCATTTCTGTATGCTGATAATGAACTAACAGAAAGAGAGCTCAAAAAGATAATACCATTTACCATTGCATCAAAAAGAATAAAATACCTAGGAATAAATCTTACCAAGGAGGTGAAGGACCTATACAACGAGAACTACAAGACATTATTGAAAGAAATCCATGATGACATAAAGAAATGGAAAGATATCCCATGCACGTGGATTGGAAGAATAAACATAGTTAAAATGTCTATATTACCAAAAGCAATCTACAGATTCAATGCAATCCCAATCAGAATCCCAATGACATGCTTCACAGAAATAGCAAAAAGAATACTAAAATTTATATGGGGCAACAAAAGACCCCGAATAGCTAAAGAAATCCTAAGAAAAAAGAACAAAGCAGGAGGCATCACAATCCCTGACTTCAAAACATACTACAAAGCAATAGTAATCAAAACAGCATGGTACTGGTACAAAAACAGACACACAGATCAATGGAACAGAATTGAAAGCCCAGAAATAAAACCACACATATACGGACAGTTAATTTTCGACAAAGGAGCTAAGAACATAGAATGGAGATAGGAAAGTGTCTTCAATAAATGGTGTTGGGAAAACTGGACAGCCACATGCAAAAGAATGAAAGTGGACCACGTGCTATCGCCATTCACAAAAATTAACTCAAAATGGATCAAAGACCTGAAGGTGAGACCTGAAACTATAAAACTCATAGAAGAAAATATAGGCAACACACTATTTGACATTGGTTTTAAAGGAATCTTTTCGGACGACATGCCTACCCAGACTAGAGAAACTAAAGAAAAAATAAACAAGTGGGACTATATCAGATTAAAGAGCTTTTATAAGACAAATGAAACAGAATCAAGATGAACAGACAACCAACCAGCTGGGAGAGAATATTTGAAAAACATACGTCTGACAAGGGGTTGATCTCCATAATATATAAAGAACTCACACAACTGAACAACAACAAAAAAAACAACCCGATCAAAAAATGGGCAGAGGAAATGAAGAGACACTTCTCCAAGGAAGATATACAGATGGCTAATAGGCACATGAAAAGATGCTCAACATCACTAATCATCAGGGAAATGCAAATCAAAACAAGACTAAGATACCACCTCACACCCCTTAGAATGGCTATAATCACCAAGTCAAAAAACAACAAATGTTGGAGAGGATGTGGAGAAACAGGAACCCTCATACACAGCTGGTGGGAAGGCAAATTGGTGCAGCCTCTGTGGAAAACGGTATGGAGATTCCTCAAAGTATTAAAAATAGAGATGCCCTATGATCCAGCCATCCCACTACTGGGAATCTATCCAACGAACCTGAAATCAACAATCCAAAGAAGCTTATGCACCCCTATGTTCATTGCAGCATTATTCACCATAGCCAAGAAGTGGAAGCAACCTAAATGTCCCTCGACTGACGATTGGATTAAGAAAATGTGGTATATATATACAATGGAATACTACTCAGCCATAAAAAAAGACAAAATCGTCCCATTTGCAACAACATGGATGGGCCTGGAGCGTATTATGCTAAGTGAAATAAGCCAGAAAGAGAAAGACAAACACTGTATGATCTCACTCATATGTGGAATATAAACCAACACATGGACAGAGAAAACTGGACTGTGGTTACCAGGGGCAGTGGGGGTGGGGGTGGGCACAAGGGGTGAAGGGAGTCATATATATGGTGATGGACAAACAAAAATGTACAACCCAAAATTTCACAATGTTAGAAACCATTAAAACATCAATAAAAAAAAAATTCATCTGCCCAATCCCTAACTCCCAGTGTGACGGTATGTGTAGGTCATGTCTGTGAGAGGCAATTCAGTTTAGATGGGGTCACGAGGGTGGGATTCTCGTGATGTAATTCATGCCCTTCTAAGAAGGGGCCAGAAATCTAGCTCCCTGTCTCTCCACTGTGAGGACACAGCAAGAAGGTGGCCATGCAGACGATCCCTCACCAGTAACTGAATCACCAGCACCTTCATCTTTTGACCACCCAGCCTCCAGAACTGTGAGAAATGCATATTGTTTGAGCCTCCTGTCTACGGTATTCTGTTACGGTGGCCGGAATGGACTAAGACAGAGGTGGTCATGTTTTCAGAGAGGGCTGTAGTACATTCCTCCGGCCCTGTGTTCTGATTTCACAGATAGGCGCTGGGTCACTGGAAGTTATCACAATCACAGCAGGAGCCAGCAAACCAGCCCACACTTCCTTGTCTCTGGACTCCTTCATGCCCCTTCCCCGCCCCCAGCAAATGCCCTTCCCCATTTCTTCTGTATAATTTGCAGCACCGGGAGCTCTGCGTAGGCTTCCCTCCCCCTCTCAAGACATACTGCTTTTGGCTTTGCGACGGTGGATGATGAAGAGGAGGAGGAGGACGAGAAGGAGGAGAGCAATGGCCACTGGGACTCCAATCAGAACGTTCTGGTGTTTCTCCGGGGAGTTTTTGTTGGAAGGTGGGGCTACAAAAGAGGGAATAGCGTTGGAGCAGCTGTCTTTTATGAGGTACCTTCACACAGGGCACAGTCTCTGGGCGCTCTCTCAGACCCCACCACAATCTCAAAGCACAGACCTGTTGACCCCGTTTCTTAGAAAAGGAGAAAGAGCTTTGATCACCTCATAGCCATAGATGATGAAGGACTCAGAAGTAGAAATTTGTATTAATATAGAGATCAGCACATGATGGCCTGTGGACCAAACCTGGCACATCGCTGTTATCGTGTGGCCCTCGAGCTCAGAATGGATTTTACATTTTTAAACTGTCGACACAAGTTGAAAGAGGAACAATATTTTGCAACTCATATGAGCTATCTGATATCCAAATTTCAGTGCCAATTCGTAACGTTTTGTGGGAACGTGACCTTGCTCGCTGGCTTCTGTATATGTTCCGTGGTGGCTTTGGTGCTACAAAGTCAGAGCTGAGTAGTTGCGAAAGAGAACAGACACCCACAAAGCTGAAAACCTCTACTATCTGGCCTATTATGGGAAATATTTGCCCACCAGTGAAGTAGAGGAAGAACAGCACAGGAAAAAGCTAGCAGAGATAAACGCAGAGTGTGGTGATAGCAGAGCCGAGGGGAGAGCTCATTTCAAGAACCAAGAATTCAGCAGTTATATTGAAATTTGTGGAAAAAGTATGCATTTGCACTGTAAAAACAGACACAGACAACACATAAAGAATTGCGTTGGCTAGATTCCCATAAAGCATGGCTAGATTCCAATAAATTTTTTTTTTAACCAAATAGGCAGTGAGCTGGATTTAACCCTCAGATCATAGCCTCCCAATCTCTAGTCTATCAATCTCTTACGTATTTTGTCCCCAATAGATTTTGTTTGCGTGTGTATTTGTGTTTTCCTTTAGGACTCCCTCCTCCTTCTATCCACAGTGCGTGGATTATCTAGTCTACTTGCTTTGTGATCTTTAGGCTCAACAATTCCACACCTGTTTCTCCAGTCCTGCACGCTCTGGCTCAAGAATTATAAAGCTAACTTCCAGGGGTACATTTCCCCTAGGATGATGCCCAGCCAACTCAAAAGAAACAAATCCAAGCGGAAACCTCTCACCTTCCGCCCCACCCTTGGAAACTCCTCATGTGTCTATTTCTCCATGAATGGTCCCCCAGTGCAGCCACATCACAGGCATAGATAGAGACGTGACTTGGGACTGGAATCAAGTTCATGGTAAATTCTTCTCAGCACATAGGCAAGGAGTGACAACGGCCACACCACAGAAGGTCTTGTCTCAACAGTCCTTAATCCTGTACAGAATTTGCTTCTATATATGTGGGGAAAATGATGCTCAGAGGAGGGAAAAGACTTACCCAGGGGGACACAGTGAATTAATTGTAGAAACAGCTCTCATAATTTTTGAGTCTGCAAGCCCAGTGTAGGGAGGAAGCCTCCAGAGAACCAGGTTGAGTCCAGAACCCCCTCGAACAGTTATCCTGAGCTGATACTATGAGTATTTGTCCTTCTGGGAGTAGGGCGCAGTGGGTGAGCAGCTATGAATCCTAGACGCTCTCAGAAATATTGGGAATGTGCATCAACGACGAATGGTATCTATGGGCATTATTGATTTGATTTGCAATTCATAGACCCTCTAACCTTCTGCTGATCCTTGTGGAGAGCAACCTCCTTTATCTGTTTGCTCCCTGCCTCCAGCCAACAGAAGCCCTCTGAAAAAGCTGGCTCTATCTCTGGTAAATAATCCTTTTACTCCAAATGTGAGAGAAGAGAAAATGGAAAGTCTTTGTTTCAGTTTTGCACCTAAACTCGGTTACTCACCAGTTGAAGGTCTGGGCTTTGTGGAATATGGATCTCCAGGAGCTCCTGCAAATGGGACTGAAATCAGAGTGGTTTTATTCCTCTCATCTACCTGAATGTTTTTCAGTTTTCCATCTAAACTCAGTTACTCACCAGTTGAATGTCTGGATGTCGTGGGATCAGGACCTTCAGGAGCTTCTGCAAATGGGGCTGAAATCAGAGGGGTTTTCTTTCTCTCTTTTACTTGAATGTTTTTTAGTTTTCCATCTAAACTGAGTTACTCACCAAGAAAATATGTGGAGTTCATGGGATCAGGATCTTCAGGAGCTTCTGCAAATGGGGCTGAAATGGGAGTGGTTTTCTTTCTCTCTGCTCAGGCTCCCTTCTACCCAGATTCCCCACGACTACACTGCACTTCCCCGGCCCCTGGGCATGTGGTAGGAGGGCTGCATTGTGGGTGAGGGCAGTGAGCTCCTCAGAGCTTCCTGTCTAAGCAGACGGTGGTGACACCGCCTTCCCACCCCACTGTCCTCCTTTTCCCAATCACTGCTCCACCTGGACAGTGTTGGTCTCAGGAGCAGACATGAGGATGGGTGCGCTGGGGCTTCCTCACCTCTGACCTGAAGCTGCAATGGGTCACTGGCGTCAGACCACACATAGCGGGAATCGTTGAAGACACCAAAGCATCTGTAGGTCCCGGCCTGTGTGGAGGAGACTTGATTCAACAGGAAGACAGCCTGATGTCCACCACCCTTGGGGGTGGAGCTTTGGTTCTGGATGGCATGAACTTCATCTTCTTCGATAAGAATAAATACATCAAACTTGAGTCTTGAGAAACACTGCAACTTCACATTCTCCCCTGAAGCCACCACAGTGCCAGTCATGCTTGAGAGGGAGGGTTTTTCATAAGCTCCTGAGAAAGAAGGAAGTTTGGTGACAAAGAGCAGGGCCACACACATGCATTGTCCCTTTTTGTTCCCCAGGAGCAGAAAGGGCTCTGGTTTCTATCCCCTTGTCCCGCCCTGAGGAATCTGTCTCTGCATCACCCTCGATTCCTTCCTAAGGATAGGAGTTTTTGTCCTCTGTGCTTTTGTATCTGCAAAGTCTGGTTCTTCCCTCTGTAAAGGGGTCAGTCCTGGCTTTGCTGCCTCTGTGTACACTCACCGGTCATCACCAGCTGCAGGGGGTCACTGAACTGGGACCAGCTGTCTCCACTCTGATAGGAGCAGTGGTACAGCCCTGCCCAGTGTGGTGTCATCTGTGCAATTTCCAAAGTATTGGTAGTCTTAGACAGCAGTTGTTTCTCTGTGTGTGAGCGCTCAGGGCTTCCCACTTTAGATATCGCATATGCTGTAGCTTCTGCAGGCCCTTGGCACTGGATAGTCACTTGTTCCTTGGACAGAACCATGGATTCAGGCACAGCTGTGATATCAGGTCGGGGGAGATTTCCTAGAAGAAAGGGAACAGGTAACAGACTTAGAGGTGAGTCTGTTCTTCACACCATCCATCCACTTCATCCCCTCTTACAGCCACTGGTCAGAATGCTGAGTCCCCTCTTCTCAGCTCCAAGAGAGCTGATATCTGGCCTAAACCAGGAGAAGGGACTTGGGCATATTAAGAGGAATACTTACTGTTCTGTGCCTGAGTGCACTGGCCTGGATACAACCCTGGAAGGAAACAGCAGGTGAGACAGCTCAGCCTTCTAGAACCGGCAGCCCTGCCCCCTGTAGCCTTGTATTTGTAGCTGGGCCCCTCTCTCCCAGACTCACAAAGACAGAGCAGGGTGGGAAGAACCAGGGACATGGTCCTGCATCCAAGTTGTCCTGCTGGCCCCAGCGATGTGCTCTTATGAGGAACAGATAACTCTGCAAGTAACACAGACCTCCAGGAAGTGTGGCTGGCCCCACTCTCACCAGCAGAGTGAAGACAATCCACATCCTCTTTCCTCCTCCTGGGTGGGGCTTGCAGAAGTGCCTGACATCATGAAGACGTAATTATCTGAACTCCAGACTACAATCAGTCCAGGCTGATCCCTACTTTCTGTCCGTGGTTCCACATGAGCACTTTAAACTTTCTATATAAAGCGAGTGGTAAGAGAGATCACAGGCAATGAGCAGGACGGAAATAATTTCCTGCCTGTGATTTGCTCTGAAATACCAAGTGAGCTCATGGCTCTTCCTCCTAATGCTGATCTTCTGTCTCTTTCTGTACAGCAGGGGACAATGATAATGAATTTCTGAAAAGCTGTACTCACAGTGTGTGCACATTGTCCAGAACAAGCGTTGCTAGAGAGACAACAGCATAATTGTTCGTTCTTCCTCTGCCTCTGTCAATAGTCTCCACATATTGTTGGCACCTATTCTGTCCAAGGGTATAAATGATGAACCTAAAGAAAATACTTTCATGGATGTTGTCACACCTTTGTTCTTAAACTATCACACCGGCTGAACCTTACTGAGTAGCTGTGCCATCCAGTCTTCTGGATCAACATGTAATTTTGATTTAAAATCTTTCCCTCATTCCACCTCCATGAGGTGCTCTTCTCCACAAATCTGAAATAATTTAATCCTAACCCTTACTTCGTTTATATTTATGAAGATTACGTGGCAGAAGATTATATATGTATAACCTTCACAAAAATGGTGGTAGTTGAGTCATTGCTCTCGTTATCATTATATATGTTTTCCAATTATTTTATTAAGGTCATAATGGTCTATAATATCATGTAATTTCAGGTGTACATTGTTGTTTATCTGTATAGACTGCATCATGCTCACCACCCATAGTGTAGTTTTTATCCGTCACCATACATATGTCCCCTTTACCCCTTTGCCCTCCCCACCACCCACTTCCCCTCTGGTAACCAGTAATCTGCTTTCTTTATCCAAGTGTTTGCTTATCTTCCACATATGAGTGAAATCATGCAGTGTTTGTCTTTGTCTGTCTGGCTTATTTCATTTGACATCATACCCTCAAGATCCATCTATGCGGCTGCAAATGGGATGCTTTGTCTTTTTTTTATGGCTGAGTAGTATTCCATTGTTTATTTATTCCACGTCTTCTTTATCCATTCATCAGTTGATGGGCACTGGGTTACTTCCACGTCTTGGTTATAGCTAATAATGCTGCAATGAACATAGGGCTGCATGTCTCTTTGAATTGTTGATCTCAAGTTCTTTGGATAAATACCCAGTAAGAGCTCTATCCAGTTGATAGAAGTATTGTATAGTATTTCTATTTTTAATTTTTTGAGAAATCTCCATACTGTTTTCCATAGTGGCTACACCAGTTTGCATTCCTACCAGCGGTGTATGAGGGTTCCCTACTCTCCACCTCCTCTCAAACATTTGTTAATTTTTTGCCTTGATAATTATAGCCATTCTAACAGGTATACAGTGATATCTCATTGTAGTTTTGATTTGTATACCCCTAATAATTAGTGACATTGAACATCTTTTCAAGTGCCTGTTGGTCATCTGTGTATCTTCTTTGGAAAAATGTCTGTTCATATGCTCTTCTCATTTTATGATCGGGTTTTTTGTTTTTTGTTGTTGAGTTGTATGAGTTCTTTATATATTTTGGAAATTAAGCCCTTGTTTGATATATGACTTGCAAGTATTTTCTCCCTGTTGGTTGGTTTTCTTTTCATTTTTTTCGTGGTTCCTTTGACTTGTAGAAGCTTTTGAGTCTGATGTAGTCCCATTTGTTTATTTTTTCTTTTGGTACCCTTGCCTGAGTAGACATGGTATTTGAAAAGATACTGCAAAGACCAATGTGAAAGAGTGTATTGCCTATATTTTCTTCTAGGTATTTTAGGGTTTCAGGTCTTACATTCAAGTCTTGAATCCATTTTGAGTTAATTTTTGTGTATGGTATACGATAATGGTCTACTTCCATTCTTTTGCATGTAGCTGTCCAGTTTTCCCAACATCATTTATTGAAGAGACTTTCCTTTTCTCATTGTATGTTCTTGGCTCCTTTGTCAAAGATTATGTGTCCATAGATGTGTGGATTTATTTCTGGGCTCTCAATTCTGTTCCACTGATCTGTGTGTCTGTTTATCTGCCAGTACCATGCTGTTTTGCTTACTATAGCTTTGTATTTTATTTTGAATTAAGGAGGGTGATACTTCCAGTTTTGTTCTTTTTTCTCAGGATTGCTTTGGCTATTGGAGGTCTTTTGTTGTTCCATATAAATTTTAGGATTCTTTGTTCTATTTCTGGGAAAGATGTCATTGGTATTCTGAATGGGATTGCATTGACATTGAATCTGCAGTTTGCTTCATGTAATATGGACTTTTTACCTGAGTTTATTTTTCCAATCCATGAGCACAGAAGATCTTTTTCATTTATTTATGTCATCATTGACTTCTTTCAATAATGTCTTATTGTTTTCAGTGTTTCGGTGTTTCACCCCCTTGGTTAAATTTATTCCTATTTATTATATTCTTTTTTGTTGGATCGTAAAGCGGATTGTATTCTTGATTTGTCTTTCTGATAGTTCATTGTTAGTGTTTAAAAATGCGAATGATATTTGTGTGTAGATTTTGTATCCTGCAACTTCACTGAATTCATTAAATTTTTAACATAGTTTTAATTGGATTCATTAGGGTTTTCTATGTATGGAATCATGTCATCCACAAATAGTGACAGTTTTACTTCTCCTTTCCAATTTGGATCCCTTCTATTTCTTTTTCTTGCCTAGTTCCTCTACATAGGACTTCCAATACTATGTTGAATAACAGTGGTTAGAGCAGGGACCCTTGTCTTGTTCTTGTTCTTAGAGGGATAGCTGTCAGTTTTCCTCCATTGATTATGGTGTTTGCTTTGGGTTTGTCATGTATGGCCCTTATTATATTGAGGTACTTTCCTTCTATGCCCATTTTGTTTAGATTTTTTGTCATAAATGGATGTAGGATCTTGTCAAATGCTTTCACTGCCTCTGTTGAGATGATTACATGATTCCTATTCTTCATTTTGTCAATGTGATTCATCAAATTGATTGATTTGCGGATGTTGAACCATCCCTGCATACCTGAATAAATCCCGCTTGATTGTTGTGTATAAGCTTTTAATGCTTTGTTGTATTCGATTTGCTAATATTTTGTTAAAGATTTTTCCATCTATATTCATCAGCGATTTTGGCCTGTAATTTTCCCTTTTGGGTTGTCCTTGTCTGGTTTGGATGTCCAGGTAATGTTGGCCTTGTAAAATGTGTTGGGAAGCATACTGCCCTGTTCAAGTTTTCAGAATAGTTTGAGAAGGATAGGTGTTAAATCTTCTTTGAATGTTTGGTAGAATTCACCAGAGAAGCTGTCTGGTCTGGACTTTGTTTTTTGGGAGGTTTTTGATTACTGTTTCAATCTCTTTGCTAGGGATTGGTCTATTCAGATTCTCTGTTTCTCCTTAAGTCAGTTTTTGAAGGTTATATGATTCTAAAGATTTATCCATTTCTTATAGGTTATCCAGTTTTTCAGCATATAGCATTTCATAGTATTCTTTTATAATCCTTTATATTCCTGTGTTGTTGGGTGGAATTTCTACTGTTTCATTTTGATTTTATTTCTTTGAATGTTGTTTCTTTTTTCCTTAGTGAGTCTGGCTAAAGATTTGTCAATTTCGTTTATCTTCTCAAAGAACCAACTTTTTTCATTCATCCTATTTTTTTTTTTTTAGTTTTTATTTCATTTATTTCTTTTCTGATTTTTATTATTTGCTTCCTTCCTCTGACTTTCAGTTTTTTTTTTGTTCTTTTTTTCTGGTTTTTTAGGTATAGGATCAGCTTGTTTATTGGAGATTTTTCTTGTTTCTTGTGGTCGGCCTGTATTGCTGTAACTTTCCCCATTAATAGTGGTTTTGCTGAATTCCATAAGGTTTGTTAAATTGTGTTTTCCTTTTCATTTGTCTGTAGGTATTTTTTGATTTCCCCTTTTATTTCTTCACTGATTGAACAGTTGTTCAGTAGCCTGTTGCTTGGTCTCCACATATTTGTGACTTCTCGTCTTTTTCTTCCATTTGATTTCTAGTTTCATAGTACTGTATCTGGAAAAGATGCTTGATATTTCAATTTTCTTAAATTTATGGAGGCTTGCTTTGTTTCTCAACATATGGTCTGTCTTTGAGAATGTTCCATGTGCACTTGAGAAGAATATGTATTCTGCCGTTTTTGGATGGAATGTTCTATACATATCTATTAAGTCCAATCATCTGGTCTGGTGTTTCACTTAAGGCCACCGTATCCTTGTTGACTTTCTGTCTGGATGATCTATCTAGTGATGTAAGTGGGGTGTTGAGGTCCCCTACTATTATTTTGTTTCTGTTAATTTCTCCCTTAAGGCCTGCTAATATTTGCTTTATATACTTTGGTGCTTCTGTGTTAGGTGCATATATATTCATAAGTGTTATGCTTTCTTGGTGGAATGTTCCTTTTATCATTATATAGTGCCCTTGTTTGTCTTTCGTTATCTTTTTTTATCTTGAAGTCTCCTTTGTGCTATATAAGTATTGCAAGACATGCTTTCTTTTGTTTGCCATTTGCTTGGAGTATCATCTTCCCTCCCTTCATTCTGAGCCTGTGATTGTCTTTAGAGCTGAGATGTGTTTCCTGGAGGCAGCATATTGTTGGGTCTTGTTTTTTACTAGTTCAGCCACTCTGTGTCTTTTGAATGTTGAATTCAATCCATTTATGCTTAGAGTGATTATTGATATATGAAGGTTTAATTCTTCCATCTTTTTTTTTGTTTTCCAGTTGTTCTATGTTTGCATTGTTTCTTTTCCCTTGTATTTCTGTCTGCCATTTCAGTTTGGTGGTTTTTTGTGCTGGTTTTCTCTTTACTTATGATTTGTGACTCTGCCTCAGTTTTTGTTCTGTGGTTACCATGAGGTTCATATAATAGATCTCATAGATGAGCTAGTCCTTTTCTGATAGCCTCTTATCTCCATTGGCCTATGCAGGTTCCATCCCTTTCCTCTTCCCTTTCTATGTTTTGTTGTTACAAGTTATTCTTTATTGCTTTGTGATTTTGTGCCCAAATTGAAGTGGTTATTGTTAGTTTTGATGCTTTCTTTCCCTTCATCTTTTATGTTGTAATTAATTGTTTACTAGCCACTTCTGATATACAGGTGCAATTTTATGATTCTGCTTGTCTTACTATCACCTTGCTCAAAGCTTTGTAAACTTTTTCCTTTTGGTTTCAGGTAGGAGGGCTCCCTTCCTCATTTCTTGTCTCAGGGCTAGTGGTGATGAACTCCCTCAGCTTTTGTTTATCTGGGAAAGCTTTTATTTCTCCGTCATATCTGAAGGATAATTTCACTGAGTAGAGTGTTCTTGGCTGATAGTTTTTGTCTTTCAGTATTTTGAATATAGCATTCTGCTCTCTCCTGGCCTGTAAGTTTTCTGCTGAGAAATCCGCTGACAGCCAGATGGGGCTTCCTTTGTAGGTTATTTTCTTCTCTCTTGCTTCCCTTAGTATTTTTTCTTTGTCATTGACTTTTGCCAGTTTTGATCTGATATGCCTTGGAGAAGGCCTTTTTGCATTGGTGTAATTAGGAGTTCTATTAGCTTCATGTACTTGTGTGTCCAGGTCCTTCCCCAGGTTTGGGAATTTCCCAGCTATTATTTCTTTGAATAAACTCTGCTCCTTTCGCCCTCTCTTCTTCCTCTAGAATATTTATAATCCTTATGTTACTTTTCCTAATTGAGTTGGATATTTGTCGAAGAATTTTTTCTTTTTAAAAAAGCCTTATATCTCTCTCCTCGTCCACCTGGATCATTTCTAGGTTTCTATCTTCAAGCTCACTGATTCTCTCCATCATAAACGTCTGATCTATTTTTTATGCTTTGTGCATCATTTTTTTATCTCCTTAATTGAGTTCTTCATATCTAGAATTTCTCTTTGTATTTTTTTTTATAGCTTCAGCCTTTTGGTGAAGTATTCCTTCTGTTCATCAATTTTATCCCTGAGCTCATTGAACTGTCTTTCTGAATTTTACTGTAGCTCGTTGAGTTTCTTTATGACAGCTATTTTGAATTCTATGTCGGACATAGTGTATTCTTGTGTGACCTCAAGGTTGGTTTCTGGAGAGTTGTTATTTTCCTTCTGTTCTGCCATGCTACACTAGTTCTTCATGTTGTTTGATGAATTTATCCACTGCTGGCACATTTGTGGCAGCACCTTTTCTACTGTGTAAGGCTTTTGTTACTTTGGTTCTGTGCTGCATCTGGCTGTACTTGAGAGCCTGCACTTTCCACCCTCCATTGCCTCTGTTAGATGTGTCATCAGTGCCCTTCTTTTTTTTTTGTGAGGAGGATTGGCCCTGAGCTAACATCTGCCAAGCCTACTTGTTTTTGCTAAGGAAGACTGGCCCTGGGCTAACATCCGTGCCCGTCTTCCACCACTTAATATGGCATGCTGCCATAACATGGCTTGCCAAGCAGTGTGTCGGTGCATGCCTGGGATCTGAACCAGCCAACCCCGGGCCAAGGCAGCGGAGCAGGCACACTTCACCACTTGCGCCACTGGGCCGGCCCCTTCAGTGCCCTTCTTATGCTGCTTGTTTCTCTGAAGTTGGTGGTGCCTTGCTGCTTTCAATGTTGCTGGAGTCTCCAGTGTTGCCACTGGGGTCTCTGGGCTGTAAGCACTTCTGCTACTTCTGGGGTTGCCTGGGTCTTGTGTTCCCCTGCTTGCTGTCTGGGCTTTCCATGGGCTTGGGTGTTGCTGCCCAGTGCATCACCTGTGCTTCAGCTCCTGGTTTATCTGGGGGTGCTGGTATCACCGCTGCCAGGATTGCTGGGTTCACAGGTGTCGCTCATGCTCTAGGGGGCACAGGTTCTTGTAATTCAGCCTCTGTTTCTTGTAGAGCTGTTGTTGGGGATGCTGCCACTGGGGACTGGGTCTCAGGTTCTGCTGTGATTCCTGAGACCTCAGGTTGCAGGTGCCACCTGCCACTGCCGGGGGAGGAGTGGTGGCTAAGCTGCAAGTGTTGATGCTAGTCCTGCAGTCTCTGGTCACTGCTGCCCACTGGTGTGATTCGTGAGACCTCAGGTTAGGGCACCCTGCTCCTGCAGGTGAAATCCACATTGGGTTGCTGTCCCCACTGCTGGAGAGATCAGTGACACTGCAAAGGGAGGAGGAGGGGCTATGTTACTGGCACTGCTCTGTGTCCTAACACCCCAGGACATGAGTGTCCACCTGCCACCACTGAGGGTGGCCAGGGTCACTGCCTCTGGTCTGTGGTGCTGCTGTGTGCTGGTAGTCTGCTCTGAAACTTCAGATGAGAGTGCCCCACCCCTGCTGGGGAAATTTCTGCCTTGAATATCAGTCTCTACTGCTGGAAAGGCCGTCACCATTGGCATGGGATGTAGCAGGGGCCAGGTCTCTGGTTCTGTTCTGTGTCCTGAAGCCTCAGGACGTGTGCACCCCCCACCAACCCTAGGAGGGGCGGGAGACACAGCTTTGGTTGTCAGTGCTGGTGTGTATGCTGATGATCTACTCTGAGACCTTTGATCAGGGCACCCCACCACTGCTGGGTAAACTCATGCCTTGCATGTAGTCCCCACTGGTGGAAAAATGAGACTGCTGATCATGGAGGAGGAGGGGGCTGTGTTGCTGGCTCTACTGTGCTCTGGAGCCTCAGGACATGTGTATCACTCACCACTGCTGTCAGGGGGCCGTTGCCAAGCCATGAGTGCCCCGATTGCCCTTGTAGCCTGTGGGCACTGGCGTGTGCAATGGTGTAAGGATCTGTGTATTGGATTGCTGCTGCCAGGGGAGAGGGAGGGTGCTTTTGTCTCACTCCAATGCATCTGAGAGGTCCAGTCTACACATTTTCAGATGTATAGAGACATGGATCACTTCAGCATTCTGGTGTGCTGTGCAGGGAGTCTTTTGTGGGTCACTGGATGTCGGACTGGTTGTAACTTAGAGGGGAGAGACAAAGAGAACGATTCTAGCAATCATAATGCTGATGTGACTACTGGGCTCAACTTTTTGTAGGACTGTCCATAAGACTGGATTATTGAGTTCTCACACCTGCCATATGTTTTTGTACAGCCCTGGACTAAGAACTATGTTTACATTTTTAAATGATTGAAAAAATCAAAGGAAAATTAATATTTTGTGAGCCCTGGGGAGGATTTGAAATTCACACTTTAGTGTTTGTAAACAAAATTTATGCCCTTGTGGTTGTGTGTCACCTACAGTTGCTTTTGTGTGACAACAGCAGAATTGAGTTGTTGCAAAGAAGATCAGGTGACTCACAAAGCCCAAAATATTTACTATTTGTCCTTTACAAAAAAGTTGTCATTTAAAACATGACAGTGACAACTAGCAGACTCTGAGAAGGCTTCCAGAGAAAACATCTAATAAAAAGTTATGCATATTCTGACACTGAGAAAAGTGGAGGAATTAGGCAGAAGAAGGGAAATTTGGTGAGGGAACAGCAGCCAGTAGCAGAGAGCTCTTAGAGAGTCTCATCACGGGGCAGAGGTGAGGACAAAGAGCAAGTGACGTAACTTAGTATCTACATGTCTCTACAGAACACAGTATCCATCTGGGGTAAGTCTGAAGATATTTATTACCTACTTCAGTAGATTGGAGTTGAGAAATTCCAGAGTGATTTCATCAATGAAACTGTAACAGGGTTCAGAGTTACCATTCTGTGAGTCTCTTGTTTTAGTTCCATGCTTTTTAAGATGTTCCTTTTCAGAAATAACAGAAATAAATCCCTAAACAGGAACAATGGCTAACATCACAAATACCTGTGTAACTTCAATCCTGAAACAAACCAACTAACATAAATGTTCATAGTTTTACATTTGCTTTCTATAATCTTTAAATAAAAAAGGGGTATTATAGAAAAAAAATCAGCTTTTCTATTTCTAGACTCATTTTCCTCCCTCCAAGTACAAGCACCCTTAGGAACCTATACTTTACACTATAAATAAGCAAGGTTTACCAAGCATCTCCCTGTATTTAAATCATGTCCTGTCTTAAATTCTAAAAAGTATTAAAGTATGTCATCCTCATGTCTCCTCCAGGAGGTAGTGCATTAGTGCAAGTACAGCCAGGCTCAATGGCCCAATGTACTGAGCTCTTGGAGGTTGGCTGAATAGTGCCCCCAAGAGTTGTGCAGGTCTAATCCCCAGAACCTGTGAATGGTACCTCACAAGGCAGAGGGACACTGCAGGTATGAGGAAGTTAAGAATCTTGAGATAGGGAGATTATCCTAGATGATCTTCTTGGGCCCAATTTCATTACCAGCGTCCTTATAAGAGGGAAGTAGGAGGGTGGGTGTGATAGAGAGAAGAAGGAAGGAAGGAAGAAGAGGTCAGGGAGCAGAAAAGATGCTACACTGGTGGATTTGGAGATGGAGCAGGGAGCCACAAGGCAAGCAATGCAGGCAGAATCTAGAAACTAGAAAAGCTAGGAACAGGGACCAGAAATGAAAAGAGGAATGCAGGCCTGCTGACACATTTTAGACTCTTGCTCTCCAGAACAAGAAGGGAATGATTTTGTATTACTTTAATCCACTGTGTCTATGGTAAGTTGTTACAGGTTCAATAGGAAATGAATCTTCTCCATTATCTCGGTTGATTATGCAGCCAGGGCCCTATCTCCTCTGGCTGTCCACCCGGGCCTGCACAGTCCTTAGATGCTAATAGAGGGACATCGGTGCTTTTCATTATACTCAGGTAGGGGCTTGTCTGGGTCCGTTTAAGGGCGTCTTCCAGCTGTACCAGGCCTCAGCCAACAGGACCAGCAGGACCAAGAGAATCAGGCCAGCCAGGCTCAGCCGGACTTGATTCTCTGCAGAAGGATGCCAAGCAGTAGGCTCTGAGAGAAAAGGATAAAAGGTTACAGAGGGGGCACCAAGGCCGTTCCACTAACATACTGCAAAACACCAGCACATTTCTCCGTCTACTGGCTCTGGCATGTAGCCAGCCCAGCCCAACCTGTCAGATAAGCAATTACTTACTTTTCTTTCCTCCTGTCATTGTGGGCATGGTCGTGATCCCTTGAGGGAATTCTTGGGTCAAGAAAGACAGGAGTGGGGAACAGGGTGCCTCCAGTCTGGCCCACTGGAGACCTGCTTGCTCTTTCCTTGCTAGTTCCCTCTGATTAAACCACGGACTCAGCAAACAGGAATGGCCTCCTTGACATTCTATGTACACGTGAAGCTCCTTCTACCTCATGCCTTTTGCACCCGCTATTCTCTCTGCCTCTGTGCTCCTTCTACAAAGATTAGCAGTTACTCACCAGGAGAAGGTCTGGGCTTCACGACATCAAGATCGTGAGGAGCTTCAGCATTGGATGAAATGGGAATGGTTTTCTTTCTCTCTGCCCAGGCTCCCTTCTACCCAGATTCCCCATGACTACACTGCCCTTCCCCAGCCCTCTGGGCATGTGGTAGGAGGGCTGCATTGTGGGTGTTGGGAGTGAGTTCCTCAGAGCTTCCTGTATAAGCAGATGGTGGTGACACCATCTTCCCACCAAACGGTCCTCCTTATCCCAATCACTGCTCCACCGGGACAGTGTCAGAATCCAGGACGGGCCGTGAGGATGGGTGGGCTGAGGCTTCCTCACCTCTGACCTGAAGCTGCAATGGATCACTGGGGTGAGACCACAGATAGGGGTAATAGCGCAGGACATCACAGCATCTGTAGGTCCCGGCCTATGCTGAGGATACTTGATTCAAGAGGTGCAAGGTACCTTCACACACGGCACAGTTTCTGAGTGCTCTCTCGGACCTCACCACAATCACAAAGCACAGAAGTGTTGACTCCGTTTCTTAGAAAATGGGAAAGTGCTTTGACCACCTCATAGTACTAGATGATGAAGGACTCGGAAATGGAAATTTGTATCAATATAGAGATAAGCACGTGATGGCCTGCAGACCAAACCTGGCACATCACTGTTATCGTGTGGCCCTCGAGCTCAGAATGGATTTTACATTTTTAAACTGTTGAAACAAATTGAAAGAGGAACAATATTGTGCAACACATACAAGCTCTCTGGTATCCAAATTTCAGTGCCCATTCGGAACGTTTTGTGGGAACATGACCTTGCTCGCTGGCTTCTGTATATGGTCCATGGTGGCTTTGGTGCTACAAAGTCAGAGCTGAGTAGTAGCGAAAGAGAACAGACACCCACAAAGATGAAAACCTCTACTATCTGGCCTATTATGGGAAATATTTGCCCACCAGTGAAGTAGAGGAAGAACAGCACAGGAAAAAGCTAGCAGAGATAAACGCACAGTGTGGTGATAGCAGAGCCGAGGGGAGAGCTCATTTCAAGAACCAAGAATTCAGCAGTTATATTGAAATTTGTGGAAAAAGTATGCATTTGCACTGTAAAAACAGACACAGACAACAAATAAAGAATTGCGTTGGCTAGATTCCCACAAAGCATGGCTAGATTCCAATAAATCTTTTTTTTTAACCAAATAGACAGTGAGCTGGATTTAACCCTCAGATCATAGCCTCCCAATCTCTAGTCTATCAATCTCTTATGTATTTTGACCCCAATAGATTTTGTTTGCGTGTGTATTTGTGTTTTCCTTTAGGACTCCCTCCTCCCTCTATCCACAGTGCGTGGATTATCTAGTCTACTTGCTTTGTGATCTTTAGGCTCAACAATTCCACACCTGTTTCTCCAGTCCTGCACGCTCTGGCTCAAGAATTATAAAGCTAACTTCCAGGGGTACATTTCCCCTAGGATGATGCCCAGCCAACTCAAAAGAAACAAATCCAAGCGGAAACCTCTCACCTTCCGCCCCACCCTTGGAAACTCCTCATGTGTCTATTTCTCCATGAATGGTCCCCCAGTGCAGCCACATCACAGGCATAGATAGAGACGTGACTTGGGACTGGAATCAAGTTCATGGTAAATTCTTCTCAGCACATAGGCAAGGAGTGACAACGGCCACACCACAGAAGGTCTTGTCTCAACAGTCCTTAATCCTGTACAGAATTTGCTTCTATATATGTGGGGAAAATGATGCTCAGAGGAGGGAAAAGACTTACCCAGGGGACACAGTGAATTAATTGTAGAAACAGCTCTCATAATTTTTGAGTCTGCAAGCCCAGTGTAGGGAGGAAGCCTCCAGAGAACCAGGTTGAGTCCAGAACCCCCTCGAACAGTTATCCTGAGCTGATACTATGAGTATTTGTCCTTCTGGGA
Organism: Ceratotherium simum simum; assembly: GCF_057802395.1. NCBI lineage: Eukaryota > Metazoa > Chordata > Mammalia > Perissodactyla > Rhinocerotidae > Ceratotherium > Ceratotherium simum. The sequence goes on from NC_141932.1 coordinate 5,377,525, forward strand.
GTAGGGCGCAGTGGGTGAGCAGCTATGAATCCTAGACGCTCTCAGAAATATTGGGAATGTGCATCAACGACGAATGGTATCTATGGGCATTATTGATTTGATTTGCAATTCATAGACCCTCTAACCTTCTGCTGATCCTTGTGGAGAGCAACCTCCTTTATCTGTTTGCTCCCTGCCTCCAGCCAACAGAAGCCCTCTGAAAAAAGCTGGCTCTATCTCTGGTAAATAATCCTTTTACTCCAAATCTGAGAGAAGAGAAAATGGAAAGTCTTTGTTTCAGTTTTGCACCTAAACTCGGTTACTCACCAGTTGAAGGTCTGGGCTTTGTGGAATATGGATCTCCAGGAGCTCCTGCAAATGGGACTGAAATCAGAGTGGTTTTATTCCTCTCATCTACCTGAATGTTTTTCAGTTTTCCATCTAAACTCAGTTACTCACCAGTTGAATGTCTGGATGTCGTGGGATCAGGACCTTCAGGAGCTTCTGCAAATGGGGCTGAAATCAGAGGGGTTTCTTTCTCTCTTTTACTTGAATGTTTTTTAGTTTTCCATCTAAACTGAGTTACTCACCAAGAAAATATGTGGAGTTCATGGGATCAGGATCTTCAGGAGCTTCTGCAAATGGGGCTGAAATGGGAGTGGTTTTCTTTCTCTCTGCTCAGGCTCCCTTCTACCCAGATTCCCCACGACTACACTGCACTTCCCCGGCCCCTGGGCATGTGGTAGGAGGGCTGCATTGTGGGTGAGGGCAGTGAGCTCCTCAGAGCTTCCTGTCTAAGCAGACGGTGGTGACACCGCCTTCCCACCCCACTGTCCTCCTTTTCCCAATCACTGCTCCACCTGGACAGTGTTGGTCTCAGGAGCAGACATGAGGATGGGTGCGCTGGGGCTTCCTCACCTCTGACCTGAAGCTGCAATGGGTCACTGGCGTCAGACCACACATAGCGGGAATCGTTGAAGACACCAAAGCATCTGTAGGTCCCGGCCTGTGTGGAGGAGACTTGATTCAACAGGAAGACAGCCTGATGTCCACCACCCTTGGGGGTGGAGCTTTGGTTCTGGATGGCATGAACTTCATCTTCTTCGATAAGAATAAATACATCAAACTTGAGTCTTGAGAAACACTGCAACTTCACATTCTCCCTGAAGCCACCACAGTGCCAGTCATGCTTGAGAGGGAGGGTTTTTCATAAGCTCCTGAGAAAGAAGGAAGTTTGGTGACAAAGAGCAGGGCCACACACATGCATTGTCCCTTTTGTTCCCCAGGAGCAGAAAGGGCTCTGGTTTCTATCCCCTTGTCCCGCCCTGAGGAATCTGTCTCTGCATCACCCTCGATTCCTTCCTAAGGATAGGAGTTTTTGTCCTCTGTGCTTTTGTATCTGCAAAGTCTGGTTCTTCCCTCTGTAAAGGGGTCAGTCCTGGCTTTGCTGCCTCTGTGTACACTCACCGGTCATCACCAGCTGCAGGGGGTCACTGAACTGGGACCAGCTGTCTCCACTCTGATAGGAGCAGTGGTACAGCCCTGCCCAGTGTGGTGTCATCTGTGCAATTTCCAAAGTATTGGTAGTCTTAGACAGCAGTTGTTTCTCTGTGTGTGAGCGCTCAGGGCTTCCCACTTTAGATATCGCATATGCTGTAGCTTCTGCAGGCCCTTGGCACTGGATAGTCACTTGTTCCTTGGACAGAACCATGGATTCAGGCACAGCTGTGATATCAGGTCGGGGGAGATTTCCTAGAAGAAAGGGAACAGGTAACAGACTTAGAGGTGAGTCTGTTCTTCACACCATCCATCCACTTCATCCCCTCTTACAGCCACTGGTCAGAATGCTGAGTCCCCTCTTCTCAGCTCCAAGAGAGCTGATATCTGGCCTAAACCAGGAGAAGGGACTTGGGCATATTAAGAGGAATACTTACTGTTCTGTGCCTGAGTGCACTGGCCTGGATACAACCCTGGAAGGAAACAGCAGGTGAGACAGCTCAGCCTTCTAGAACCGGCAGCCCTGCCCCCTGTAGCCTTGTATTTGTAGCTGGGCCCCTCTCTCCCAGACTCACAAAGACAGAGCAGGGTGGGAAGAACCAGGGACATGGTCCTGCATCCAAGTTGTCCTGCTGGCCCCAGCGATGTGCTCTTATGAGGAACAGATAACTCTGCAAGTAACACAGACCTCCAGGAAGTGTGGCTGGCCCCACTCTCACCAGCAGAGTGAAGACAATCCACATCCTCTTTCCTCCTCCTGGGTGGGGCTTGCAGAAGTGCCTGACATCATGAAGACGTAATTATCTGAACTCCACACTACAATCAGTCCAGGCTGATCCCTACTTTCTGTCCGTGGTTCCACATGAGCACTTTAAACTTTCTATATAAAGCGAGTGGTAAGAGAGATCACAGGCAATGAGCAGGACAGAAATAATTTCCTGCCTGTGATTTGCTCTGAAATACCAAGTAAGCTCATGGCTCTTCCTCCTAATGCTGATCTTCTGTCTCTTTCTGTACAGCAGGGGACAATGATAATGAATTTCTGAAAAGCTGTACTCACAGTGTGTGCACATTGTCCAGAACAAGCGTTGCTAGAGAGACAACAGCATAATTGTTCGTTCTTCCTCTGCCTCTGTCAATAGTCTCCACATATTGTTGGCACCTATTCTGTCCAAGGGTATAAATGATGAACCTAAAGAAAATACTTTCATGGATGTTGTCACACCTTTGTTCTTAAACTATCACACCGGCTGAACCTTACTGAGTAGCTGTGCCATCCAGTCTTCTGGATCAACATGTAATTTTGATTTAAAATCTTTCCCTCATTCCACCTCCATGAGGTGCTCTTCTCCACAAATCTGAAATAATTTAATCCTAACCCTTACTTCGTTTATATTTATGAAGATTACGTGGCAGAAGATTATATATGTATAACCTTCACAAAAATGGTGGTAGTGGAGTCATTGCTCTCGTTATCATTATATATGTTTTCCAATTATTTTATTAAGGTCATCATGGTCTATAATATCATGTAATTTCAGGTGTACATTGTTGTTTATCTGTATAGACTGCATCATGCTCACCACCCATAGTGTAGTTTTTATCCGTCACCATACATATGTCCCCTTTACCCCTTTGCCCTCCCCACCACCCACTTCCCCTCTGGTAACCAGTAATCTGCTTTCTTTATCCAAGTGTTTGCTTATCTTCCACATATGAGTGAAATCATGCAGTGTTTGTCTTTGTCTGTCTGGCTTATTTCATTTGACATCATACCCTCAAGATCCATCTATGCGGCTGCAAATGGGATGCTTTGTCTTTTTTTTATGGCTGAGTAGTATTCCATTGTTTATTTATTCCACGTCTTCTTTATCCATTCATCAGTTGATGGGCACTGGGTTACTTCCACGTCTTGGTTATAGCTAATAATGCTGCAATGAACATAGGGCTGCATGTCTCTTTGAATTGTTGATCTCAAGTTCTTTGGATAAATACCCAGTAAGAGCTCTATCCAGTTGATAGAAGTATTGTATAGTATTTCTATTTTTAATTTTTTGAGAAATCTCCATACTGTTTTCCATAGTGGCTACACCAGTTTGCATTCCTACCAGCGGTGTATGAGTGTTCCCTACTCTCCACCTCCTCTCAAACATTTGTTAACTTTTTGCCTTGATAATTATAGCCATTCTAACAGGTATACAGTGATATCTCATTGTAGTTTTGATTTGTATACCCCTAATAATTAGTGACATTGAACATCTTTTCAAGTGCCTGTTGGTCATCTGTGTATCTTCTTTGGAAAAATGTCTGTTCATATGCTCTTCTCATTTTATGATCGGGTTTTTTGTTTTTTGTTTTTGAGTTGTATGAGTTCTTTATATATTTTGGAAATTAAGCCCTTGTTTGATATATGACTTGCAAGTATTTTCTCCCTGTTGGTTGGTTTTCTTTTCATTTTTTTCGTGGTTCCTTTGACTTGTAGAAGCTTTTGAGTCTGATGTAGTCCCATTTGTTTATTTTTTCTTTTGGTACCCTTGCCTGAGTAGACATGGTATTTGAAAAGATACTGCAAAGACCAATGTGAAAGAGTGTATTGCCTATATTTTCTTCTAGGTATTTTAGGGTTTCAGGTCTTACATTCAAGTCGTGAATCCATTTTGAGTTAATTTTTGTGTATGGTATACGATAATGGTCTACTTCCATTCTTTTGCATGTAGCTGTCCAGTTTTCCCAACATCATTTATTGAAGAGACTTTCCTTTTCTCATTGTATGTTCTTGGCTCCTTTGTCAAAGATTATGTGTCCATAGATGTGTGGATTTATTTCTGGGCTCTCAATTCTGTTCCACTGATCTGTGTGTCTGTTTATCTGCCAGTACCATGCTGTTTTGCTTACTATAGCTTTGTATTTTATTTTGAATTAAGGAGGGTGATACTTCCAGTTTTGTTCTTTTTTCTCAGGATTGCTTTGGCTATTGGAGGTCTTTTGTTGTTCCATATAAATTTTAGGATTCTTTGTCCTATTTCTGGGAAAGATGTCATTGGTATTCTGAATGGGATTGCATTGACATTGAATCTGCAGTTTGCTTCATGTAATATGGACTTTTTACCTGAGTTTATTTTTCCAATCCATGAGCACAGAATATCTTTTCATTTATTTATGTCATCATTGACTTCTTTCAATAATGTCTTATTGTTTTCAGTGTTTCGGTGTTTCACCCCCTTGGTTAAATTTATTCCTATTTATTATATTCTTTTTTGTTGGATCGTAAAGCGGATTGTATTCTTGATTTGTCTTTCTGATAGTTCATTGTTAGTGTTTAAAAATGCGAATGATATTTGTGTGTAGATTTTGTATCCTGCAACTTCACTGAATTCATTAAATTTTTAACATAGTTTTTTGGTGGATTCATTAGGGTTTTCTATGTATGGAATCATGTCATCCACAAATAGTGACAGTTTTACTTCTCCTTTCCAATTTGGATCCCTTCTATTTCTTTTTCTTGCCTAGTTCCTCTACATAGGACTTCCAATACTATGTTGAATAACAGTGGTTAGTGCAGGGACCCTTGTCTTGTTCTTGTTCTTAGAGGGATAGCTGTCAGTTTTCCTCCATTGATTATGGTGTTTGCTTTGGGTTTGTCATGTATGGCCTTTATTATATTGAGGTACTTTCCTTCTATGCCCATTTTGTTTAGATTTTTTGTCATAAATGGATGTAGGATCTTGTCAAATGCTTTCACTGCCTCTGTTGAGATGAGTACATGATTCCTATTCTTCATTTTGTCAATGTGATTCATCAAATTGATTGATTTGCGGATGTTGAACCATCCCTGCATACCTGAATAAATCCCGCTTGATTGTTGTGTATAAGCTTTTAATGCTTTGTTGTATTCGATTTGCTAATATTTTGTTAAAGATTTTTCCATCTATATTCATCAGCGATTTTGGCCTGTAATTTTCCCTTTTGGGTTGTCCTTGTCTGGTTTGGATGTCCAGGTAATGTTGGCCTTGTAAAATGTGTTGGGAAGCATACTGCCCTGTTCAAGTTTTCAGAATAGTTTGAGAAGGATAGGTGTTAAATCTTCTTTGAATGTTTGGTAGAATTCACCAGAGAAGCTGTCTGGTCTGGACTTTGTTTTTTGGGAGGTTTTTGATTACTGTTTCAATCTCTTTGCTAGGGATTGGTCTATTCAGATTCTCTGTTTCTCCTTAAGTCAGTTTTTGAAGGTTATATGATTCTAAAGATTTATCCATTTCTTATAGGTTATCCAGTTTTTCAGCATATAGCATTTCATAGTATTCTTTTATAATCCTTTATATTCCTGTGTTGTTGGGTGGAATTTCTACTGTTTCATTTTTGATTTTATTTCTTTGAATGTTGTTTCTTTTTTCCTTAGTGAGTCTGGCTAAAGATTTGTCAATTTCGTTTATCTTCTCAAAGAACCAACTTTTTTCATTCATCCTATTTTTTTTTTTTTAGTTTTTATTTCATTTATTTCTTTTCTGATTTTTATTATTTGCTTCCTTCCTCTGACTTTCAGTTTTTTTTTTGTTCTTCTTTTCTGGTCTTTTAGGTATAGGATCAGCTTGTTTATTGGAGATTTTTCTTGTTTCTTGTGGTCGGCCTGTATTGCTGTAACTTTCCCCATTAATAGTGGTTTTGCTGAATTCCATAAGGTTTGTTAAATTGTGTTTTCCTTTTCATTTGTCTGTAGGTATTTTTTGATTTCCCCTTTTATTTCTTCATTGATTGAACAGTTGTTCAGTAGCCTGTTGCTTGGTCTCCACATATTTGTGACTTCTCGTCTTTTTCTTCCATTTGATTTCTAGTTTCATAGTACTGTATCTGGAAAAGATGCTTGATATTTCAATTTTCTTAAATTTATGGAGGCTTGCTTTGTTTCTCAACATATGGTCTGTCTTTGAGAATGTTCCATGTGCACTTGAGAAGAATATGTATTCTGCCGTTTTTGGATGGAATGTTCTATACATATCTATTAAGTCCAATCATCTGGTCTGGTGTTTCACTTAAGGCCACCGTATCCTTGTTGACTTTCTGTCTGGATGATCTATCTAGTGATGTAAGTGGGGTGTTGAGGTCCCCTACTATTATTTTGTTTCTGTTAATTTCTCCCTTAAGGCCTGCTAATATTTGCTTTATATACTTTGGTGCTTCTGTGTTAGGTGCATATATATTCATAAGTGTTATGCCTTCTTGGTGGAATGTTCCTTTTATCATTATATAGTGCCCTTGTTTGTCTTTCGTTATCTTTTTTATCTTGAAGTCTCCTTTGTGCTATATAAGTATTGCAAGACATGCTTTCTTTTGTTTGCCATTTGCTTGGAGTATCATCTTCCCTCCCTTCATTCTGAGCCTGTGATTGTCTTTAGAGCTGAGATGTGTTTCCTGGAGGCAGCATATTGTTGGGTCTTGTTTTTTACTAGTTCAGCCACTCTGTGTCTTTTGAATGTTGAATTCAATCCATTTATGCTTAGAGTGATTATTGATATATGAAGGTTTAATTCTTCCATCTTTTTTTTTGTTTTCCAGTTGTTCTATGTTTGCATTGTTTCTTTTCCCTTGTATTTCTGTCTGCCATTTCAGTTTGGTGGTTTTTTGTGCTGGTTTTCTCTTTACTTATGATTTGTGACTCTGCCTCAGTTTTTGTTCTGTGGTTACCATGAGGTTCATATAATAGATCTCATAGATGAGCTAGTCCTTTTCTGATAGCCTCTTATCTCCATTGGCCTATGCAGGTTCCATCCCTTTCCTCTTCCCTTTCTATGTTTTGTTGTTACAAGTTATTCTTTATTGCTTTGTGATTTTGTGCCCAAATTGAAGTGGTTATTGTTAGTTTTGATGCTTTCTTTCCCTTCATCTTTTATGTTGTAATTAATTGTTTGCTAGCCACTTCTGATATACAGGTGCAATTTTATGATTCTGCTTGTCTTACTATCACCTTGCTCAAAGCTTTGTAAACTTTTTCCTTTTGGTTTCAGGTAGGAGGGCTCCCTTCCTCATTTCTTGTCTCAGGGCTAGTGGTGATGAACTCCTCAGCTTTTGTTTATCTGGGAAAGCTTTTTTTTCTCGGTCATATCTGAAGGATAATTTCACTGAGTAGAGTGTTCTTGGCTGATAGTTTTTGTCTTTCAGTATTTTGAATATAGCATTCTGCTCTCTCCTGGCCTGTAAGTTTTCTGCTGAGAAATCCGCTGACAGCCAGATGGGGCTTCCTTTGTAGGTTATTTTCTTCTCTCTTGCTTCCCTTAGTATTTTTTCTTTGTCATTGACTTTTGCCAGTTTTGATCTGATATGCCTTGGAGAAGGCCTTTTTGCATTGGTGTAATTAGGAGTTCTATTAGCTTCATGTACTTGTGTGTCCAGGTCCTTCCCCAGGTTTGGGAATTTCCCAGCTATTATTTCTTTGAATAAACTCTGCTCCTTTCGCCCTCTCTTCTTCCTCTAGAATATTTATAATCCTTATGTTACTTTTCCTAATTGAGTTGGATATTTGTCAAAGAATTTTTTCTTTTTAAAAAAGCCTTATATCTCTCTCCTCGTCCACCTGGATCATTTCTAGGTTTCTATCTTCAAGCTCACTGATTCTCTCCATCATAAACGTCTGATCTATTTTTTATGCTTTGTGCATCATTTTTTTATCTCCTTAATTGAGTTCTTCATATCTAGAATTTCTCTTTGTATTTTTTTTTAATAGCTTCAGCCTTTTGGTGAAGTATTCCTTCTGTTCATCAATTTTATCCCTGAGCTCATTGAACTGTCTTTCTGAATTTTACTGTAGCTCGTTGAGTTTCTTTATGACAGCTATTTTGAATTCTATGTCGGACATAGTGTATTCTTGTGTGACTTCAAGGTTGGTTTCTGGAGAGTTGTTATTTTCCTTCTGTTCTGCCATGCTACACTAGTTCTTCATGTTGTTTGATGAATTTATCCACTGCTGGCACATTTGTGGCAGCACCTTTTCTACTGTGTAAGGCTTTTGTTACTTTGGTTCTGTGCTGCATCTGGCTGTACTTGAGAGCCTGCACTTTCCACCCTCCATTGCCTCTGTTAGATGTGTCATCAGTGCCCTTCTTTTTTTTTTGTGAGGAGGATTGGCCCTGAGCTAACATCTGCCAAGCCTACTTGTTTTTGCTAAGGAAGACTGGCCCTGGGCTAACATCCGTGCCCGTCTTCCACCACTTTATATGGCATGCTGCCATAACATGGCTTGCCAAGCAGTGTGTCGGTGCATGCCTGGGATCTGAACCAGCCAACCCCGGGCCAAGGCAGCGGAGCAGGCACACTTCACCACTTGCGCCACTGGGCCGGCCCCTTCAGTGCCCTTCTTATGCTGCTTGTTTCTCTGAAGTTGGTGGTGCCTTGCTGCTTTCAATGTTGCTGGAGTCTCCAGTGTTGCCACTGGGGTCTCTGGGCTGTAAGCACTTCTGCTACTTCTGGGGTTGCCTGGGTCTTGTGTTCCCCTGCTTGCTCTCTGGGCTTTCCATGGGCTTGGGTGTTGCTGCCCAGTGCATCACCTGTGCTTCAGCTCCTGGTTTATCTGGGGGTGCTGGTATCACCGCTGCCAGGATTGCTGGGTTCACAGCTGTCGCTCATGCTCTAGGGGGCACAGGTTCTTGTAATTCAGCCTCTGTTTCTTGTAGAGCTGTTGTTGGGGATGCTGCCACTGGGGACTGGGTCTCAGGTTCTGCTGTGATTCCTGAGACCTCAGGTTGCAGGTGCCACCTGCCACTGCCGGGGGAGGAGTGGTGGCTAAGCTGCAAGTGTTGATGCTAGTCCTGCAGTCTCTGGTCACTGCTGCCCACTGGTGTGATTCGTGAGACCTCAGGTTAGGGCACCCTGCTCCTGCAGGTGAAATCCACATTGGGTTGCTGTCCCCACTGCTGGAGAGATCAGTGACACTGCAAAGGGAGGAGGAGGGGCTATGTTACTGGCACTGCTCTGTGTCCTAACACCCCAGGACATGAGTGTCCACCTGCCACCACTGAGGGTGGCCAGGGTCACTGCCTCTGGTCTGTGGTGCTGCTGTGTGCTGGTAGTCTGCTCTGAAACTTCAGATGAGAGTGCCCCACCCCTGCTGGGGAAATTTCTGCCTTGAATATCAGTCTCTACTGCTGGAAAGGCCGTCACCATTGGCATGGGATGTAGCAGGGGCCAGGTCTCTGGTTCTGTTCTGTGTCCTGAAGCCTCAGGACGTGTGCACCCCCCACCAACCCTAGGAGGGGCGGGAGACACAGCTTTGGTTGTCAGTGCTGGTGTGTATGCTGATGATCTACTCTGAGACCTTTGATCAGGGGACCCCACCACTGCTGGGTAAACTCATGCCTTGCATGTAGTCCCCACTGGTGGAAAAACCAGACTGCTGCCCAGGGAGGAGGAGGGGGCTGTGTTGCTGGCTCTACTGTGCTCTGGAGCCTCAGGACATGTGTATCACTCACGACTGCTGTCAGGGGGCCGTTGCCAAGCCATGAGTGCCCCGATTGCCCTTGTAGCCTGTGGGCACTGGCGTGTGCAATGGTGTAAGGATCTGTGTATTGGATTGCTGCTGCCAGGGGAGAGGGAGGGTGCTTTTGTCTCACTCCAATGCATCTGAGAGGTCCAGTCTACACATTTTCAGATGTATAGAGACATGGATCACTTCAGCATTCTGGTGTGCTGTGCAGGGAGTCTTTTGTGGGTCACTGGATGTCGGACTGGTTGTAACTTAGAGGGGAGAGACAAAGAGAACGATTCTAGCAATCATAATGCTGATGTGACTACTGGGCTCAACTTTTTGTAGGACTGTCCATAAGACTGGATTATTGAGTTCTCACACCTGCCATATGTTTTTGTACAGCCCCTGGACTAAGAACTATGTTTACATTTTTAAATGATTGAAAAAATCAAAGGAAAATTAATATTTTGTGAGCCCTGGGGAGGATTTGAAATTCACACTTTAGTGTTTGTAAACAAAATTTATGCCCTTGTGGTTGTGTGTCACCTACAGTTGCTTTTGTGTGACAACAGCAGAATTGAGTTGTTGCAAAGAAGATCAGGTGACTCACAAAGCCCAAAATATTTACTATTTGTCCTTTACAAAAAAGTTGTCATTTAAAACATGACAGTGACAACTAGCAGACTCTGAGAAGGCTTCCAGAGAAAACATCTAATAAAAAGTTATGCATATTCTGACACTGAGAAAAGTGGAGGAATTAGGCAGAAGAAGGGAAATTTGGTGAGGGAACAGCAGCCAGTAGCAGAGAGCTCTTAGAGAGTCTCATCACGGGGCAGAGGTGAGGACAAAGAGCAAGTGACGTAACTTAGTATCTACATGTCTCTACAGAACACAGTATCCATCTGGGGTAAGTCTGAAGATATTTATTACCTACTTCAGTAGATTGGAGTTGAGAAATTCCAGAGTGATTTCATCAATGAAACTGTAACAGGGTTCAGAGTTACCATTCTGTGAGTCTCTTGTTTTAGTTCCATGCTTTTTAAGATGTTCCTTTTCAGAAATAACAGAAATAAATCCCTAAACAGGAACAATGGCTAACATCACAAATACCTGTGTAACTTCAATCCTGAAACAAACCAACTAACATAAATGTTCATAGTTTTACATTTGCTTTCTATAATCTTTAAATAAAAAAGGGGTATTATAGAAAAAAAATCAGCTTTTCTATTTCTAGACTCATTTTCCTCCCTCCAAGTACAAGCACCCTTAGGAACCTATACTTTACACTATAAATAAGCAAGGTTTACCAAGCATCTCCCTGTATTTAAATCATGTCCTGTCTTAAATTCTAAAAAGTATTAAAGTATGTCATCCTCATGTCTCCTCCAGGAGGTAGTGCATTAGTGCAAGTACAGCCAGGCTCAATGGCCCAATGTAATGAGCTCTTGGAGGTTGGCTGAATAGTGCCCCCAAGAGTTGTGCAGGTCTAATCCCCAGAACCTGTGAATGGTACCTCACAAGGCAGAGGGACACTGCAGGTATGAGGAAGTTAAGAATCTTGAGATAGGGAGATTATCCTAGATGATCTTCTTGGGCCCAATTTCATTACCAGCATCCTTATAAGAGGGAAGTAGGAGGGTGGGTGTGATAGAGAGAAGAAGGAAGGAAGGAAGAAGAGGTCAGGGAGCAGAAAAGATGCTACACTGGTGGATTTGGAGATGGAGCAGGGAGCCACAAGGCAAGCAATGCAGGCAGAATCTAGAAACTGGAAAAGCTAGGAACAGGGACCAGAAATGAAAAGAGGAATGCAGGCCTGCTGACACATTTTAGACTCTTGCTCTCCAGAACAAGAAGGGAATGATTTTGTATTACTTTAATCCACTGTGTCTATGGTAAGTTGTTACAGGTTCAATAGGAAATGAATCTTCTCCATTATCTCGGTTGATTATGCAGCCAGGGCCCTATCTCCTCTGGCTGTCCACCCGGGCCTGCACAGTCCTTAGATGCTAATAGAGGGACATCGGTGCTTTTCATTATACTCAGGTAGGGGCTTGTCTGGGTCCGTTTAAGGGCGTCTTCCAGCTGTACCAGGCCTCAGCCAACAGGACCAGCAGGACCAAGAGAATCAGGCCAGCCAGGCTCAGCCGGACTTGATTCTCTGCAGAAGGATGCCAAGCAGTAGGCTCTGAGAGAAAAGGATAGAAGGTTACAGAGGGGGCACCAAGGCCGTTCCACTAACATACTGCAAAACACCAGCACATTTCTCCGTCTACTGGCTCTGGCATGTAGCCAGCCCAGCCCAACCTGTCAGATAAGCAATTACTTACTTTTCTTTCCTCCTGTCATTGTGGGCATGGTCGTGATCCCTTGAGGGAATTCTTGGGTCAAGAAAGACAGGAGTGGGGAACAGGGTGCCTCCAGTCTGGCCCACTGGAGACCTGCTTGCTCTTTCCTTGCTAGTTCCCTCTGATTAAACCACGGACTCAGCAAACAGGAATGGCCTCCTTGACATTCTATGTACACGTGAAGCTCCTTCTACCTCATGCCTTTTGCACCCGCTATTCTCTCTGCCTCTGTGCTCCTTCTACAAAGATTAGCAGTTACTCACCAGGAGAAGGTCTGGGCTTCACGACATCAGGATCGTGAGGAGCTTCAGCATTGGATGAAATGGGAATGGTTTTCTTTCTCTCTGCCCAGGCTCCCTTCTACCCAGATTCCCCATGACTACACTGCCCTTCCCCAGCCCTCTGGGCATGTGGTAGGAGGGCTGCATTGTGGGTGTTGGGAGTGAGTTCCTCAGAGCTTCCTGTATAAGCAGATGGTGGTGACACCATCTTCCCACCAAACGGTCCTCCTTATCCCAATCACTGCTCCACCGGGACAGTGTCAGAATCCAGGAGGGGCCGTGAGGATGGGTGGGCTGAGGCTTCCTCACCTCTGACCTGAAGCTGCAATGGATCACTGGGGTGAGACCACAGATAGGGGTAATAGCGCAGGACATCACAGCATCTGTAGGTCCCGGCCTATGCTGAGGATACTTGATTCAAGAGGTGCAAGGTACCTTCACACAAGGCACAGTTTCTGAGTGCTCTCTCGGACCTCACCACAATCACAAAGCACAGAAGTGTTGACTCCGTTTCTTAGAAAATGGGAAAGTGCTTTGACCACCTCATAGTACTAGATGATGAAGGACTCGGAAATGGAAATTTGTATCAATATAGAGATAAGCACGTGATGGCCTGCAGACCAAACCTGGCACATCACTGTTATCGTGTGGCCCTCGAGCTCAGAATGGATTTTACATTTTTAAACTGTTGAAACAAATTGAAAGAGGAACAATATTGTGCAACACATACAAGCTCTCTGGTATCCAAATTTCAGTGCCCATTCGGAACGTTTTGTGGGAACATGACCTTGCTCGCTGGCTTCTGTATATGGTCCATGGTGGCTTTGGTGCTACAAAGTCAGAGCTGAGTAGTAGCGAAAGAGAACAGACACCCACAAAGATGAAAACCTCTACTATCTGGCCTATTATGGGAAATATTTGCCCACCCGTGAAGTAGAGGAAGAACAGCACAGGAAAAAGCTAGCAGAGATAAACGCACAGTGTGGTGATAGCAGAGCCGAGGGGAGAGCTCATTTCAAGAACCAAGAATTCAGCAGTTATATTGAAATTTGTGGAAAAAGTATGCATTTGCACTGTAAAAACAGACACAGACAACAAATAAAGAATTGCGTTGGCTAGATTCCCACAAAGCATGGCTAGATTCCAATAAATCTTTTTTTTTTAACCAAATAGACAGTGAGCTGGATTTAACCCTCAGATCATAGCCTCCCAATCTCTAGTCTATCAATCTCTTATGTATTTTGACCCCAATAGATTTTGTTTGCGTGTGTATTTGTGTTTTCCTTTAGGACTCCCTCCTCCCTCTATCCACAGTGCGTGGATTATCTAGTCTACTTGCTTTGTGATCTTTAGGCTCAACAATTCCACACCTGTTTCTCCAGTCCTGCACGCTCTGGCTCAAGAATTATAAAGCTAACTTCCAGGGGTACATTTCCCCTAGGATGATGCCCAGCCAACTCAAAAGAAACAAATCCAAGCGGAAACCTCTCACCTTCCGCCCCACCCTTGGAAACTCCTCATGTGTCTATTTCTCCATGAATGGTCCCCCAGTGCAGCCACATCACAGGCATAGATAGAGACGTGACTTGGGACTGGAATCAAGTTCATGGTAAATTCTTCTCAGCACATAGGCAAGGAGTGACAACGGCCACACCACAGAAGGTCTTGTCTCAACAGTCCTTAATCCTGTACAGAATTTGCTTCTATATATGTGGGGAAAATGATGCTCAGAGGAGGGAAAAGACTTACCCAGGGGGACACAGTGAATTAATTGTAGAAACAGCTCTCATAATTTTTGAGTCTGCAAGCCCAGTGTAGGGAGGAAGCCTCCAGAGAACCAGGTTGAGTCCAGAACCCCCTCGAACAGTTATCCTGAGCTGATACTATGAGTATTTGTCCTTCTGGGAGTAGGGCGCAGTGGGTGAGCAGCTATGAATCCTAGACGCTCTCAGAAATATTGGGAATGTGCATCAACGACGAATGGTATCTATGGGCATTATTGATTTGATTTGCAATTCATAGACCCTCTAACCTTCTGCTGATCCTTGTGGAGAGCAACCTCCTTTATCTGTTTGCTCCCTGCCTCCAGCCAACAGAAGCCCTCTGAAAAAGCTGGCTCTATCTCTGGTAAATAATCCTTTTACTCCAAATCTGAGAGAAGAGAAAATGGAAAGTCTTTGTTTCAGTTTTGCACCTAAACTCGGTTACTCACCAGTTGAAGGTCTGGGCTTTGTGGAATATGGATCTCCAGGAGCTCCTGCAAATGGGACTGAAATCAGAGTGGTTTTATTCCTCTCATCTACCTGAATGTTTTTCAGTTTTCCATCTAAACTCAGTTACTCACCAGTTGAATGTCTGGATGTCGTGGGATCAGGACCTTCAGGAGCTTCTGCAAATGGGGCTGAAATCAGAGGGGTTTTCTTTCTCTCTTTTACTTGAATGTTTTTTAGTTTTCCATCTAAACTGAGTTACTCACCAAGAAAATATGTGGAGTTCATGGGATCAGGATCTTCAGGAGCTTCTGCAAATGGGGCTGAAATGGGAGTGGTTTTCTTTCTCTCTGCTCAGGCTCCCTTCTACCCAGATTCCCCACGACTACACTGCACTTCCCCGGCCCCTGGGCATGTGGTAGGAGGGCTGCATTGTGGGTGAGGGCAGTGAGCTCCTCAGAGCTTCCTGTCTAAGCAGACGGTGGTGACACCGCCTTCCCACCCCACTGTCCTCCTTTTCCCAATCACTGCTCCACCTGGACAGTGTTGGTCTCAGGAGCAGACATGAGGATGGGTGCGCTGGGGCTTCCTCACCTCTGACCTGAAGCTGCAATGGGTCACTGGCGTCAGACCACACATAGCGGGAATCGTTGAAGACACCAAAGCATCTGTAGGTCCCGGCCTGTGTGGAGGAGACTTGATTCAACAGGAAGACAGCCTGATGTCCACCACCCTTGGGGGTGGAGCTTTGGTTCTGGATGGCATGAACTTCATCTTCTTCGATAAGAATAAATACATCAAACTTGAGTCTTGAGAAACACTGCAACTTCACATTCTCCCCTGAAGCCACCACAGTGCCAGTCATGCTTGAGAGGGAGGGTTTTTCATAAGCTCCTGAGAAAGAAGGAAGTTTGGTGACAAAGAGCAGGGCCACACACATGCATTGTCCCTTTTTGTTCCCCAGGAGCAGAAAGGGCTCTGGTTTCTATCCCCTTGTCCCGCCCTGAGGAATCTGTCTCTGCATCACCCTCGATTCCTTCCTAAGGATAGGAGTTTTTGTCCTCTGTGCTTTTGTATCTGCAAAGTCTGGTTCTTCCCTCTGTAAAGGGGTCAGTCCTGGCTTTGCTGCCTCTGTGTACACTCACCGGTCATCACCAGCTGCAGGGGGTCACTGAACTGGGACCAGCTGTCTCCACTCTGATAGGAGCAGTGGTACAGCCCTGCCCAGTGTGGTGTCATCTGTGCAATTTCCAAAGTATTGGTAGTCTTAGACAGCAGTTGTTTCTCTGTGTGTGAGCGCTCAGGGCTTCCCACTTTAGATATCGCATATGCTGTAGCTTCTGCAGGCCCTTGGCACTGGATAGTCACTTGTTCCTTGGACAGAACCATGGATTCAGGCACAGCTGTGATATCAGGTCGGGGGAGATTTCCTAGAAGAAAGGGAACAGGTAACAGACTTAGAGGTGAGTCTGTTCTTCACACCATCCATCCACTTCATCCCCTCTTACAGCCACTGGTCAGAATGCTGAGTCCCCTCTTCTCAGCTCCAAGAGAGCTGATATCTGGCCTAAACCAGGAGAAGGGACTTGGGCATATTAAGAGGAATACTTACTGTTCTGTGCCTGAGTGCACTGGCCTGGATACAACCCTGGAAGGAAACAGCAGGTGAGACAGCTCAGCCTTCTAGAACCGGCAGCCCTGCCCCCTGTAGCCTTGTATTTGTAGCTGGGCCCCTCTCTCCCAGACTCACAAAGACAGAGCAGGGTGGGAAGAACCAGGGACATGGTCCTGCATCCAAGTTGTCCTGCTGGCCCCAGCGATGTGCTCTTATGAGGAACAGATAACTCTGCAAGTAACACAGACCTCCAGGAAGTGTGGCTGGCCCCACTCTCACCAGCAGAGTGAAGACAATCCACATCCTCTTTCCTCCTCCTGGGTGGGGCTTGCAGAAGTGCCTGACATCATGAAGACGTAATTATCTGAACTCCAGACTACAATCAGTCCAGGCTGATCCCTACTTTCTGTCCGTGGTTCCACATGAGCACTTTAAACTTTCTATATAAAGCGAGTGGTAAGTGACATCACAGGCAACGAGCAGGATGGAAATAATTCCCTGCCTGAGATTTGCTCTGAAATACCAAGTGAGCTCATGGCTCTTGCTTCTTAATGCTGATCTTCTGTCACTTTCTGTACAGCAGGGGGCAATTATAATGAATTTTTGGAAAGCTGTACTCACAGTGTGTGCACATTGTCCAGAACAAGCGTTGCTAGAGAGACAACAGCATAATTGTTCATTCTTCCTCTGCCTCTATCAATAGTCCCCACATATTGTTGGCACCTATTCTGTTGAAGGGTGTAAATGATGAACCTAAAGAAGGTACTTTCATGGATGTTGTCACACCTTTATTCTTAAACTATCACACCGGCTGAACCTTACTGAGTAGCTGTGCCATCCAGTCTTCTGGATCAACATGTAATTTTGATTTAAAATCTTTCCCTCATTCCACCTCCATGAGGCGCTCTTATTCACAAATCTGAAATAATTTAATCCTAACCCTTACTTCGTTTACGTTTTATGAACATTACGTGGCAGAAGATTACGTATGTGTAACCTTCACAAAAATGGTGGTAGGTTGAGTCATTGTTCTTGTTATTATTATATATGTTTTCCAATTATTTTATTCAGGTCATAATGGTCTATAATATCATGTAATTTCAGGTGTACATTGTTGTTTATCTGTATAGACTGCATCATGCTCACCACCCATAGTCTAGTTTTTATCCATCACCATACATATGTCCCCTTTACCCCTTTGACCTCCCCACCACCCACTTCCCCTCTGGTAACCACTAGTCTGCTTTCTTTATACAAGTGTTTGCTTATCTTCCACATATGAGTGAAATCATGCAGTGTTTGTCTTTGTCTGTCTGGCTTATTTCATTTAACATCATACCCTCAAGATCCATCTATGCGGCTGCAAATGGGATGCTTTGTCTTTTTTCAAGGCTAAGTCGTATTCCATTGTTTCTTTATTCCATGTCTTCTTTATCCATCCATCAGTTGACGGGCACTGGGTTACTTCCAGATCTTGGTTATAGCTAATAATGCTGCAATGAACATAGGGCTGCATGTCTCTTTGAATTGTTGATCTCAAGTTCTTTGGATAAATACCCAGTAACGGCTCTATCCGGTTGATAGTAGTATTGTATAGTATTTCTATTTTTAATCTTTTGAGAAATCTCCATACTGTTTTCCATAGTGGCTGCACCCATTTGTATTCCTACCAGCAGTGTATGAGGGTTCCCTACTCTCCACCTCCTCTCACACATTTGTTATTTTTTTGCCTTGATAATTATAGCCATTCTAACAGGTATACAGTGATATCTCATTGTAGTTTTGATTTGTATACCCCTAATAATTAGTGACATTGAACATCTTTTCAAGTGCCTGTTGGTCATCTATGTATCTTCTTTGGAAAAATGTCTGTTCATATGCTCTGCTCATTTTATGATCGGGTTGTTTGTTTTTTGTTGTTGAGTTGTATGAGTTTTTTTTATATATTTTGGAAATTAAGCCCTTGTTTGATATATGACTTGCAAGTATTTTCTCCCTGTTGGTTGGCTGTCTTTTCGTTCTGTTCATGGTTCCTTTGACTTGTAGAAGCTTGTGAGTCTGATGTAGTCCCATTTGTTTATTTTTTCTTTTGGTACCCTTGCCTGAGTCGACATGGTATTCGAAAAGATACTGCAAAGACCAATGTGAAAGAGTGTATTGCCTATATTTTCTTCTAGGTGTTTTACGGTTTCAGGTCTTACATTCAAGTCTTGAATCCATTTTGAGTTAACTTTTGTGCATGGTATAAGATAATGGTCTACTTCCATTCTTTTGCATGTAGCTGTCCAGTTTTCCCAACATCAATTATTGTAGAGACATTCCTTTTCCCGTTGTATGTTCTTGGCTCCTTTGTCAAAGATTATGTGTCCATAGATGTGTGGATTTATTTCTGGGCTCTCAATTCTGTTCTATTGATCTGTGTGTCTGTTTATCTGCCAGTACCATGGTGTTTTGCTTACTATAGCTTTGTATTTTATTTTGAATTAAGGAGGGTGGTACCTCCAGTTTTGTTCTTTTTTCTCAGGATTGCTTTGGCAATTGGAGGTCTTTTGTTGTTCCATATAAATTTTAGGATTCTTTGTTCTATTTCTGGGAAAGATGTCATTGGTATTCTGAATGGGATTGCATTGACATTGAATCTGCAGTTTGCTTCATGTAATATGGACTTTTTACATGAGCTTGTTCTTCCAATCCATGAGCACAGAATATGTTTTCATTTCTTTATGTCATCATTGATTTCTTTCAATCATGTCTTATAGTTTTCAGTGTTTAGATCTTTCACCTCCTTGGTTAAATTTATTCCTAGTTATTATATCCTTTTTTGTTGGGATTATAAAGCGGATTGTATTCTTGATTTGTCTTTCTGTTAGTTCATTGCTAGTGTTAAAAAATGCGAATGATATTTGTATGTTGATTTTGTATCCTGCAACTTCACTGAATTCATTATTTTTTAACATAGTTTTTTGGTGGATTCATTAGGGTTTTCTATGTATAGAATCATGTCATCCACAAATAGTGACAGTTTTACTTCTTCCTTTCCAATTTGGATCCCTTCTATTTCTTTTTCTTGCCTAGTTCCTCTACCTGGACTTCCAATCCTATGTTGAATAACAGTGGTTAGAGCAGGGACCCTTGTCTTGTTCTTGTTTTTAGAGGGATAGCTTTCAGCTTTCCTCCATTGATTAGGGTGTTGGCTGTGGGTTTGTCATATATGGCCTTTATTATATTGAGGTACTTTCCTTCTATGCCCATTTTGTTTAGATTTTTTGTCATAAATTGATGTAGGATCTTGTCAAATGCTTTCACTCCATCTATTGAGATGATTACGTGATTCCTAGTCTTCATTTTGTCAATGTGATGTATCAAACTGATTGATTTGCGGATGTTGAACCATCCCTGCAACCCTGAATAATTCCCGCTTGATAGTGGTGTAGGACCTTTTAATGCTTTGTTGTATTTGATTTGCTAAGATTTTGTTAAAGATTTTTGCATCTATATTCATCAGCGGCATTGGCTTGTAATTTTCCATTTGGGTTGCCTTGTCTGGTTTGGGTGTCAGGGTAATCTTGGCCTTGTAAAATGTTTTGGGAAGCATGCTGCCCTTTTCAAGTTTTCAGAATAGTTTGAGAAGGATAGGTGTTAAATCTTCTTTGAATGGTTGCTAGAATTCACCAGAGAAGCTGTCTGGTCTGGACTTTGTTTTTTGTGAGGTTTTTGATTACTGTTTCAATCTCTTTGCTAGGGATTGGTCTATTCAGATTCTCTGTTTCTCCTTAATTCAGTTTTTGAAGGTTACATGATTCTAAAAATTTATCCATTTCTTATAGGTTATCCAGTTTGTCAGCATATAGCATTTCATAGTATTCTTTTATAATCCTTTGTATTCCTGTGTTGTCGGGTGGAATTTCTACTCTTTCATTTTTGATTTTATTTCTTTGAATGTTGTTTCTTTTTTCCTTAGTGAGTCTGGCTAAAGATTTGTCAATTTCGTTTATCTTCTCAAAGAACCAGCGTTTTTCATTCATCCTTTCTATTGTTTTTTTTTCTCCCTATTTTATTTATTTCTTCTCTGGGTTTTATTATTTGCTTCCTTCCTCTGACTTTCAGTTTTGTTTGTTCTTCTTTCTAGTCTTTTAGGTATAGGATCAGATTGTTTATTGGAGATTTTTCTTGTTTCTTGTGGTAGGCCTGTATTGGTGTAACTTTCCCCATTAATAGTGCTTTTGCTGCATTCTGTAACGTTTGTTATATTGTGTTTTCCTTTTCATTTGTCTGTGGGTATTTTTTGATTTCCCCTTTTATTTCTTCATTGATTGAACAGTTGTTCAGTAGCCTGTTGCTTTGTCTCCACATATTTGTGACTTCCCATCTTTTTCTTCCATTTGATTTCTAGTCTTATAGTGCTGTAGTTGGAAAAGATGCTTGATATTTCAATTTTCTTAAATTTATGGAGGCTTGCTTTGTTTCTCAGCATATTGTCTGTCTTTGAGAATGTTCCATGTGCACTTGAGAAGAATATGTATTCTGCTGTTTGTGGATGGAATGTTCTATATATATCTATTAAGTCCAATCATCTGGTCTAGTGTTTCATTTAAGGCCACCATATCATTTTTGACACTCTGTCTGGATGACCTATCTATTGACGTAAGTGGGGTGTTGAGGTCTCCTGCTATTATTTTGTTTCTGTTAATTTCTCCCTTAAGACCTGCTAATATTTGATCTATATACTTTGGTGCTCCTGTGTTAAGTGCATATATATTCATAAATGTTATGCCTTCTTGGTGGAATGTTCCTTTTATCATTATGTAGTGCACTTGTTTGTCTTTCGTTATCTTTTTTATCTTGAAGTCTCCTTTGTGCTATATAAGTATTGCAAGACATGCTTTCTTTTGTTTGCCATTTTCTTGGAGTATCATCTTCCCTCCCTTCATTCTGAGCCTGTGATTGTCTTTAGAGCTGAGATGTGTTTCCTGGAGGCAGCATATTGTTGGGTCTTGTTTTTTACTAGTTCAGCCACTCTGTGTCTTTTGAATGTTGAATTCAATCCATTTATGCTTAGAGTGATTATCGATATATGAAGGTTTAATTCTTCCATCTTTTTTTTTGTTTTCCAGTTGTTCTATGTTTGCATTGCTTCTTTTCCCTTGTATTTCTGTCTGCCATTTCAGTTTGGTGGTTTTTTTGTGCCGGTTTTCTCTTTACATGTGATTTGTGACTCTGTTTCAATTTTTGTTCTGTGGTTACCATGAGGTTCATATAATAGATCTCATAGATGAGATAGTCCTTTTCTGATAGCCTCTTGTCTCCATTGGTCTATGCAGGTTCCATCCCTTTCCTCTTCCCTATCTATGTTTTGTTGTTACAAGTTATTCTTTATTGCGTTCTGATTTTGTGCCCAAATTGAAGTGGTTATTGTTATTTTTGAGGTTTTCTTTCCCTTCATCTTTTGTGTTGTAATTAATTGTTTGCTAGCCACTTCTGATATACAGGTGCAACTTTATGTTTCTGCTTGTCTAATTATCACCTTGCTCAAAGCTTTGTAAACTTTTTCCTTTTGGTTTCCTGTAGGAGGGCTCCCTTCCTCCTTTCTCATCTCAGGGCTAGTGGTGAAGAACTCCCTCACCTTTTGTTTATCTGGGAAAGCTTTTATTTCTCCATCATATCTTATGGATAATTTCACTGGGTAGAGTATTCTCGGCTGATAGTTTTTGTCTTTCAGTATTTTGAATATAGCATTCTGCTTTCTCCTGGCCTGTAAGTTTTCTGCTGAGAAATCCGCTGACAGCTAGATGGGGCTTCACATGTAGGTTATTTTCTTCTCTCCTAATTTCCTCAGTATTTTTTTCTTTGCCATTGACTTTTGCCAGTTTTAATCTGATATGCCTTGGAGAAGGTCTTTTTGCATTGGTGTGATTAGGAGTTCTATTAGCTTCATGTACTTGTGTGTCCTGGTCCTTCGCCAGGTTTGGGAAGTTCCCAGCTATTATTTTTTTGAATAAAATCTGCTCCTTTCGCCCACTCTTCTTCCTCTAGAATATTTATAATCCTTATGTTACTTTTCCTAATTGAGTTGGATATTTGTCAAAGAATTTTTCCTTTTTAAAAAAGTCTTTTCTCTCTCTCCTCATCCACGTGGATCATTTCTAGGTTTCTATCTTCAAGCTCACTGATTCTCTCCATCATGAACGTCTGATGTATTTTTTATGCTTTGTGCATCATTTTTTATCTCCTTAATTGAGTTGTTCATATCTAGAATTTCTGTTTGTATTTTTTTTTAGAGCTTCGGCCTTTTGGTGAAGTATTCCTTCTGTTCATCAATTTTATCCCTGAGCTCATTGAACTGTCTTTCTGAATTTTATTGTAGCTCATTGAGTTTCTTTATGACAGCTAGTTTGAATTCTCTGTGGGTCATAGTGTATTCTTGTGTGACTTCAAGTTTGGTTTCTGGAGAGTTGATATTTTCCTTCTGTTCTGCCATGTTACACTAGTTCTTCATGTTGTTTGATGAATTGATCCACTGCTGGCACATTTGTGGTAGTAACCACCTTTTCTACTTGGATAAGGCTTTAGTTACTTTGGTTCTGTGTTGCATCTCGCTGTACTTGAGAGCCTGCACTTTCCACCTTCCATTGCCTCTGTTAGAGGTGTCATCAGTGCCCTTTCTTTTTTTTTTTTGTGAGGAGGATTGGCCCTGAGCTAACATCTGCCATTCCTCCTCTTTTATGCTAAGGAAGACTGGCCCTGGGCTAACATCCATGCCCATCTTCCTCCACTTTATATGGCATGCCGCCATAACATCGCTTGCCAAGCGGTGTGTTGGCGCATGCCTGGGATCTGAACCAGTGAACACCGGGCCACGGCAGCGGAGCGGGCACACTTCACCACTTGTGCCACTGGGCTGACCCCTTCAGTGCCCTTCTTATGCTGCTTGTTTCTCTGAAGTTGGTGGTGCCTTGCTGCATTCAATGTTGCTGGAGACTCCAGTGTTGCCACTGGGCTCTCTGGGCTGTAAGCACTTCTGCTACTTCTGGGGTTGCCTGGGTCTTGTGTTCCCCTGCTTGCTCTCTGGGCTTTCCATGGGCTTGGGTGTTGCTGCCCAGTGCATCACCTGTGCTTCAGCTCCTGGTTTATCTGGGGGTGCTGGTATCACCGCTGCCAGGATTGCTGGGTTCACAGGTGTCGCTCATGCTCTAGGGGGCACAGGTTCTTGTAATTCAGCCTCTGTTTCTTGTAGAGCTGTTGTTGGGGATGCTGCCACTGGGGACTGGGTCTCAGGTTCTGCTGTGATTCCTGAGACCTCAGGTTGCAGGTGCCACCTGCCACTGCCGGGGGAGGAGTGGTGGCTAAGCTGCAAGTGTTGATGCTAGTCCTGCAGTCTCTGGTCACTGCTGCCCACTGGTGTGATTCGTGAGACCTCAGGTTAGGGCACCCTGCTCCTGCAGGTGAAATCCACATTGGGTTGCTGTCCCCACTGCTGGAGAGATCAGCGACACTGCAAAGGGAGGAGGAGGGGCTATGTTACTGGCACTGCTCTGTGTCCTAACACCCCAAGACATGAGTGTCCACCTGCCACCACTGAGGGTGGCCAGGGTCACTGCCTCTGGTCTGTGGTGCTGCTGTGTGCTGGTAGTCTGCTCTGAAACTTCAGATGAGAGTGCCCCACCCCTGCTGGGGAAATTTCTGCCTTGAATATCAGTCTCTACTGCTGGAAAGGCCGTCACCATTGGCATGGGATGGAGCAGGGGCCAGGTCTCTGGTTTTGTCCTGTGTCCTGAAGCCTCAGGGCGTGTGCACCCCCCACCAACCCTAGGAGGGGCAGGAGTCACAGCTTTGGTTGTCAGTGCTGGTGTTTATGCTGATGATCTACTCTGAGACCTTTGATCAGGGCACCCCACCACTGCTGGGTAAACTCATGCCTTGCATGTAGTCCCCACTGGTGGAAAAATGAGACTGCTGATCATGGAGGAGGAGGGGGCTGTGTTGCTGGCTCTACTGTGGTCTGGAGCCTCAGGACATGTGTATCACTCACCACTGCTGTCAGGGGGCGGTTGCCAATCCATGAGTGCCTGAATTGCCCTTGTAGCCTGTGGGCACTGGCGTGTGCAATGGTGTAAGGATCTGTGTATTGGATTGCTGCTGCCAGGGGAGAGGGAGGGTGCTTTCGCCTCACTCCAATGCATCTCAGAGGTCCAGTCTACACATCTTCAGATGTATAGAGGCATGGATCACTCCAGCATTCTGGTGCGCTGTGCAGGGAGTCCTTTGTGGGTCACTGCATGTCAGACTGGGTGTAACTTAAAGGGGAGAGACAAAGAGAACAATTCTCTCCACCACAATGCCGATGTGACTTCTGGCCCAACTTTTTGTAGGACTGTCCATAAGACTGGATTATTGAGTTCTCACACCTGCCGTAGGTTTTTGTACAGCCCCTGGACTAAGAACTATGTTTACATTTTTAAATGATTGAAAAAATCAAAGGAAAATTAATATTTTGTGAGCCCTGGGGAGGATTTGAAATTCACACTTTAGTGTTTGTAAACAAAATTTATGCCCTTGTGGTTGTGTGTCACCTACAGTTGCTTTTGTGTGACAACAGCAGAATTGAGTTGTTGCAAAGAAGATCAGGTGACTCACAAAGCCCAAAATATTTACTATTTGTCCTTTACAGAAAAGTTGTCATTTAAAACATGACAGTGACAACTAGCAGACTCTGAGAAGGCTTCCAGAGAAAACATCCAATAAAAAGTTATGCATATGCTGACACTGAGAAAAGTGGAGGAATTAGGCAGAAGAAGGGAAATTTGGTGAGGGAACAGCAGCCAGTAGCAGAGAGCTCTTAGAGAGTCTCATCTCGGGGCAGAGGTGAGGACAAAGAGCAAGTGACGTAACTTAGTATCTACATGTTTCTACAGAACACAGTATCCATCTGGGTTAAGTCTGAGGATATTTATTACTACTTCAGTAGATTGGAGTTAAGAAATTCCAGAGTGATTTCATCAATGAACTGTAACGGGGTTCAGAGTTACCATTCTGTGAGTCTCTTGTTTTAGTTCCATGCTTTTTAGGATTTTCCTTTTCAGAAATAACAGAAATAAATCCCTAAACAGGAACAATGGCTAACATCACAAATACCTGTGTAACTTCAATCCTGAAACAAACCAACTAACATAAATGTTCATAGTTTTACATTTGCTTTCTATAATCTTTAAATAAAAAAGGGTTATTATAGAAAAAAAATCAGCTTTTCTATTTCTAGACTCATTTTCCTCCCTCCAAGTACAAACACCCTTAGGAACCTATACTTTACACTATAAATAAGCAAGGTTTACTAAGAATCTCCCTGTGTTTAAATCATGTCCTGTCCTAAATTCTAAAAAGTATTAAAGTATGTCATCCTCATGTCTCCCCCAGGAGGTAGTGCATTAATGCAAGTACAGCCAGGTCAATGGCCCAATGTACTGAGCTCTTGGAGGTTGGCTGAATAGTGCCCCCTAGAGTTGTGCAGGTCTAATCCCCAGAACCTCTGAATGGTACCTCACAAGGCAGAGGGACACTGCAGGTATGAGGAAGTTAAGAATCTTGAGATAGGGAGATTATCCTAGATGATCTTCTTGGGCCCAATGTCATTACAAGGGTCCTTATAAGAGGGAAGTAGGAGGGTGGGTGTGATAGAGAGAAGAAGGAAGGAAGGAAGAAGAGGTCAGTGAGCAGAAAAGATGCCACACTGGTGGATTTGGAGATGGAGCAGGGAGCCACAAGGCAAGCAATGCAGGCAGAATCTAGAAACTGGAAAAGCTAGGAACAGGGACCAGAAATGAAAAGAGGAATGCAGGCCTGCTGACACATTTTAGACTCTTGCTCTCCAGAACAAGAAGGGAATGATTTTGTATTACTTTAATCCACTGTGTCTATGGTAAGTTGTTACAGGTTCAATAGGAAATGAATCTTCTCCATTATCTCGGTTGATTATGCAGCCAGGGCCCTATCTCCTCTGGCTGTCCACCCGGGCCTGCACAGTCCTTAGATGCTAATAGAGGGACATCGGTGCTTTTCATTATACTCAGGTAGGGGCTTGTCTGGGTCCGTTTAAGGGCGTCTTCCAGCTGTACCAGGCCTCAGCCAACAGGACCAGCAGGACCAAGAGAATCAGGCCAGCCAGGCTCAGCCGGACTTGATTCTCTGCAGAAGGATGCCAAGCAGTAGGCTCTGAGAGAAAAGGATAAAAGGTTACAGAGGGGGCACCAAGGCCGTTCCACTAACATACTGCAAAACACCAGCACATTTCTCCGTCTACTGGCTCTGGCATGTAGCCAGCCCAGCCCAACCTGTCAGATAAGCAATTACTTACTTTTCTTTCCTCCTGTCATTGTGGGCATGGTCGTGATCCCTTGAGGGAATTCTTGGGTCAAGAAAGACAGGAGTGGGGAACAGGGTGCCTCCAGTCTGGCCCACTGGAGACCTGCTTGCTCTTTCCTTGCTAGTTCCCTCTGATTAAACCACGGACTCAGCAAACAGGAATGGCCTCCTTGACATTCTATGCACACGTGAAGCTCCTTCTACCTCATGCCTTTTGCACCCGCTATTCTCTCTGCCTCTGTGCTCCTTCTACAAAGATTAGCAGTTACTCACCAGGAGAAGGTCTGGGCTTCACGACATCAGGATCGTGAGGAGCTTCAGCATTGGATGAAATGGGAATGGTTTTCTTTCTCTCTGCCCAGGCTCCCTTCTACCCAGATTCCCCATGACTACACTGCCCTTCCCCAGCCCTCTGGGCATGTGGTAGGAGGGCTGCAATGTGGGTGAGGGGAGTGAGTTCCTCAGAGCTTCCTGTATAAGCAGATGGTGGTACACCACCTTCCCACTCAACGGTCCTCCTTTTCCCAATCACTGCTCCACCGGAACAGTGTTGGTCTCCAGGAGGGGACATGAGGATGGGTGGGCTGAGGCTTCCTCACCTCTGACCTGAAGCTGCAATGGATCACTGGGGTGAGACCACAGATAGGGGTAATAGCGCAGGACATCACAGCATCTGTAGGTCCCGGCCTATGCTGAGGATACTTGATTCAAGAGGAGCAAGGTACCTTCACACACGGCACAGTTTCTGAGTGCTCTCTCGGACCTCACCACAATCACAAAGCACAGAAGTGTTGACTCCGTTTCTTAGAAAATGGGAAAGAGCTTTGACCACCTCATAGTACTAGATGATGAAGGACTCGGAAATGGAAATTTATATCAATATAGAGATCAGCACGTGATGGCCTGCAGACAAAACCTGGCACATCACTGTTATCGTGTGGCCCTCGAACTCAGAATGGATTTTGCACTTTTAAACTGTTGAAACAAATTGAAAGAGCAACAATATTGTGCAACACATACGAGCTCTCTGGTATCCAAATTTCAGTGCCCGTTCATAACGTTTTGTGGGAACATGACCTTGCTCGCTGGCTTCTGTATATGGTCCGTGGTGGCTTTGGTGCTACAAAGTCAGAGCTGAGTAGTAGCGAAAGAGAACAGACACCCACAAAGCTGAAAACCTCTACTATCTGGCCTATTATGGGAAATATTTGCCCACCCGTGAAGTAGAGGAAGAACAGCACAGGAAAAAGCTAGCAGAGATAAACGCACAGTGTGGTGATAGCAGAGCCGAGGGGAGAGCTCATTTAAAGAACCAAGAATTCAGCAGTTATATTGAAATTTGTGGAAAAAGTATGCATTTGCATTGCGAAAAAGCAGCCACAGACAACAAATAAAGAATTGTGTTGGCTAGATTCCCATAAAGCATGGCTAGATTCCAATAAATCTTTTCTTTAACCAAATAGGCAGTGAGCTGGATTTAACCCTCAGATCATAGCCTCCCAATCTCTAGTCTATCAATCTCTTATGTATTTTGACCCCAATAGATTTTGTTTGCGTGTGTATTTGTGTTTTCCTTTAGGACTCCCTCCTCCCTCTATCCACAGTGCCTGGATTATCTAGTCTACTTGCTTTGTGATCTTTAGGCTCAACAATTCCACATCTGTATCTCCAGTCCTGCATGCTCTGGCTCAAGAATTATAAAGCTGACTTCCAGGGGTACATTTCCCCTAGTCTGATGCTCAGCCAACTCAAAAGCAACAAATCCAAGCGGAAACCTCTCACCTTCCGCCCCACCCTTGGAAACTCCCCATGTGTCTATTTCTCCATGAACGGTCCCCCAGTGCAGCGACATCACAGGCACAGATAGAGACGTGACTTGGGACTGGAATCAAGTTCATAGTAAATTCTTCTCAGCACATAGGCAAGGAGTGACAACGGCCACACCACAGAAGGTCTTGTCTCAACAGTCCTTAATCCTGTACACAATTTGCTTCTATATATGTGGGGAAAATGATGCTCAGAGGAGGGAAAAGACTTACCCAGGGGGACACAGTGAATTAATTGTAAAAACAGCTCTCATAATTTTTGAGTCCACAAGCCCAGTGTTGGGAGGAAGCCTTCAGAGAACCAGGTTGAGTCCAGAACCCCCTCGAACAGTTATCCTGAGCTGACACTATGAGTATTTGTCCTTCTGGGAGTAGGGCACAGTGAGTGAGTGGCTATGAATCCTCGACGTTCTCAGAAATATTGGGAATGTGCATCAATGACGAATGGTATCTATGGGCATTATTGATTTGATTTGCAATTCATAGACCCTCTAACCTTCTGCTGATCCTTGTGGAGAGCAACTTCCTTTATCTGTTTGCTCCCTGCCTCCAGCCATCAGAAGCCCTTTGAAAAAGCTGGCTCTATCTCTGGTAAATAATCCTTTTATCCAAATCTGAGAGAAGAGAAAATGGAAAGTCTTTGTTTCAGTTTTGCACCTAAACTCGGTTACTCACCAGTTGAATGTCTTTGCTTCCTGGAGTACAGATCTCCAGGAGCTCCTGCAAATGGGGATGAAATCAGAGTGGTTTTCTTCTTCTAGTCTACCTGAATGTTTTTTCAGTTTTCCATCTAAACTCAGTTACTCACCAGTTGAAGGTCTGGACGTCGTGGGATCAGGACCTTCAGGAGCTTCTGCAAATCGGGCTGAAATCAGAGTGGTTTTCTTTTTTTTTTTTTTTTTTTAAAGATTTTATTTATTCAGTTTTTTCCCCCCAAAGCCCCAGTAGATAGTTGTACGTCATGGGTTCACATCCTTCTAGTTGCTGTACGTGGGACTCGGCCTCGCGTTGGACGGAGAAGTGGTGCCTTGGGGCGCTCCCGGGATCGAACCCGGGCCGCCAGCATCAGAGCGCGCGCACTTAACCGCTAAGCCACGTAGACGGCCCAAGAGTGGTTTTCTTTCTCTCTTTTACTTGAATGTTTTTTACTTTTCCATCTAAAGTGAGTTACTCACCAAGAAAATATGTGGAGTTCATGGGATCAGGAGCTTCTGCAAATGGGGCTGAAATGGGAGTGGTTTTCTTTCTCTCTTCTCAGGCTCCCTTCTACCCAGATTCCCCACGACTACACTGCCCTTACCCGGTCCCCTGGCATGTGGTAGGAGGGCTGCATAGTGGATGAGGAGAGTGAGCTCCTCAGAGCTTCCTGTCTAAGCAGATGGTGGTGACACCGCCTTCCCACCACACTGTCCTCCTTTTCCCAATCACTGCTCCACCTGGACCATGTCGGTCTCCAGGAGGGGACATGAGGATGTGTGCACTGGGGCTTCCTCACCTCTGACCGGAAGCTGCAATGGGTCACTGGCATGAGACCACACATAGGGGTAACGGCTGAAGACACCATAGCATCTGTAGGTCCCCGCCTGTGTGGGGGAGACTTGATTCAACAGGAAGACAGCCTGATGTCCACCACCCTTGGGGGTGGAGCTTTGGTTCTGGATGGCGTGAACTTCATCTTCTTCGATAAGAATAAATGCGTCAAACTTGAGTCTTGAGAAACACTGCAACTTCACATTCTTCCCTGAAGCCACCACAGTGCCAGTCATGCTTGAGAGGGAGGGTTTGTCATAAGCTCCTGAGAAAGAAGGAAGTTTGGTGACAAAGTGCAGGGCCACCACATGCATTGTCCCTTTTTGTTCCCCAGGAGCAGACAGGGCTCTGGTTTCTATCCCCTTGTCTCGCCCTGAGGAATCTGTCTCTGCATCACCCTCGATTCCTTCCTAAGGATAGGAGTTTTTGTCCTCTGTGCTTTTGTATCTGCAAAGTCTGGTTCTTCCCTCTGTAAAGGGGTGAGTCCTGGCTCTGCTGCCTCTGTGTACACTCACCGGTCATCACCAGCTGCAGGGGGTCACTGAACTGGGACCAGCTATCTCCACTCTGAAAGGAGCAGTGGTACAGCCCTGCCCTGTCTGGTGTCATCTGTGCAATTTCCAAAGTATTGGTAGTCTTAGACAGCAGTTGTTTCTCTGTGTGTGAGCGCTCAGGGCTTCCCACTTTAGATATCGCATATGCTGTAGCTTCTGCAGGCCCTTGGCACTGGATGCTCACTGGTTCCTTGGACAGAACCATGGATTCAGGCACAGCTGTGATATCAGGTCGGGGGAGATTTCCTAGAAGAAAGGGAACAGGTAACAGACTTACAGGTGAGTCTGTTCTTCACACCATCCATCCACTTCATCCCCTCTTACAGCCACTGGTCAGAATGCTGAGTCCGCTCCTCTCAGCTGCCAAGAGAGCTGATATCTAGCCTAAACCAGGAGAAGGGACTTGGGCATATTAAGAGGAATACTTACTGTTCTGTGCCTGAGTGCACTGGCCTGGATACAACCCTGGAAGGAAACAGCAGGTGAGACAGCTCAGCTTTCTAGAACCGGCAGCCCTGCCCCCTGTAGCCTTGTATTTGTAGCTGGGCCCCTGTCTCCCAGACTCACCAAGACAGAGCAGGGTGGGAAGAACCAGGGACATGGTCCTGTGTCCAAGTTGTCCTGCTGGCCCCAGCGATGTGTTTTTATGAGGAACAGATAACTCTGCCAGTGACACAGACCTCCAAGAAGTGTGGGTGACCCCACTCTCACCGCCAGAGTGAAGACAATCCACATCCTCTTTCTTCCTCCTGGGTGGGGCTTCCAGAAGTGCCTGACATCATGAAGACGTAATTATCTGAACTCCAGACTACAATCATTCCAGACTTATCCCTACTTTCTGTCCATGGTTCCACATGAGCACTTTAAACTTTCTGTATAAAGTGAGTGGTAAGTGAGATCACAAGCAACGAGCAGGACGGAAATAATTCCCTGCCTGAGATTTGCTCTGAAGTACCATGTGAGCTCATGGCTCTTGCTTCTTAATGTTGATCTTCTGTCTCTTTCTGTACAGCAGGGGGCAATGATAATGAATTTCTGAAAAGCTGTACTCACAGTGTGTGCACATTGTCCAGAACAAGTGTTGCTAGAGAGACAACAGCATAACTGTTCGTTCTTCCTCTGCCTCTATCAATAGTCCCCACATATTGTTGGCACCTATTCTGTTGAAGGGTGTAAATGATGAACCTAAAGAAGGTACCTTCATGGATGTTGTCAGACCTTTATTCTTAAACTATCACACCGGCTGAACCTTACTGAGTAGCTGTGCCATCCAGTCTTCTGGATCAACATGTAATTTTGATTTAAAATCTTTCCCTCATTCCACCTCCATGAGACGCTCTTCTCCACAAATCTGAAATAATTTAATCCTAACCCTTACTTCGTTTACGTTTTATGAACATTACGTGTCAGAAGATTACGTATGTATAACCTTCACAAGAATGGTGGTAGGTTGAGTCATTGCTCTTGTTATTATTATATATGTTTTCCAATTATTTTGTTCAGGTCGTAATGGTCTACAACATCGTGTAATTTCAGGTGTACATTATTATTTATGTGTATAGACTGCATCATGCTCACCACCCATAGTCCAGTTTTTATCCATCACCATACATATGTCCCCTTTACCCCTTTGACCTCCCCACCACCCACTTCCCCTCTGGTAACCACTAGTCTGCTTTCATTATCCAAGTGTTTGCTTATCTTCCACATATGAGTGAAATCATGTAATGTTTGTCTTTTTCTGTCTGGCTTATTTCATTTAACATCATACCCTCAAGATCCATCTATGCGGCTGCAAATGGGATGCTTTGTCTTTTTTTCTGGCTGAGTAGTATTCCATTGTTTCTTTATTCCACGTCTTCTTTATCCATTCATCAGTTGATGGGCACTGGGTTACTTCCACGTCTTGGTTATAGCTAATAATGCTGCAATGAACATAGGGGTGCATGTCTCTTTGAATTGTTGATTTCAAGTTCTTTGGATAAATACCCAGTAAGGGCTCTATCCAGTTGATACCAGTATTGTATAGTATTTCTATTTTTAATTTTTTGAGTCATCTCCATACTGTTTTCCATAGTGGCTGCACAAGTTTGCATTTCTAACAGCAGTGTATGAGGGTTCCCTACTCTCCACCTCCTCTCAAACGTTTGTTATTTTTTTGCCTTGATAATCATAGCCATTCTAACAGGTATACAGTGATAAGTCATTGTAGTTTTGATTTGTATACTCCTAATAATTAGTGACATTGAACATCTTTTCAAGTGCCTGTTGGTCATCTGTATATCTTCTTTGGAAAAATGTCTGTTCATATGCTCTGCTCATTTTATGATCGGGTTGTTTGTTTTTTGTTGTTGAGTTGTATGAGTTCTTATATATTTTGGAAATTAAGCCCTTGTTTGATATATGATTTGCAAGTATTTTCTCCCTGTTGGTTGGTTGTTTTTTCATTTTGTTCATGGTTCCTTTGACTTGTAGAAGCTTTTGAGTCTGATGTAGTCCCATTTGTTTATTTTTTCTTTCGGTACCCTTGCCTGAGTAGACATGGTGTTCAAAAAGATACTGCAACGACCAGTGTGAAAGAGTGTATTGCCTATATTTTCTTCTAGGTGTTTTATGGTTTCAGGTCTTACATTCAAGTCTTGAATCCATTTTGAGTTAACTTTTGTGCATGGTATAAGATAATGGTCTACTTCCATTCTTTTGCATGTAGCTGTCCAGTTTTCCCAACATCATTTATTGAAGAGACTTTCCTTTTCTCATTCTATGTTCTTGGCTCCTTTGTCAAAGATTATTTGTCCATAGATGTGTGGATTTATTTCTGGGCTCTCAATTCTGTTCCATGGATCTGTTTGTCTGTTTATCTGCCAGTACCATGCTGTTTTGCTTACTATAGCTTTGTATTTTATTTTGATTTAAGGAGGGTGATACCTCCAGTTTTGTTCTTTTTTCCCAGGATTGCTTTGGCTATTGGAGGTATTTTGTTGTTCCATATGAATTTTAGGATTCTTTGTTCTATTATTGGGAAAGATGTCATTGGTATTCTGAATGGGATTGCATTGACATTGAATCTGCAGTTTGCTTCATGTAATATGGACTTTTTAACCTGAGTTTATTCTTCCAATCCACGAGCACAGAATATCTTTTCATTTCTTTATGTCATCATTGACTTCTTTCAATAATGTCTTATTGTTTTCAGTGCTTAGGTCTTTCACCCCCTTGGTTAAATTTATTCCTATTTACTATATTCTTTTTTGTTGGGATCGTAAAGCAGATTGTATTCTTGATTTGTCTTTCTGATAGTTCATTTTTAGAGTTTAAAAATGCGAATGATATTTGTGTGTAGATTTTGTATCCTGCAACTTCACTGAATTCATTAAATTTTTAACATAGCTTTTTGTTGGATTCATTAGGGTTTTCTATGTATAGAATCATGTCATCCACAAATAGTGACAGTTTTACTTCTTCTTTTCCAATTTGGATCCCTTCTATTTCTTTTTCTTGCCTAGTTCCTCTACATAGGACTTCCAATCCTATGTTGAATAACAGTGGTGAGAGCAGGGACCCTTGTCTTGTTCTGGTTCTTAGAGGGATATCTTTCAGTTTTCCTCCATTGATTATGGTGTTGGCTGTGGGTTTGTCATATATGGCCCTTATTATATTGAGGTACTTTCCTTCTATGCCCATTTTGTTTAGAATTTTTGTCATAAATGAATGTAGGATCTTGTCAAATGCTTTCGCTCCATCTAGTGAGATGATTACATGATTCCTATTCTTCAGTTTGCCAATGTGATGTATCAAATTGATTAATTTGCGGATGTTGAACCATCCCTGCATCCCTGAATAAATCCTGCTTCGTTGTGGTGTATGACCTTTTAATGCTCTGTTGTATGCGATTTATTAATATTTTGTTAAAGATTTTTGCATCTTTATTTGTCAGCGATATTGGCCTGTAATTTTCCATTTTGGGTTGTCCTTCTCTGGTTTGGTTGTCAGGGTAATGTTGGCCTTGTAAAATGTGTTGTGAAGCATACTGCCCTGTTCAAGTTTTCAGAATAATTTGAGAAGGAGGGCTATTAAATCTTCTTTGAATGGTTTGTAGAATTCACCAGAGAAGCTGTCTGGTCTGGACTTTGTGTTTTGGGAGGTTTTTGATTACTGTTTCAATCTCTTTGCTAGGGATTGGTCTATTCAGATTCTCTGTTTCTCCTTAATTCAGTTAGTTGAAGGCTATATGATTCTAAAAATTTGTCCATTTCTTATAGGTTATCCAGTTTGTCAGCATATAGCATTTCATAATATTCTTTTACAATCCTTTGTATTTCTGTATTGTCGGGTGTAATTTCTACTCTTTCATTTTTGATTTTATTTCTTTGAGTCTTCTTTCTTTTTTCCTTAGTGAGTCTGGCTAAAGATTTGTCAATTTCGTTTATCTTCTGAAAGAACCAGCTTTTTTCATTCATCCTTTCTATTTTTTTTTTTTTTAGTTTCTGTTTCATTTATTTCTTTTCTCATTTTTATTATTTGCTTCCTTCCTCTGACTTCCAGTTTTGTTTGTTCTTCTTTTTCTAGTCTTTTAGGCACAGGATCAGCTTGTTTATTGGAGATTTTTCTTGTTTCTTCTGGTAGGCCTGTATTGCTGTAACTTTCCCCATTAATAGTGCTTTTGCTGCATTCTGTAAGGTTTTTTATATTGTGTTTTCCTTTTCATTTGTCTGTGGGTATTATTTGATTTCTCCACTTATTTCTTCATTGATCAAACAGTTGTTCAGTAGCCTGTTGCTTGGTCTCCACATATTCGTGACTTTCCATCTTTTTCTTCCATTTGATTTCTAGTTTCATAGCACTGTATCTGGAAAAGATGCTTGATATTTCAATTTTCTTAAATTTATGGACGCTTGCTTTGTTTCTCAACATATGGTCTGTCTTTGAGAATGTTCCATGTGCACTTGAGAAGACTACGTATTCTGCTGTTTTTGAATGGAATGTTCTGTATATATCTATTAAATCCAGTCATCTGGCCTAGTGTTTCATTTAAGGCCACTCTTTCCCTGTTGACTTTCTGTCTGGATCATCTATCCATTGACATACGTGTGATATTGAGGTCCCCTACTATTATTTTGTTGCTGTTAATTTCTCCCTTAAGGTCTGCTAATAGTTGCTTTATATACTTTGGTGCTCCTGTGTTAGGTGCATATATATTCATAAGTGTTATGCCTTGGTGGAATGTTCCTTTTATCATTATATAGTGCCCTTGTTTGTCTTTCGTTATCTTTTTTATCTTGAAGTCCGCTTTGTCCTATATAGTATTGCAAGACACACGTTCATTTGTTTGCCATTTCCTTGGAGTATCATCTTCCCTCCCTTCACTCTGATCCTATGTTTGTCTTTAGAGCTGAGATGTGTTTCCTGGAGGCAACATATTGTTGTGTCTGTTTTTTTATCAGTTCAGGCACTGTGTGTCTTTTGATTGGTGAATTCAATCCATTTATGTTTAGAGTGATTATTGATGTATGAGGGTTTAATACTGCCATCTTTTTTTTTGTTTTCTGGTTGTTCTGTATTCGCACTGCTACTTTCCCCCTGTATTTCTGTCTGCCATTTCAGTTTGGTGGTTTTTTGTGCTGGTTTTCTCTTTATTTATGATTTGTGATTCTGGTCCAATTTTTTATTGATGTTTTAATAATTTATAACATTGTGAAATTTTGCCTTGTATATTTTTGTTTGTCCATCACCATATATATGTCTCCCTTCACCCCTTGTGCCCACCACCCACCCCTATTTCCCCCGGTAACCACAATACAGTTTTCTCTGTCCATGTGTTGGTTTATATTCCACATATGAGTGAGATCATACAGTGTTTGTCTTTGTCTTTCTGGCTTACTTCACTTAACATAATACCCTCCAGGCCCATGCATGTTGTTGCAAAAGGGGCGATTTTGTCTTTTTTATGGTTGAGTAGTATTCCATTGTATATATATACCACATCTTCTTGATCCAATCATCAGTCGAGGGACACTTAGGGGTGCTTCCACTTCTTGGCTATAGTGAATAATGCTGCAATGAACATAGGGGTGCATAAGCTTCTTTGGATTGTTGATTTCAGGTTCATTGGATAGATTCCCAGTAGTGGGATAGCTGAATCATAGGGCATCTCTATTTTTAATTCTTTGAGGAATCTCCATATCGTTTTCCATAGAGGTTACACCAGTTTGCATTCCCACCATCTGTGTATGAGGGTTTCTGTTTCTCCACATCCTCTCCAACATTTGTTGTTTTTTGTCTTGGTGATTATAGCCATTGTAATGGGTGTGAGGTGATATCTTAGTGTTGTTTTGAATTGCCTTTCCCTGATGGTTAGTGATGTTGAACGTCTTTTCATGTACCTATTGGCCATCTGTATATCTTCTTTGGAGAAATGTTGTTCATTTCCTCTGCCCATTTTTTGATCGGATTGTTTTTTTTTTTGTTGTTGTTGTTCAGTTGTGTGAATTCCTTATATATTATGGAGATCAACCCCTTGTCAGATGTATGTTTTTCAAATATTCTCTCCCAGCTGGTTGGTTGTCTGTTCATCTTGATTCTGGTTTCATTTGTCTGGTAGAAGCTCTTTAATCTGATAAAGTCCCACTTGTTTATTTTTTATTTAGTTTCCCTAGTCTGGGTAGGCATGTCATCTGAAAAGATTCCTTTATGACCAATGTCAAATAGTGTGTTGCCTATATTTTCTTCTATGAGTTTTATAGTTTCAGGTCTCACCTTCAGGTCTTTGATCCATTTTGAGTTAATTTTTGTGAATGGAGATAGCAGATGGTCCACTTTCATTCTTTTGCATGTGGCTGTCCCCTTTCCCCAACACCATTTATTGAAGACACTTTCCTATCTCCATTCTATGTTCTTAGCTCCTTTGTCGAAAATTAACTGTCTGTATATGTGTGGTTTTATTTCTGGGCTTTCAATTCTGTTCCATTGATCTGTGTGTCTGTTTTTGTACCAGTACCATGCTGTTTTGATTACCAATGCTTTGTAGTATGTTTTGAAGTCAGGGATTGTGATGCCTCCAGCTTTGTTCTTTTTCATTAGGATTGCTTTAGCTATTCAGGGTCTTTTGTTGCCCCATATGAACTTTAGTATTCTTTTCTCTATTTCCGTGAAGAATGTCATTGGGATTCTGATTGGGATTGCATTGAATCTGTAGATTGCTTTAGGTAATATAGACATTTTAACTATGTTTATTCTTCTAATCCATGTGCATGGGATGTCTTTCCATTTCTTTATGTCATCCTCGATTTCTTTCAATAGTGTATTGTAGTTCTCATTGTATAGGTCCTTCACCTCCTTGGTAAGATTTATTCCTAGGTATTTTATTCTTTTTGATGCAATTGTAAATGGTATTATCTTTTTGAGCTCTCTTTCTGTTAGTTTGTTATTAGCATACAGAAATGCAACTGAGTTTTGTAGATTGATTTTGTACCCTGCGACTTTGCTGTAGTTGTTGATTATTTCTAATAGTTTTCCAACGGATTCTTTAGGGTTTTCTATGTATAAAATCATGTCATCTGCAAATAGTGAGAGTTTCACTTCTTTGTTGCCTATTTGGATTCCTTTTTCTTGCCTAATTGTTCTGGCCAAAACCTCCAGTACTATGTTGAATAGGAGTGGTGAGAGTGGGCAGCCCTGCCTCATTCCTGTTCTCAGAGGAATGGCTTTCAGTCTTTCCCCATTGAGTATGATGTTGGCTGTGGGTTTGTCATAAATAGCCTTTATTCTGTTGAGGTACTTTCCTGCTATACACATTTTGTTGAGAGTTTTTTATCATAAATGGGTATTGTATCTTGTCAAATGCCTTCTCTGTGTCTATTGAGATGACCACGTGGTTTTTATTCTTTGTTTTGTTGATGTGGTGTATCACGTTGATTGATTTGTGGATGTTGAACCATCCCTGTCTCCCTGGTATAAATCCCACTTAATCATGGTGTATGATCTTTTTAATGTATTGTTGTATTCGGTTTGCCAATATTTTGTTGAGGATTTTTGCATCTATGTTCATCAGTGATATTGGCCTGTAATTTTTCTTCTTTTTATTGTCTTTGTCTGGCTTTGGTATCAGGGTAATGTTGGCCTCATAGAATGATTTAGGATGTGTTCCATCTTCCTCTATTTTTTGGAATAGTTTGAGAAGGATGGGTATTAAATCTTCTTTGAATGTTTGGTAAAATTCACTGGAGAAGCCATCTGGTCCTGGACTTTTATTTTTTGGGAGGTTTTTGATTACCATTTCAATCTCTTTACTTGTGATTGATCTATTCATAGTCTCCATTTCTTC
The DNA here is from genome assembly GCF_057802395.1 of Ceratotherium simum simum. Lineage (NCBI taxonomy): Eukaryota > Metazoa > Chordata > Mammalia > Perissodactyla > Rhinocerotidae > Ceratotherium > Ceratotherium simum. The sequence continues at coordinate 5,416,496 of NC_141932.1, forward strand.
TTGGTTCAGTTTTGGGAGGTTGTATGACGCTAAGAATTTATCCATTTCTTCTAGATTGTCCAATTTGTTGGCATATAATTTCTCATAGTATTCTCCTATAATCCTCTGTATTTCCGTGGTATCCATTGTAATTTCTCCTCTTTCATTTATAATTTTATTTACTTGAGCCTTTTCTCTTTTTTTCTTAGTAAATCTGGCTAAGGGTTTGTCAATTTTGTTTATCTTCTCAAAGAACCAACTCTTTGTCTTATTAATCCTTTCTACTGTTTTTTTTTGGTCTCAATTTCATTTATTTCTGCTTTAATTTTTATTATTTCTCTTCTTCTGCTGACTTTGGGCTTTGTTTTTTCTTCTTTTTCTAGTTCTGTTAGGTGTAATTTAAGGTTGCTTATTTGGGCTTTTTCTTGTTTGTTAAGGTGGGCTTGTATCGCTATGAGTTTCCCTCTCAGGACGGCTTTTGCTGCATCCCATATGGTTTGGTATGGCATATTTTCCTTTTCGTTTGTTTCCAGATAGTTTTTGATTTCTCCTTTAATTTCATCAATGATCCATTGGTTGTTCAGTAGCATGTTGTTTAATCTCCACATTTTTGTCACTTTCCAGTTTTTTTTTTTTGTGGTTCATTTCCAGTTTCAAAGCATTTTGGTCTGAAAAGATGATTATTATGATTTCAATCTTCTTAAATGTATTGAAGCTTGCTTTGTTTCCCAACATATGGTCTATCCTTGAGAATGTTCCATGCGCGTTTGAGAAGAATGTGTAGTCAGCTGTTTTTGGATGGAGTGCTTTGTATATCTCTACTAGGTCCATCTCATCCAGTTTTTCATTTAAGTCCACTATTTCTTTATTGACTTTTTGTCTGGATGATCTATCCATTGACGTAAGTGGGGTATTAAGATCCCCTACTATTATTGCATTGTTGTTAATGTCTCCTTTTAGGTTTGTTAGTAGTTGCCTTATGTACATTGGTGCTCCTATGTTGGGTGCATATATATTTATAAGTGATATGTCTTCTTGGTGGAGTGACCCTTTTATCATTATATATTTCACTTCTTTGTCTCTCTCTGTTTTATCTTGAAGTCTACTTTGTCTGTCATGGGTGTGGCAACACCTGCTTTCTTTTGTTTGCCATTAGCTTGGAGTATTGTCTTCCATCCTTTCACTCTGAGCCTGTGCTTGTCTTTAGAGCTGAGATGTGTTTCCTGAGGCAGCATATTGTTGGGTCTTGTTTTTTAATCCATCCTGCCACTCTGTATATTTGATTGGAGAGTTCAATCCATTTACATTTAGGGTGATTATTGATATATGAGGGCTTAATGTTGCTGTTTTGTCACTTATTTTCTGGTTCTTTTGCATTTCCTTTGTTTCTTGTCCCATTTGTTTTGGACTGCCAATTCAGTTTGTTTGTTCTGTCTTATGACTCTTCTAGCTTTCCCTTTGTTTATCATATGTGGTTTTGTTTTGATTATTTGTTTAGTGGTTACCTTGAGGTTTGTATAAAACATCTGTGTATGTGATAGTCCATTATCTGATGACCTCCTATTTCCTTATACTAAGTCAATTCAATCACTTTCCTCTTCCTCTTCTAAGTCGTTCTTGTTATACCTTATTCCATCTTGTGTTGTGGGTGTGTGTTTACAGTGATGAGGTTAAATTTATTTTTGGTGAATTCCTTCCTTTGATCTTTGATTTTGGTATTTAAGTGGTTGCTAACCTATTCTGGTAAAGATCTACTATTTTTTCTGTGTTGTTCTACATGCTTTTCTCCTTGCTCCAAGCTTTGTACTCCCTTTCTCTTTTTTTCAGGCCTGAGGGCCTTCTTGAATATGTCTTATATGTGGGAGTCTTGTGACCATGAACTCCCTTAGCTTTTGTTTATCTGGGAAAGTTACTATTTCTCCATTGTATTTGAAGGATATTTTTGCTGGATAGAGTATTCTTGGCTGACAGTTTTTGTCTTTCAGTATTTTGAATATATCGTTCCAGTCTCTCCTAGCCTGTAAAGTTTCTGTTGAGAAATCCGCTGAGAGCCTGATGGGAGTTCCTTTGTACATTATTTTTTGTTTTTGTCTAGCTGCCCTTAATATTGTTTCTTTGTCATTGACTTTGGCCAGTCTTACCACTACATGTCGTGGAGTTGGACTTTGCCTGTTGACGTATTTAGGTGATCTATTGGCTTCGCTTACTGGTATTTCCTGCTCCTTTCCCAGATTTGGGAATTTCTCAGCTATTATTTCCTTGAATAGGCTCTCTGTTCCTCTTTCACTCTCTTCTCCCTCAGGAATACCTATAATTCTTATGTTACATATCCTAATAGAGTCAGATATTTCTCGGAGACTTTCTTCATTTCTTTTTAGTCTTAGTTCTCTCTCCTCTTCCATCTGGAGCATATCTGTATTCCTATCTTCTATAATGCTAATTCTTTCCTCCATATTGTCAGCTCTGTTCTTTAAAGATTCCAGATTCTCCTTTATCTCTCCATTGTGTTCTTCATCTCCATCAGTACTGATTGGTTTTTCTTTATGATTTCAATCTCTTTTGTGAATAAACTCCTAATCTCATTGAATTGTTTGTCTGTGTTGTCTCATATTTCATTGAGTTTTTTTATGATAGCTATTTTGAAATCTCTGTCATTTACGTTATGGATTTCTGTGTCTTCAGGGTTGGTTTCTGGGTGCTTGTCATTTTCCTTCTGGTCTGGTGATTTCATGTACCTTTGCATTGTGGTTCCTGTACTGGCTTTGTTTTTCCTCATCCTGGAAATATCTGGTTGCAATTTCCATCCACTACCACTGTGTGGGGGTAAAGGGCTGTGTAATCTGAGCCCCCTGTGCTCTGCCCCAGCTGTTTGCTGAGATCCGCTGGCTGCTTGGTCTGGTCTGGTCGGCTGAGTTGCAGTGTACGGCTTGTGGGGGGGCCTCTCTCTTTTGCCTGCTGAGTCCCTGGTGTGGGGGGCTTCTTGCTTGCTTCTTGTTATCCACTCTCCTGGGGTGCTCAGATGTTGATGGTACCCCGTAGCAGTTCTGAGTCCTCTGTGTGGGAGTTTCCCACTGGCTGAGAGAGCCCAAAGAGCTAGTTTCCCAGCAGAGGGCCATGCCTTTCCCCTCTCTGGGAGCCGTGTGGACCAGGATCGCTGATCTGATGGGGAGGGAGAGGAATTCTCCTTACCTCTCCCCACTTCCTCCGGGGGCCCAGCACGTTCTACTCTCAGATGTATGGCAGTGTGGATCTTTCCGACCTTGCTTTTTGCTATCTGGGATTCTGTTGTTGGTCTGTGACTGTTCCTTTTGTTGTATGTTATTGGGGGAAGAGTTTACAGGAAAGCTCACTCCTCCATGATGCTGACGTCACACTCTCTTCCAATTTTTGTTCTGTGGTTATCATGAGGTTCATGTAAAAGTTCTCATAGATGAGATAGTCCTTTTTCTGATAGCCTGTTATCTCCATTGGCCTATGCAGGTTCCATCCCTTTCCTCTTCCCTTTCTTTGTTTTTGTTTTTACAAGTTATTCTTTATTGTGTTGTGAGATTGTGCCCAAATTTAAGTGGTTATTGTTATTTTTGATGCTTTCTTTTCCTTCATCTTTTATGTTGTAATTAATTGTTTGCTAACCACTTCTGATATACAGCTGCAATTTTCTGATTCTGCTTGTCTAATTATCACGTTGCTCAAAGCTTTCTAAACCTTTTCCTTTTGGTTTCAGGTAGGAGGGCTCCTTTCTTCATTTCTTATCTCAGGTCTAGTGGTGATGAACTCCCACAGCTTTTGTTTATCTGGGAAACCTTTTATTTCTCCATCATATTGAAGGATAATTTCACTGGGTAGAGTATTCTTGGCTGATAGTTTTTGTCTTTCAGTATTTTGAATATATCATTCCACTCTCTCCTAGCCTGTAAGTTTTCTGCTCAGAAATGCGCTGAAAGCCAGATGGGGGCTCCTTTGTAGGTTATTTTCTTCATTCCTGCTTCCCTTAATATTTTTTCTTTGTCACTGACTTTTGCCAGTTTTGATCTGATATGCCTTGGACAAGGTCTTTTTGCATTGGTGTAATTAGGAGTTCTATTAGCTTCATGTACTTGTGTGTCCAGGTCCTTCCCCAGGTTTGAGAAGTTCTCAGCTATTATTTCTTTGAATGAGCTCTGCTCCTTTTGCCCTCTCTTCTTCCTCTAGAATACCTATAATCCTTATGTTACTTTTCCTAATTGAGTCAGATATTTGTTGGAGAATTTTTCCTTTTTAAAAACATCTTATATCTCTCTCTTGGTCCACCTGGATCATTTCCATGTTTCTATCTTCTAGCTCACTGAACCTCTCCATCATAAGGTCTGATCTATTTTTTATGCTTTGTGCATCATTTTTTATCTCCTTAATTGAGTTCTTCATATCTAGAATTTCTGTTTGTAATTTTTTTTAGAGCTTCAGTCTTTTTGATGAAGTATTCCTTCTGTTCATTAATTTTATTCCTGAGCTCATTGAACTGTCTTTCTGAGTTTTCTTGTAATTCATTGAGTTGCTTTATGACAGCTATTTTGAATTCTCTGTCAATCATAGTGTATTCTTGTTTGACTTCAAGGTTGGTTTCTGGAGAGCTGTTATTCTCCTTCAGTTCTGCCATGTTACTGTAGTTCTTCATGGTGTTTGATGAATTGATCCACTGCTGGCACATTTGTGGTAGTAACCACATTTACTACTTGGGTAAGGCTTTAGTTACTTTGGTTCTGTGTGGCTTCTGGCTGTACTTGAGAGCCTGCACTTGCCACCTCCACTGCCTCTGTTAGAGGTGTCTTCAGTGCCCTTTTTATGCTGCTCGTTTCTGTGAAGTTGGTGGTGCCTTGCTGCTTTCAATGTTTCTGGAGTCTCCGGTGTTGCCACTGGCATCTCTGGGCTGTGAGCACTTCTGCTGCTTCTGGGGTTTTCTGCATTTTGTGTTCCCCCTCTTGTGCTCTGCTTTCCGTGGTCTTGGGTGCTCCTGCCCCATGCACCACCTGTGCTTTTGCTTCTGGGTTATCTGGGGGTGCTGGCAGCACCACTACCAGGGTTTCTGGGTTCACAGGGGTCACGCATGCTGTCAGGTGCCCCCGTTCTTGTATGCAGCCTCTGTTCCTTGTAGAGCTGTTGTTGGTGATGCTGCCACTGGGGTCAGGGTCTCAGCTACTGCTGTGATCCGTGGTACATCAGTTTGCAGGTGCCACCTGCCACTGCTGGGGGAGGAGTAGTGGCTAAGCTGCAAGTGTTGATGCTGCCCCTGCAGTCTCTGGTCACTGGTGCCTGCTGGTGTGATTTGTGAGACCTCAGGTTAGAGCATCCTGCTCCTGCAGGTGAAATCCACATTGGGCTGCTGTCCCTACTGCTGGAGAGATCTGCACCACTGCAAAGGGAGGAAGAGCGGCTGGGTCACTGGCACCACTCTGTGTCCTAAAGCCTCAGGACATGTGCATCCACCTGCCACCGCTGAGGGGGGCCAGGGTCACTGCCTCTGGTCTGTGGTGCTGGTAGTCTGCTCTGAAACTTCAGATGAGAGTGCCCCACCCCTGCTGGGGAAATTTATATCTTGGATATAGGCCCTACTGCTGGAAAGACAGGTGCCAGTGGTGGGGGAATTGGGAGGGGGTCAGGTCTCTGTTTCTGCTCTGTATCCTGAAGCCTCAGGGTGTGTGCACCACCCACCAACCCTAGGAGGGGCAGGAGCCACAGCTTTTGGTTGTCAGTGCTGGTGCACATGCAGATGATCTACTCTGAGAATTTGGATCTGGGGACCCCACTCCTTCTGGGGAAACTCATGTCTTGGCTGTAGTCCCTACTGCTGGAAAAACCAGCCTCTTGCCAGGGGAGTGGGAGGGGAAAGGTTGCCAGCTCTGCTGTAGTCTGGAGCCTCAGGATGTATGTGTCACCCACCACTGCTGGGGGTGGGAAGGTGCAAAGCCACGAGTGCCCTGTTTGCCTTTATAGCCTGTGGTCACTGGTGTGTACACTGGTGTGAGGAACCACGTATGGGGTTGCTGCCACTGGTGGAGAGAGAGGTTGCTCTTCCCCTTGTTCCAATTCATTCTGGAGATCTGGTCTACGCATCTTCACATGTCTTGAGGCATGGATCACTCAGGCGTTCTGGTGTGCTGTGCAGGGAGTCCTTTTTGGGTCACTAGATGTCTGTCTGGTGCAACTCTGAAGGGAGAGACAAAGGGAACCACTCACTCCACCATGATGCTAATGTGACTCCTGGGTTTAACTTTTTGGAGGACAGTCCATAAGACATGATTATTGAGTTCTAACACCTGCTGTATGTTTTGATACAGCCCCTGGACTGAGAATGACTTTTACATTTTTCAATGATTAAAAAAAATCAAAGGAAAATGAATATTTTATGACCCACGAAGACGATTTGAAATTCACTCTTCAGTGTCCTGTAAACAAAATTTCATAGGAACACGTCTATGCCCATGTGATTATGTGCCACCTACAGTTACTTTTGTTCAACAACAGCAGAATCAAGTGGTTACAAAGAAGATCAGATTACTCACAAAGCCCAAAATATTTATTATTTGTCCTTTAGAAAAAAGTTGCTATTTAGAACATGACAGTGACAACTAGAAGAGCCTGAGAAGGCGTTCAGAGAAAACATCTTAGAAAAAATTATGCATATGCTGACACTGAGAAAAATGTAGGAATTAACCAGAAGAAGGGCAATTTGGTGAGGGAACAGCAGCCAGTAGCAGAGAGCTCTTAGAGAATGTAATCATGGGGCAGAGATGAGAACAAAGAACAAGTGATGTAACTTAGTATCTACATGTCTCTACAGAACACAGTATCCATCTGGGTTAAGTCTGAGGATATTTATTATTTACTTCAGTAGATTGGAGCTAAGCAATTCCGGAATAATTTCATCAATTTAACTGTAACAGGAGTCGGAGTTAACCATTCTGTGAGTCTGTTGTTTTAGTCCCATGCATTTAAAGAAGTTCCTTTTCAGAAAAAAGAAAAATAAGCCCTGAAAAGGAACAATGGCTAACATAACAAATACTTGTGTTACTTAATCACAAAACAAACCAACCAACTTAAATGTTCATACTGTTACATTTGCTTTCTATGATCCTTAAATTAAAAATAAGGGATATTATTGAAGAAAAAAAATCAGCATTTCTATCCCTACATCTACTATTCTCCCTCCAAGTACAAGCAGTCTTAGGGATCTACACTTTACCATATACGTAAGCAAAGTTTATTAAGAATCTCTCTATCTATTTAAATCATGACCTGTCCTAAATTCTACAGAGTATTATAATAGTTAAGCCCCATCTGTACCCCGGGAGGTAGCATACAAGTGCAAGTACAGCCAGGTTCAACGGCCAAATTTACGGAGATCCAGGAGGTTGGCTGAATAGTGCCCCCTAGAGTTGTGCATGTCTAATCCCCAGAACCTGTGAATGGTACCTGACATGGCAAAGGGACATTGCAGATGTGAGGAAGTTAAGAATCTTGAGATTGGGAGATTATCCTGGATTATCTTCTTGGGCTCAGTCATCACAGGGTCCTCAGAAGAGGAAAGCAGGAGGGTGGGAGTGATAGAGAGATGAAGGAATGAAGGGAGCAGAGGTTAGGGAGGTTAAGGAGATGCTACACTTGTGGGTTTGGAGATGGAGGAAGGCGCTCCAAGGCAAGGACTGCAGGCAGAGTCTAGAAACTTGACAAGTCAGGAACACAGACGAGAAACTAGAACAGGAACACAGGCCTGCAGATGTATTTTAGATTTTTGCTCTCCAGAACCACAAGAGAATAGATTTGTATTGCTTAAGGACTATGACTCTGGTAAATTGTTACACATTCAATAGCAAATGAATCTTCTCCATTATCCCAGTAGATTACATGGCCAGGGCCCTATCTCTTCTGGCTGCCCCCTAAGGGTCCACACAGTCTTTAGGTGCCAGTTGAGGGTCGTCAGTGCTTGTCATTATATTCAAGAAGAGACTTGTCTGATTCCATTTAAGGGCATCTTCCAGCTGTAGCAGGCCTCAGCCAACAGGACCCCCAGGACCAAGAGAATCAGGCCAGCTAGGCTCAGCCGGACTTGATTCTCTGCAGAAGGATGCCAAGCAGCAGGCTCTGAGAGAAAAGGATAGAAGGTTAAAGAGGAGGCACCAAGATCCAATCCACTAATGTACTCCAAAACATGAGCACAAATTTTCTAGTCTACTGGCTGTGGCATGTAAGCAGACCAGCCCACCCCCACAGGATAAGCAATTACTTACCTTTCTTTCCTCCTGTCATTGTGGGTGCGGTGGTGATCCCACCAGGGAATTCTGGGGTCAAGAAAGACAGGAGCAGTGAGACGGTGCCTCCAGCCTGCTCCACTGGAGCCCTTCCTGCTCTTTCCTTGCTATTGCCCTCTAATTAAGCCATGGACTCAGCAAACAGGAATGGTCTCCTGGACACTCTGTGGGCAGGTGAAGTTTCTGTCTACTTCAAGCCTTTTACACCTGCTATTCCCTGTGCCTGTGTTTTCCTTCTACAAAGATCAGCAGTTACTCACCAGGTGAAGGTCTGGGCTTCGTGGGATCAGAATCTTCAGGAGCTTCTGCAAATGGGGATGAAATCAGAGTGGTTTTCTTTTTCACTTCTACTTGAATTTTTTTTAGTTTTCCATCTAAACTCAGTTACTCACCAGGTGAAGATCTGGGGTTTGTGGGATCAGGATCCACAGGAGCTTCTGAAAATGGGGCTGAAATGGGAGTTTTCTTTCTCTCTGCTCAGGCTCCCTTCTATCCAGACTCCCCGTGACTACCCTGACCTTCCTGGCCCTTGGGAATGTGGTAGGAGGGCTGCATTGTGGGTGAGGGGAGTGAGTTCCTCAGAGCTTCCTGTCTAAGCAGACGGTGGTGACACCACCTTCCCACCACACTGTCTTCTTTTCCCAATCACTGCTCCACCTGGACAGTGTCGGTCTCCAGGAGGGCACAGGATGGTGGTTGGGTTGTGACTTCCTCACCTCTGACCTGAAGCTGCAATGGGTCACTGGGGTGAGACCACACATAGGGGTAATTGCGGAGGGCACCGTAGCATCTGTATGTCCTGGCCTGTGTGGAGGAGACGTGATTCAAGAGGAAGACGGCATGAAGTCCACCACCCTTGGGAGTGGAGCTTTGGTTCTGGATGGCGTGAACTTCATCTTCTTCAATAAGAATAAATGCGTCAAACTTGAGTGTTGAGAAACACTGTAACTTCACATTCTTCCCTGAAGCCACCACAGTGCCAGTCATGCTTGAGAGGGAAGGTTTGTCATAAGCTCCTGGGAAAGAAGGAAGTTTGGTGACAAAGAGAGGGCCACACACATGCATTATCTCCTTTTGTTCCTGGGAGCAGAGAAGACTGATTTCTATCCCCTCCTTGTCCAGCCCTGAGGAATCTGTCTCTGCATCATAACTGATTTCTTCCTAAGATAGAGGCTTTGCTCTGCTGTGCTTTTGTATCAGCAAAGCCTGGTTCTTCCCTCTGCAAAGGGTTCAGTCCTGGCTCTGCTGCCTCTGTTTCCCACTCACCAGTTATCACCAGCTGCAGGGGGTCACTGAATTGGGACCAGCTGCCTCCACTCTGATAGGAACAGTGGTACAGCCCAGACCTGTCTGGCGTCATCTCTGCAATAGTCAAATGGTTGATCCTCTCACGCAGCAGTTGGTTCTTTCTCTCCAAGGGCTCACGGTTTCCCACTTTAGATATGACGTATGCTTCAGCCTCTGCAGGCCCTTGGCACAGGATCAGCACAGGATTACTATGCAGAACCATGGGTCCAGGCAGAGCTGTGATATGAGGCTGGGGGAGATTTCCTAGAAGAAAGATAACTTGCAATGGACTTTCTGGTGTGTCTGTTTCTGACACCATCCCTTCACTTCATCACCTCTTACAGTTGCCAGTGAAAATGCTGAGTCTCCTCTTCCCAGCTGTCAAGAGAGGTGATATCTGTTCTAAACCAGGAGTAAAAACTTGTGTGTATTAATAGGAATACTCACCGTTCTGTGCCTGAGTGCTCTGGCCTAGGGACAACCCTGGAAGGAAACAGTGGGTGAGACACCTCAGCCTTCTAGGACCACTGGACCTGCCCCGCTGCAGCCTTTTATTTGCAGCCAGGCCCTTATCTCCCAGACTCACCAAGACAGAGCAGGGTGGGAAGAACCAGGGACATGGTCCTGCTTCCAAGCTGCCTACTGGCCCCAGTGATGTGCTCTTCTGAGGAATAGACTTCTCAGGTATGTGACACAGACCTCCAGCAATTGTGGGATGGCCCTGCTCTCACCCCTAGAGTGAAGACAATCCACATCCTCTTTCCTCCTCCTGGGTGGGGCTTGCAGAAGTGTTCACATCATGAAGATCTTAGTCATCCGAACTTCAAACTACAGTCAGTCCACACTGATCCCCATTTTCTGTCTCCAGTGCTCCACGAGCATTTTAAACTTTCTATATAAAGTGAGTGATTAAGAGAGGTCACCAGCAAAGGACAAGACAGAAATAAGCCCCGTCTGAGTTCTGCTCTGAAATACCACGTGAGCTCACGGCTCTCGCTTCTTAACCCTGAGATTTCATCTCTTTATGTACAAAATTGGGCAATGATAATGAGTTTCTGAAAAGCGTTATTCACAGTGTGTGCACATTGTTCAGAACAGGGATTGCTAGAGAGACAATAGCGTGATTATTAGCTCTTCCTCTTCCTCTGTGGATAGTGCCCACATATTGTTGTCACCTGTTCTGTCCAAGGGTGTAAATGATGAGCATAAATAAGGTATTTCGTGCGTGTTGTCACACCTTTGTTTTTAAGCTATCACGCTGGCTGAACCTTACTGAGTAGCTGTGCCATCCACCCTTCTGGATCAACATGCAAGTTAGATTTAAAATCTTTCCCTCATTCCACCTACATGACGCACTCTTCTCTATAAATCTGAAGTAATTTAATAGTATCCTTTACTGAATTTTCATTTGAAGAAGATTACATGGCGGAAGGCTACATATAATCTTCACCAGAACCGTGGTAGTTTGGATTTTTGCTCTAAATTATTATTATTATTATATATTTTTCCATTTTTTATTGAGGCCATAATGGTTTAAAACATGGTGTAATTTCAGGTCTACATTATTACTTATCAGTTTCTGTTTAGACTGCATGATGCTCACCACCAATAGTCTCATTTTTATCCGTCACCATATATATGTGCCCCTTTACACCTTTCGCCCACCCCCCAGTCCACTTCCCCCATGGTAAGCACTAATCTGTTCTCTTTATCCATGTGTGTGTTTGTTTTCCACATAGGAGTGAAATTAGGCAGTGTTTGTCTTTCTCTGTCTGATTCATTTTACCTAACATCATAACCTCGAGACCATCTATGTTGTTGCAAATGGGACGATTATCTTTTTTTTGTGGCTGGGTGGTATCCCATTGTAGATATATACCACATCTTCTTTATCCATTCATCGTTCGATGGGCACTGGGTTGCTTCCACGTCTTGGCTATTGTGAATAATGCTGTGATGGTCATAGTGGGGTATAAATCTCTTTGAATTGTTGATTTGTAGTTCTTTGGAGAAGTACCCAGTAGTGGGATAGCTGGATCATATGTTATTTGTATTTTTAATTTTTTGAGAAATCTCCATACTGCTTTCCCTAGTGGCTGCACCAGTTTGCATTCTCACCAGCAGTGTATGAGGGTTCCATTTTCTCCACATCCTCTGAAACATGTTATTTTTTGCCTAGGTAATTATAACTGTTCTAATAGGTGTAAGGTGATATCTCATTGTAGTTTTGATTTGCATTTCCCTAACAATTAGTGATGTAGAACAGCTTTTCATGTACCTGTTGGCTATCTGTATATCTTCTTTGGAAATATGTCTGTTCAGATCCTCTGTCCAGTTTTTGATCGAGTTGTTCATTTTTCTTGTTGAGTAGTAAGAGTTCTTTATAGTTTTTGGAAATTAACCCCTTGTCAGTTATATGATTTGGAAACATTTTCTCCCAGTTTGCGGGTCTTTCCATTTTGCTCATGGATTCCTTTGTTTTGCAGAAGTTTTTAGTCTGATATAGTCCCATTTATTAATTTTTTCTTTTGTTTCCCTTGCCTAACTAGACATGGTATTTGAAAAGATGCTGCTAAGACTGATATCAAAGAGTGTACTGCCTATATTTTCTTCTACGAGTTTTATGGTTTCACGTCTTACATTCAAGTCTTTAATCCGTTTTCAGTTAATTTTTGTGTATGGTGCAAGATAATGGTCTACTTTCATTGTTTTTCATGTGGCTGTCCAGTTTTCCCAACACCATTTATTGAACAGACTTCTCTTTCTCCATTGTATGTTCTTGGCTCCTTTTTCCAAGATTAACTGTCCATTGATGTGTGGTTTATTTCTGGGCTCTCAATTCTGTTCCATTGATCTGTGCGTCTGTGTTTGTGTCTGTATCATGCTGTTTTGGTTAGTATAGCTTTGTAGTACATTTTGAAGTCAGGGATTGTGATGCCTCCAGCTTTGTTCTTTTTCTCAGGATTGCTTGGCTATTCAGGGTCTTTTCTTGTTCCATATAAATTTTAGCAATCTTTGTTCTATTTCCATGAAGAATGTCATTGGGATTCTAATTGGGATTGTGTTGAATCTGTAGATTGCTTTAGGTAGTATGAACATTTTAACTCTGTTTATTCTTCCAATCCATGAGCATGGAATATCTTTCCACTTCTTTATATCTTCTTCTATTTCTTTCAATAATGTCTTATAGTTTTCAGTGTACAAATATTTCACCTCTCTGGTTAAATTCATTCCTTAATATTTTATTCTTTTTTTGCGATTGTAAATGGGTTTGTATTCTTGACTTTTCTTTCTGCTAGTTCGTTATTAGTGTATAGAAATGCAACCTCTTTTTGTAGGTTGATTTTGTACCTTAAAACTTTGCTGTAGTTGTTGATTATTTTTAATAGTTTTCTGTTGGATTCTTTAGGGTTTTATTTATATAGAATCCTGTCATCTGCAAACAGTGAGAGTTTCATTTCTTCCTCTCCAATTTTGATTCCCTTTATTTCTTTTTCTTGCCTAAAGGCTGTGTCCTAAACCTCCAGTATTATGTTGAATAGGAGTGGCGAGAGTGGGTACCCTCATCTTGTTCCTGTTCTCAGAGGTATGGCTTTCGTTTTTTCATTAGTATGATTTTGGTTGTGGGTTTGTCATATATGGACTTTATCAGGTTGAGTTACTTTCCTTCTACACCCATTTTATTGAGAGTTTTTGTTATAAACGGATGTTGGATCTTGTCAAATGCTTTCTCTGCATCTGTTGAGATTAGCATGTGATTTTTGCTCTTCATTTTGTTAACGTGATGTATCTTGATTAATTTATCTTGATTATCTTATGTATCTTGATTAATTGATTAATGTGATGTTATTGATTAATTTGTGGATGTTGAACCACCCCTGCTTTCCTGGTATAAATCCCACTTAATCGTGGTGTATGATTTTTTTAATGTATTACTGTTTTCAGTTTGCCAATATTTTGTTGAGGATTTTTGCATCTATGTTCATCAGTGATATTGGTCTGTAATTTTCCTTCTTTGTGCTGTCCTTGCCTGGTTTTGGTGTCAGGGTGATGTTGGCCTCACAGAATGAGTTAGGAAGTTTTCCATCTTCTTCAATTTTTGGAATAGTTTGAGAAGGATAGGTATTAAATATTCTTTTAATGTTTGGTAGAATTGTCCAGAGAAGCCATCTGGTCCTGGGCTTTTGTTTTTTGGGAGGTTTTTGATTCCTGTTTTGATCTCTTTACTTGTGATTGGTCTATTCAGATTCTCTACTTCTTCTTGATTCGGTTTTGGGAGGTTGTATGAGTCTAAGAACTTATCCATTTCTTCTAGGTTATCCAATTTGTTGGCATATAGTTTTTCATAGTATTTTCTTATAATCCTTTCTGTTTCTGTGGTATGCATTGTAATTTCTCCTCTCATTTTTGATTTTTTTTCAGCCTTCTCTCTTTTTCTTAGAGAGTCTGATTAAGGGTTTGTCAATTTTGTTTATCTTCTCAAGGAACCAGTTCTAAGTTTCATTGATCCTTTCCCCTGACTTTTTAGTTTCTATTTCATTTATTTCTGCTGTATTTTTTATTATTTCCCTCCTTCTGCTGACTTTGGGCTCTGTTAGTTTTTCTTTCTGTCATTTTGTTAGGAGTAGTTTAAGATTACTTATTTGAGATTTTTCTTGTTTTTTTTTTTTTTTTTGAGGTAGGCCTGTATTGCTATAAAATTCCATCTTAGTACCACTTTTGCTGCATCCCATAAGTTTTGATATGTTGTGTTTTCATTTTCATTTGTCTCCAGGTATTTTTTGATTTCCCCTTTGATTTATTCATTGATCTAATGGTTTTTCTGTATCATATTCTGTTGTCTCCACCTATTTGTCATTTTCCCAGCTTTTTTCTTGTAGGTGTTTTCTAGTTTCATTGCATTGTGGTCAGAAAAGATGCTTACTGTGATTTCAATATTCTTCAATTTATTGAGGCTTGCTTTGTTTCCCAGCATATGTTCTATCTTTGAGAATGTTCCTGGTGCACTTGACAGAAGGTGTATTCTTTTGTTTTTGGATGGAATGATTTTCATATATCTATTAAGTCCATCTTGTTTAGTGTTTCATTTAAGAGACCTTAAATGAGACCCCTTAATTAAATGTTAATTAAATGTTTCATTTAATTAACTTTCTGTCTGGATGATCTATCCATTGATGTAAGTGGTGTGTTGAGGTCCCCAATTATTATTGTGTTGCTGTCAATTTCTCCCTTTTGGTCTGTTAATAGTTGTTTTATATACTTTGGTGCTCCTGTGTTAGGTGCCTATGTGTTAGTAAGTGTTATGTCTTCTTGGTGGAAGGTCACTTTTATCATTATGTAATGCCCATCTTTGTCTCTCATTATCTTTTCTTGTCTTGAAGTCTGCTTTGTCTGATATAAGTATGGCTACACCTGCTCTGTTTTGCTTGCCATTTGTCTGGACTATCATCTTCCCTCCCTTCACTCTGAGCCTATGTTTGCCTTTCAGCTGAGATGTGTTTCCTGGAGATAGCATAGTAAATTGGGTCTTGTTTTTTAATCCATCCAGCCACTCTGTCTTTTGATGGGTGAATTCAATCCATTTATGCTTAGAGTGATTATTGATATGTGAGGGCTTACTGTTGTCATTTTATCTTTCATTTTCTGAATGCTTTACATTTCCATTGTTTCTTTTTCCTTCTATTTCTGTCTGCCATTTCAGTTGGTGATTTTCTGTGATGTTTTTCTCTGTTTTCTCTTTATTAATACTTTGTGACTTTGCTCTGATTTTTTGTTTTGTGGTTACCATGAGGTTCATATAAAAGATCTCATCAATGTGATAGTCCCTTTTCTGATAGCCTCTTATCATCATTAGCCTAAGTAGGTTCCAACTGTGTCCTCTTCCCCTTGTATGTTTTTGTTGTCACCAATTATTTTTTTGTGTTGTGAGTTTGTGACCAAACTGAAGTGGTTATATGTATTTTTGATGCCTTCTTTTCCTTTAGCCTTTGTGTTATAATTAAGTGTATACTAACCTATTCTGATACAGAGCTACAATTTTCTGATTCTTTCTGTCTATTTATCTCTTTGCTCAAAGCTTAGTAAACTTTTGTTTTTTGTTTCGGGTAGGAGGTCTCCTTTCAACATTTCTTGTAGGCAAGTCTAGTGGTGATGAACTCCCTCAGCTTTTGTGTGTCTGGGAAAGCCTTTATTTCTCCTTCATCTCTGAAAGATAATTTTACTGGATAGAGTATTCTTGGCTGATAGTTTTTGCCTTTCAGTGTTTTGAATGTTTCATTGCACTCTCTCCTAGCCTATAAGTTTTCTGCTGAGAAATCCACTGAAAGACTGATGAGGGTTCCTTTGTAGTTTATTTTCTTCTCTCTTGCTGCCCTTAATATTTTTCTTTGTGATTGACTTTTGACAGTTTTAATATTATATGCCTTTTAGAGGTCTTTTTGCAGTGAGGTAATTAGGAGTTCTATTGGTTTCATGTACTTGCATTTCCAGTTCTTTTGCCAGGTTTGGGAAGTTCTCAGCTATTATTTCTTTGAATAAGCCTTCTGCTCCTTTCTGCTTCTCTTCTCTTCCTGGGATACCTATAATCCTCATGTTACTGTTCCTCATTGATTCAGGTATTTCTCATAGAATTTCTTCATTTTCTAAAAATCTTAGTTCTTTCCCCTCCTCCACCTGAATCATATCTATGTTTGTGTATTTGAACTTACTGATTCTCTCCTCCACGTGGTCTACTCTATTTTTTACACTTTTGACATTATTTTTCATCTCATTAATTGTGTTCTTCATCTCCAGAATTTCTGTGTGTTTTTTTTAGAGTTTCAGTCTTTTTGTTGAAGTACTCCTTGTGTTCATTACTTTTATTCCTGAGCTCTTTGAACTGTCAGTCTGAGTTTTCTTATAACTCGTTGAGTTCCTTTATGACAGGTATTTTGAATTCTCTGTCAGTTAGATTGTAATCTTCTGTGACTTCAAGTTTAGCGTCCAGAGAGTTGTCACTCTCCTTCTGTTCTGCCATGTTACAGTAGATGTTCATGGTGTTTGATGAATTGATCCTCTGCTGGCACATTTGTGGTAGTAACCACCTTTCTTATTTGGACACAGATTTGTTTACTTTTGTTCTCGGCTGTGTCGGTTGTATTTGAGAGCCTGCACTTTCCACAGTCCACTGCCTCTGTCAGAGGTGTTGTCAGTGCCCTCCTTGTGTCCCATTTGACTCTGAGGTTGCTGGTGCCTTGCTGCTTATGATGTCACTGCCGTCTCAGGTGTCGCCACTGGTGTTAGGGGCTGCAAACACTTCTACTGCTTCTAGAGTTACCTGGATCTCGTGTCCGCTATTGGCTTTCTGTCAGCTCTCCATGGGCTCATGTTTTGCTGCTGCTCCTGGGTTGTCTGGAGGTGTTGGCTGCACCACTGCCAGGGGTGCCGGGTTCACAGATGTCTGTTCCTGTTGGGGGCCAAGGAACCTGGAGACTGGTATTCAGCCCCTGCTGGTTGTAGAGCTGATGTCAGGGGTGACACCACTGGTGGCTGGGTCGCCAGTTCCACTGTGGTTCCTGAAGCCTCTGGTTTCAGGCTTCAGATGTACAGATGAATGGATCTCTTATGCTTCCTGTTGTGCTATGTAGGGAATATTCTGTTGATCATTGGATATCCAGTTGGTTATAACTTAGAGAGGAGCAGCAGAGGGAACAACTCACTCCACTATGATGCTGACATCACCTGAGATAAACATGTATTTCCGTCATTACACCTATATGATGGAGTGTTCTCCACAAATGTGAAATAATTGAATTCTAACCCTTACCGTGTTTTCATTTTATGATGCTTTCATGAGGGAAGATTTCATATAATCTTCACAAAAACAGTAGTAGATTCGATTATTGCTCCAAATTATTTAGTCAGCTGTTACTTCATCAGATTCTAAGGACTTAGTAGCCACAGGAAGAATCATATATAGTTCTACAAATTCAGAAACATTTCCTACTTCTGCTAGAAGTTCCATTTGTTTGTCATGTATCACTAGCATCTTCATGGCCTGTCTAATTATGCTCAGTTAAATCAGATCCCCGTGTTTGTATCCTTTGGTCACACCCTGAGACTAAAGAAACATGGTTTAGAGGTGGTAATTTGAGATGTCTGTGGCTGAGGAGAAGGGGTTTCCCCAGGACTGAGAAGATAATTTAAGGTTCCAACTCAGAGGAAGGGGCAGATGTGTCAAAAGTGTTTAGACAGGGCTTTCCTTTCTCTGACACTAAGGGAAAATATTCACTTCTATCTATCTGTCTCTGCCTCTCTCATTACCTATCTTTTCTATCTATATATCTGTCATCTATCTATCTATCTGTCTGTCTATCTATCATAGATATATCTATCTCCATCTACTAGAGAATCAAAAGTGCATCCTTGAACACATCAGTCACTATTTTCTAGGAGAACCATTTCCAGGCACATTTATTAACGTTTCTTTGATCTCAAGCTATTCAGATTATACTTTTTGAAGGACAGTCCATAAGATTGAATGATTGAGTCTAAAACCTGCTGTCTCATGTTATACAGCTCCAGGACTAAGAATGATTTTTATATGGTTTAATGATTGAAAAATTCAAAAGAAAATCAATGTTTTGTGACACATGAAGATGATTTGAATTCACAATTTAGTATTGTAAACAAAGTTTTATTGGAACACAGCCATGCCCGCATGGTTATGTGTCACCTACAGTAGATTTTATGGCTCCATTTAAGGGCATCTTACAGCTGTAGCAGGCCTCAGCCAATAGGACCCCCAGGACCAAGAGAATCAGGCCAGCCAGGCTCATCTGGACTTGATTCTCTGCAGAAGCATGCCAAACAGCAGGCTCTGAGAGAAAAAGAATAGAAGGCCACAGAAGTGGTACGAAGGCCCATTCCGCTAATATACCCTAAAACTCAAGCCCATTAGTCCAGTTTACTGGTCTAGCATGTAAGCAACCCAGCCCACCCCCACAGTATAAGCAATTACTTACCATGATTTCCTCCTGTCATTATGGGTGTAGCGGTGATCCCATGAGGGAATTCTGGGGTCAAGAAAGACAGGAGTGGGGAACAGGGTGCCTCCCGTCTGCCCCACTGGAGCCCTGCCTGCTCTTTCCTTGCTATGTGTCTGTGATTAAACCACATACCCAGCAAACAGGGACTAGCCTCTTTGACATTCCATTGGCAAGTGAAGCTTCTCTCTACCTCATGCCTTTTGTACATGCTATGCCCTCTGCCTTCCTTGCTTCTTCTAAAGATTAGCAGTTACTCACCAGGTGAATGTCTGGGGTTCGTGGGATCAGGATCCACAGGAGCTTCTGCAAATGGGGATGAAATGGGAGTGGTTTTCCTTCTCTCTGCTCAGGCTCATTTCTACCCACATTCCCAATGACTACCCTGCCCTTCCCCAGCCCCCTGGCAGGTGGTAGGAGGGCTGCATTGTGGGTGAGGGGAGTGAGTTCCTCAGAGCTTCCTGTCTAAGCAGACGGTGGTGACACTGCCTTCCCACCCCACTGTCTCCTTTTTCCCATCACTGCTCCACCTGGACAGTGTCGGGTCTCTCGGAGGGGACAGGGTTGTGGTTGGGTTGTGACTTCCTCACCTCTGACTTGAAGCTGCAATGGGTCACTGGGGTGAGACCACACATAGGGGTAATTGCGGAGGGCACTGCAGCATCTGTATGTCCTGGGCTGTGTGGAGGAGACGTGATTCAAGAGGAAGACAGCATGAGGTCCACCACCCTTGGGAGTGGAGCTTTGGTCCTGGATGGTGAGAACATCGTCTTCTTCAATAAGAATAAATGCATCAAACTTGAGTGTTGAGAAACACTGTAACTTCACATTCTTCCCTGAAGCCACCACAGTGCCAGTCATGCTTGAGAGGGAGGGTTTGTCATAAGCTCCTGGGAAAGAAGGAAGTTTGGTGACAAAGAGCAGGGCCACACACATGCATTGTCCCTTTTTGTTCCCCAGGAGCAGATAGGGCTCTGGTTTCTATCCCCTCCTTGTCCCGCCCTGAGGAATCTGTCTCTGCATCACCCTCGATTCCTTCCTAAGGATAGGGGTTTTTGTCCTCTGTGCCTTTGTAACTGCAAAGTCTGGTTCTTCCCTCTGTAAAGGTGTCAGTCCTGGCTCTGCTGCCTCTGTGTACACTCACCGGACAACACCAGCTGCAGGGGTTGCTGAACTTGGCCCAGCTGTGTCCACTCTGATAGGAGCAGTGGTACAGCCCTGCTTGGTCTGGTGTCATCTCTGCAATACGCAAAATATTGGTAGTGTTAGACAGCAGTTGTTTCTCTGTGTCTGAGGGCTCAGGGCTTCCCACTTTAGATATCACATATGCTTTAGCTTCTGCAGGCCCTGGGCACAGGATGGTCACTGGCTCCTTGGACAGAACCATGGGTTCAGGCATAGCTGTTATAAGAGGTCAGGGAAGATTTTCTAGAAGAAAGGGAATGGATAATGGAATTACAGGTGTGTTTGTTTTTCACACCATCCTTCCACATCATCCTCTCTTACAGCCGCTGGTCGGATGCCGAGTCCTCTCCTCCCAGTTGCCAAGAGAGCTCATATCTGGCCTCATCCAGGAGCAGGGACTTGGGAGTATTAAGAGGAATACTCACTGTTCTGTGCCTGAGTGCTCTGGCCTCGATACAACCATGGAAGGAAACAGCGGGTGAGACAGCTCAGACTTTAGAACCACCAGACCTGTCCCCTGTAGTGTTGTATTTGTAGCCAGGCCCTTCTCTCCCAGACTCAGCAAGACAGAGCAGGCTGGGAAGAGCCAGCGACATGGTCCTGCATCCAAGTTATCCTGCTGGCCCCAGTGATGTGCTCTTATGAGGAACAGACTTCTCTGAAAGTGACACAGACCTCTAGGAAGTGTGGGATGGCCTTGCTCTCACCTCTAGAGTGAAGACATCCATATCCTCTTTCCTCCACCTGGGTGTGGCTTGCAGAAGTGCCTGACATCATGAAGACATAATCATCTGAACTTCAAACTGCAATCAGTCCAGGCTAATCCCTACTTTCCATCCACTGTTTCACATGACAACTTTAAACATTCTGTATAAAGTGAGTGGTAAGAGAAATCAGAGGCAAAGAGCAGGACAGTAATAATTCCCTGCCTGAGAGCTTCTCTGAAATACCAAATGAGCTCATGGTTCTTGCCTTTTACTGCTGAGCTTCCGTCTCTTTCTGTACAGCAGGGGGCAATGACAGTGAGTTTCTGAAAAGCTGTGCTCACAGTGTGTGCACGTTGTCTATAACAGGGGTTGCTAAAGAGACAATAGCATGATTATTACTTCTTCTTCTTCCTCTGTCAATAGTCCCCACATGTTGGCAACTCTTCTCTCCAAGGGTATAAATGATGAACCTAAAGAAAGTACTTTCATGGATGTTGTCACACCTTTGTTCTTAAACTGTCACACTGGCTGAGGTTACTGAGTAGCTGTGCCATCCAGTCTTCTGGATCAACACGCAATTTTGATTTAAAATCCTTCTCTCATTCCACCTAGATGAGGCTCTCTCCTCCACAAATCTGAAATAATTTAATCCTAACCCTTACTTTGTTTTCATTTTATGAAGATTACGTGGCAGAAGAGTACATATGTATAACCTTCACAAAAATGGTGGTAGGTTGAGTCATTGCTCTTATCATTATTATTATATATTTTTCAATTATTTTATTGAGGTCATAATGGTTTATAACATCGTGTAATTTCAGCTGTACATTATTATTTATCAGTTTCAGTATAGACTGCATCGTGCTCACCACTCATGGTCTAGTTTTTATCCATCACCATACATACGTCCCCTTTACCCCTTTTGCTCATCCCATCTCCCACTTCCCCTCTAGTAACCACTAATCTGTTCTCTTTATCCAAGTGTTTGCTTACTTCCACATATGAGTGAAATCATGCAGTTTTTGTCTTTGTCTGGCTTATTTCACTTAACATCATACCCTGAAGATCCATCCATGTTGTTGCAAGTGGGGCGATTTTGTATTTTTTGTGGCTGAGTAGTATTCTATTGTTTATTTATTCCATGTCTTCTTTATCCATTCATCAGTTGACGGGCACTGGGTTACTTCCACGTCTTGGCTATAGTGAATAATGCTGCAATGAACATAGGGGTGCATAAGTCATTTTGAATTGTAGATTTCAAATTCTTTGGATAAATACCCAGTAGGGGCTCTATCCAGTGGATAGCCAGATCATATGGTATTTTTATTTTTAATTTTTTGAGAACTCTCCACACTGTTGTCCATAGAGGCTGCACCAGTTTGCATTCCCACCAGCAGTGTAATGAGGTTCCCTATTCTCCACCTCCTCTCAAACAGTTGTTATATTTTGTCTTGATAATTATAGCCATTCTAACAGGTATATGGTGATATCTCATTGTAGTTTTAATTTACATATAACTAATAATTAGTGAAGTTGAATATCTTTTCACGTGCCTCTTGGCCGTCAGTATATCTTCTTTGGAAAAGTGTCTGTTCATAGCCTCTGCCCATTTTATGATTGGGTTGTTTGTTTTTTGTTGTTGAGTTGTATGAGTTCTTTATATATTTTGGAAATTAAGCCATTATTGGATACATGATTTGCAAGTATTTTCTCCCTGTAGGTTGGTTGTCTTTTCATTTTGTTCATGGTTTCTTTTGACTTGTAGAAGCTTTTTAGTCTGAGGTAGTCCCATTTGTTTACTTTTTCTTTTGGTACCCTTGCCTGAGTAGACACAGTATTCAAAAAGATGCTGCTAAGACCTATATTGCCTATATTTCCTTCTAGGTGTTTTATGTTTTCAGGTCTTACTTTCAAGTTTTTAATCCATTTTGAGTTAATTTTTATATATGGTATAAGATAATGATCTACTTTCATTCTTTTGCTTGTGGCTGTCCAGTTTTCCCAACATCATTTACTGAAGAGACTTTCTATTCTCCATTGCATGTTCTTGGCTCTTTTTTCAAAGATTAGCTATCTGTAGATGTGTGGTTTTATTTCTGGGCTCTCAATTGTGTTCCATTGATCTGTGTGTCTGTTTATCTGCCAGTACCATGCTATTTTGATTACTATAGCTTTGCGTTTTATTTTGAAATAAGGAGGGTGATACCTCCAGTTTTGTTCTTGCTTTGGCTATTGGAAGTCTTTTGTTGTTCCATACGAATTTTAGGATTCCTTGTTCTATTTCCCGGAAAAAGGTTGTTGGGATTCTGATTGGTATTGCATTGAATCTGTGGTTTGCTTTAGGGAGTATGGACATTTTACACGTGTTTATTCTTCCAATCCAGGAGCACAGAATATCTTTTCATTTCTTTATGTCTTCGTTGATTTCTTTCAATATTGTCTTATAGTTTTCAGTGTACAGTCTTTCACCTCCTTGGTTAAATTTTTTCCTAGTTATTTTATTCTTTTTCATTGACATTGTGAAGGGGATTGTATTCTTGATTTGTCTTTCTGATAGTTCATTGTTAGTGTTCAGAAATGTGAACGATGTTTGTATGTTGATTTTGTACCCTGCAACTTCACTGAATTCATTAACTTTTTTTTTTTACAAAGTAAAATTTTGTATTATATGTCTACATTACAGCACTATCATAATGGAAACTAAAGTGTCCACCAACAGGGGGCTTTGTAAGTAATTAATCAGAAGGGTATTATACAACTATTAAAAAAGAAGAGGTAGTAATATGAAAAAAGCAGATACCAAATGTCATGTGGCAGTTTATTTTTTATTTTTATTTTTTTTTTCATGTGGCAATTTAAAAACGTGTCAATATGGAAAAGAATTGATCTAAAATGGAAACAAAAATTGGGCTGGTTGAGGGTGGAATTTTGGGAGATGGTTTCTAGCTTAAAAAAATCATTTTAATATATTTGGCATGTAACTTTGAATTCATTTATTTTTTAAAATAGTTTTTTGGTGGATTCATTAGGGTTTTCTATATATGGGATCATGTCATCAACAAATAGTGACAAATTTAATTCTTCCTTTCCATTTGGATCCCTTCTATTTCTTTTTCTTGCCCTATCTAGTCGTTCTGTCTAGCACTTCCAGTACTATGTTGAATAACAGTGGCTAGAGTGGGGACCCTTGTCTTGTTCTTGTTCTTAGAGGGATAGCTTTCAGTTTGTCTCCATTGAGTATGGTGTTGGCTGTGGGTTTGTCATATACGGCCTTTATTTTGTTGAGGTAATTTCCTTCAATGCCCATTTTGTTTAGTATTTTTTTTTTGTCATAAATGGATGTTGGATCTTATCAAATGCTTTTGCTGCATCTATTGAGATGATTATGTATGTGATTGTTATTCTTCATTTTATCAATGTGATGTATCAAATTGATTGATTTGTGGATGTTGAACCATCCCTGAATCCCTGAATAAATCTCACTTGGTTGTGGTGTATGACCTTTTAATGTACTGTTGTCAATTTGATAATATTTTGTTAAGGATTTTTGCATCTGTGTTCATCAGCGATATTGGCCTGTAATTTTCCATTTTGTGTTGTCCTTGTCTGGTTTTGGTATCAGGGTATTGTTGGCCTTGTAAAATGTGTTAGAAAGTGTCCCACTCTTTTCAAGTTTTCAGAATAGTTGGAGAAGGATAGGTGTTAAATCTTCTTTGAATGTTTGGAAGAATTCACCAGAGAAGCTGTCTGGTCTGGACTTTGGTTTTTGGAAGGTTTTGGATTACTGTTTCAATCTCTTTTCTAGGGATTGGTCTATTCAGATTGTCTATTTCTTCTTAATTCAGTTTTAGGAGGTTGTATGATTCTAAGAATTTATTCACTTCTTTTAGGTTATCCAGTTTGTCAGCGTACAGCTTTTCATACTATTCTTTTGTAATCCCTTGTATTTCTGTGTTGTCTGTTGTAATTTCTCTTCTTTCAGTTTTGATTTTATTTATTGAGTCTTCTCTCTTTTTTTCCTTAGTAAGGCTGGCTAACAGTTTGTGAAATTTGTTTATCTTCTTAAAGGACCAACTCTTTTTTTCATTGATCCTTTCTATCATTTTTTTAAGTCTCTATTTCATTTATTTCTTTTCTGATTTTTATTATTTGCTTCCTTCCTCAGACTTTTGGTTTTGTCTGTTCTTCTTTTTCTAGTCTTTTATGTATAGGATAAGCTTGCTTATTCGAGATTTTTCTTGTTTCTTGAGGTAGGCCTGTATTGCTGTAACTTTCTCTCTTGGTACTGCTTTTGCTGCGTTCCATAAGATTTGTCATGTTGTGATTTCCTTTTTCATTTGTCTGTAGGTATTTTTTGATTTCTCTTTTTATTTTTTTATTGATAGAACAGTTGTTCAGTATCATGTTGCTTAGTCTCCACATATTTGTGACTTCCCAGCTTTTTTCTTATATTTGATTTCTAGTCTCATAGTACTGCAGTTGGAAGAGATGCTTGATATTATTTGCATTTTCTTAAATTTATGGAGGCTTTCTTTGTTTCTCAACATATGGTCTATCTTTGAGAATGTTCCTTGTGCACTTGAGAAGAATACATATTCTGCCGTTTTTGGCTGGAATGTTCTATATATATCTATTAAGTCCAATCATCTGGTCTAGTGTTTCATTTAAGGCCACTGTATCCTTGTTGACTTTCTGTCTGGATGATCTATCTAGTGATGTAAGTGGGGTGTTGAGGTCCCCTACTATTATTATGTTGCTGTTAATGTCTCCCATAGGGTCTGCTAATATTGCTTTATATACTTTGGTGCTCCTGTGTTAGGTCTATATATATTCATAAGTGCTATGTTTTCTCAGTGGAATGTTCCTTTTATCATTATATACTGCCCATGTTTGTCTCTCTTTATCTTTTTTATCTCGAAGTCTGCTTTGTGTGATATAAGTATGGCAAGACCTGCTTTCTGTTGTTTGCCATTTGCTTGGAGTATTATCATCCCTCCCTTCATTCTGAGCCTATGTTTGTCTTTAGAGCTGAGATGTGTTTCCTGGAGGCAGCATATTGTTGGGTCTTGTTTTTTTTTTTATCAGTTCAGGCAATCTGTGTCTTTTGATAGGTGAATTCAACCCATTTATAGTTAGACTGATTATTGATGTATGAAGGTTTAATACTGCCATCTTATCTTTTGTTTTCTGGTTATTCTATATTTCCATTACTTCTTTTCTCTTGTATTTCTGTCTGCCATTCCAGTTTTGTGGTTTTTTGTGGTCGTTTTCTCTTTATTTATGATTTGTGACTCTGCTCTGATTTTTATTGTGTGGTTACCGTGAGGTTCATGTAAAAGATCTCATAGATGAGATAGTCCTTTTTCTGATAGCCTCTTGTCTCCATTGGCCTATGCCTATTCCATCCTTTTCCTCTTCCCTCTCTATGTTTTTGTTGTCACAAGTTATTTTTTCTTGTGTTATGAGTTTGTGACAAAACTGAGTGGTTATTGTTATTTTTGATGCTTTCTTTCCCTTTGTCTTTTATGTTGTAATTAAGTGTTTGCTAACCTATTCTGATACACAGCTGCAATTTTCTGATTCTGTCTGTCTAATTATCACATGGCTCAAGCTTTGTAAATCTTTTCCTTTTGGTTTCAGGTAGGAGGGCTCCCTTCCTCATTTCTTAAGGCACGTCTAGTGGCAATGAACTCCCTCAACTTTTCGTTATCTGGGAAAGCTTTTATTTCTCTGTCATATCCAAAGGATAATTTCACTGGGTAGAGTATTCTTGGCTCATAGTTTTTTTATATTGTGAAATTTTTGTTATACATTATTGTTTATCAGTCACCATATAAGTGCATCCCTCCCCCTCTTGTGCCCACCTCCACCCCACTAACCCCTAGTAACCATCAAACAGTTCTATCTGTCCCTGTGTTAGTTTATCTTCCACATATAAGTGAAATCATGCACTGTTTGTCTTTGTCTTTCTGCTTATTTCACTTAACATAATACCCTCCAGGTCCATCCATGTTGTTGCAAATTGGACGATTTTGTCTTTTTTTATGGCTGAGTAGTATTCCATGGTATATATATACCACATCTTCTTTATCCATTCATCAGTTGAGTGACACTTGGGTTGCTTCCATGTCTTGGCTATAGTGACTAATGCTGCAATGAACATAGAGGTGTGTAAGCCTCTTTGGATTGTTGGTTTCAGGTTCATTGGGTAGATGCCCAGTAGTGGGATAGCTGGATCATAAGATGTCTCTTTTTTTTTTTGTAATTTTTTGTTTATTGCAGTAACATTGGTTTATAATATTGTATAAATTTCAGGTGTACATCATTATACTTCTATTTCTGCATAGATTACATCATGTTCACCAACCAAATACTAATTACAACCCATCACCACACACATGTGCCGAATTATCCCTTTCGCCCTCCTCCCTCCCTCCTTCCCCTCTGGTAACCACCAATCCAATCTCTGTCTCTATGTGTTTCTTGTTGTTATTATCTACTACTTAATGAGGGAGATCATATGGTATTTGACCTTCTCCTCCGACTTATTTCACTTTGCATAATACCCTCAATGTCCATCCATGTTGTCAAAAATGGCTGGATTTCATCGTTTCTTATGGCTGAGTAGTATTCCATTGTGTATATATACCACATCTTTATCCATTCATCCCTTGATGGGCACTTAGGTTGCTTCCAAGTCCTGGCTATTGTGAATAACGCTGCAATGAACACAGGGGTGCATGTATCTTTAGGCATTGGTGTTTTCAAGTTCTTTGGATAAATACCCAGCAGTGGAGTAGCTGGATCATATAGTAGTTCTATCTTTAATTTTTTGAGGAATCTCCATACCGCCTTCCATAGTGGTTGCACCAGTTTGCCCTCCCACCAGCAGTGTATGAGAGTTCCCTTCTCTCCACAACCTCTCCAACATATGTTGTTTTCTGTCTTGTTAATTATAGCCATTCCGATGGGCATGAGGTGATATCTCATTGTAGTTTTGATTTGCATTTCCCTGATAGTTAACGATGTTGGACAACTTTTCATGTGCCTGTTGGCCATCTGTATATCTTCTTTGGAGAATTGTCTGTTCAGGACTTTTGCCCACTTTTTAATTGAATTGTTAGTTTTTTTGTTGTTGAGATGCATGAGTTCTTTATATATTTTGGAGATTAACCCCTTATCAGATGTATGGTTTGCAAATATCTTCTCCCAATTTTTAGGTTGTCTTTTCATTTTGTTGATGGTTTCCTTTGCTGTGCAGAAGATTTTTAGTTTGATGTTCCCATTTGTTTATTTTTTCTATTGTTTCTCTTGCCCAGTCAGACATGGTGCTTGAAAATATGTTGCTAAGACTGATGTCGAGGAGCGTACTGCCTATGATTTCTTCTAGAAGTTTCATAGTTTCAGGTCTTACATTCAAGTCTTTAATCCATTTGGAGTTAATTTTTGTGTATGGTGTAAGGTAAGGGTCTATTTTAATTTTTTTGCATGTGGCTGTCCAGTTCTCCCAACACCATTTGTTGAAGAGACTTTCCTTTGTCCGTTGTATGTTCTTGGCTCTTTTGTCGAAGATTAGCTCTCCATAGATGTGTGGGTTTATTTCTGGGTTTTTGGTTCTATTCCATTGATCTGTGTGTCTGTTTTTGTGCCAGTACCATGCTGTTTTGGTTACTATAGCTTTGTAGTATATTTTGAAATCAGGGTGTGTGATACCTCCAGCTTTGTTCTTTTTTCTCAGGATTCCATTAGCTATTTGGGGTCTTTTGTTGTTCGATATAAATTTTAAGATTCTTTGTTCTATTTCTGTGAAAAATGTTGCTGGAACTTTGATAGGGATTGCATTGAACCTTTAGATTGCTTTAGGAAATATGGACATCTTAACTATGTTAATTTCTCCAATCCATGAGCATGGAACATTTTTCCATTTCTTTGTATCTTCTTCAATCTCTTTCAGCAATGTTTTATAGTTTGCGGTGTCCAGATCTTTCACCTCTTTGGTTAAGTTTATTCCTAGGTATTTTATTCTTTTTGTTGCAATTGTAAATGGGATGGTATTCTTAATTTCTCTTTCTGCTACTTCGTTGTTAGTGTATAGAAATGCAACCGAATTTTGTATGTTGATTTTGTATCCTGCAACTTTATTGTATTCGTTTATTACTTCTAAAAGTTTGTTGGTGGATTCCTTAGGGTTTTCTATATATAAAATCGTGTCATCTGTAAATAGTGAGAATTTCACTTCTTCCTTTCCAGTTTGGATCCCTTTTATTTTTTTTTCTTGCCTAATTGTTCTGGCTAGGACTTCCAGTACTATGGTAAATAGGAGTGGTGAGAGTGGGCATCCTTGTTTGTTTCTGTTCTTAGAGGAATAGCTTTCAGTTTTTCACCATTGAGGATGATATTAGCTCTGGGTTTCTCATATATGGCCTTTATTATGTTGAGGTACTTTCCTTGTTTCCCCATTGTATTCAGAGTTTTATCATAAATGGATGCTGTATCTTGTCAAATGCTTTCTCTGCATCTATTGAGATGATCACGTGATTTTTATTCTTCATTTTATTAATGTGGTGTATTACGTTGATTGATTTGAGAATGTTGAACCATCCCTGCATACCTGGAATAAATCCCACTTGATTATGGTGTATAATCTTTTTAATGTATTGTCGTATGCGATTTGCTAGTATTTTGTTGAGGATTTTTGCATCGATGTTCATCAGTGATATTGGCCTGTAATTTTCTTTTTTTGCGTTGTCCTTGTCTCTTTTTGGTATCAGGGTAATATTGGCTTCGTAGAATGAATTAGGGATCTTTCCCTCTTCAATTTTTTGAAAGAGTTTGAGAAGGATAGATATTAAGTCTTCTTTGAATGTTTGGTAGAATTCACCAGGGAAGCCGTCTGGTCCTGGACTTTTATTTTTGGGGAGGTTTTTGATTACGGTTTAAATCTCATTACTGTGATTGGTCTATTCAAATTCTCTATTTCTTCTTCTTCCAGTTTTGGAAGGTTGTATGATTCTAAGAATTTATCCATTTCTTCGTGATTGTCGTATTTGTTGGCATATAGCTTTTCGTAGTATTCTCTTATAAACTTTTGTATTTCTGAGGTGTCTGTTGTAATTTCTCATCTTTCATTTATGATTTTACTTATTTGAGCCTTCTCTCTTTTTTTCTTGGTGAGTCTAGCTAAAGGTTTGTCAATTTTGTTTATGTTTTCAAAAAACCAGCTCTTGGTTTTATTAATTTTTTCTATTGTTTTTTTAGTCTCTATTTCATTTATTTCTGTTCTGATTTTTATTATTTCCCTTATTCTACTGATTTTGGGCTTTATTTGTTCTTCTTTTTCCAGTTCCTTTAGGTGCATTGTTAGATTGTTTATTTGAGATTTTTCTTGTTTGTTGAGATAGACCTGTATTGCAATAAACTTCCCTCTTAGAACCGCTTTTGCTGTATCCCATAAATTCTGGCATGTCATATTTTCGTTTGTCTCCAGGTATTGTTTTTATTTCTCCTTTGATTTCTTCGTTGACCCAATCGTTGTTCAGTAGCATTTTGTTTAATCTCCACATATTTGTGGGTTTTCTGATTTTCTTGCTATAGTTGATTTCTTGTTTCATTAGTGGTCAGAAAAGATACTTTGTATTATTCCAATCTTCTTAAATTTATGTAGACTTATTTCATGGCCTAATATGTGATCAATCCTGGAGAATGTTCCATGTGCATTTGAAAAGAACGTGTATTCTTCGGTTTTGGGATGGAATGCTCTGTATATATCTACTAGGTCCATCTGTTCTAGTGTGTCATTTAAGGCCAATGTTTCCTTATTGATCTTCTGTTTGGATGATCTATCCGTTGGTGTAAGTGCAGTGTTAAAGCACCCTACTATTATTGTGTTACTGTCTATTTCTCTTTTTATGTCTGCTAATAATTGCTTTATATATTTAGGTGGTCTTGCATTGGGTGCATAGATATTTACAAGTGTTATGTCCTCTTGTTGGATTGTTCCCTTGATGATTATGTAATGCCCTTCTTTGTCTCTTTTTACAGTTGTTTTTTAAAGTCTATTTTGTCTGATATGAGTATTGCTACCATAGCTTTCTTTTCATTGCCATTTGTGTGGAGTATATTTTTCCATCCATTCACTTGCAGTTTGTGAGGGTCTTTACGTCTGAAGTGTGTCTCTTGTATGCAGCAGGGTCTTGTTTTTTTATCCAATCAGCCACCATATGCCTTTTAATTGGAGAATTTAGTCCATTGACATTTAAAGTAGCTATTGATAAGTATGTACTTACTGCCATTTTTTAACTTTTTTTCTCAGTGTTTTAGTCGTCCTCTATAAAGATTTGATGGTCTCTTTAGTTTGACCTCTGTCTGAAAGCTCTACTCTTTATCTCATCTCCTCCCTCATTTTATGTTTTGATATCATATCTAACCTCTTTTTTGTGCATTTGTATCCATTACCCTCTTATCATGGAAATAGATAATTTTTCCTATTTGTGGTCTTCTCTTTTTCCCTTAAATCAATCCCTTTAACATATCTTGTAGTACTGGTTTCTTGGTGACAAACTCCTTTAATTTTTGCTTCTCTAGGAAACTTTTGATTTCTCCTTCCATTTTGAATCATAACCTTGCTTGGTAGAGTATTCTTGGCTGTAAGTTTTTTCCTTTTAGCAGTTTAAATATATTGTGCCACTCTCTTCTAGCCTGTAATATTACTGCTGAGAAGTCAGCTGATAGCCTTATGGGGTTTCCTTTGTATGTAACTTGACATTCTCTTGTGGCTTTTAGGATTCTCTCTTTATCTTTAATTCTGGACATTTTGATTATGATGTATCTTGGTGTGGGCCTCTTTGGGTTTAAATTGTTTGGTGCTCTCTGTGCCTCCTGTACCTGGATGTCTGTTTCCTTCCTTAGGTTATGGACGTTTTCATCTATCATTTCATCATGTATATTCTCTGCCCCTTTGTTTCACTCTTCTCCTTCTGGGACACCTATAACACAGATGTTATTGTGCTTGATGTTGTCCCAGAGGTCTATTACGCTGTCTTCACTCTTTTTAATTATTTTTTCTTTTACCTGTTAAGCTTGGGAATTTCTTCTAGTCTTTCGTTCAGCTCACAGATCCATTCTTCTGTATCCTCTACTCTGCTTTTTTGTCCCTCTAGTGAATTTTTCGTTTCCAGTATTGTGTTATTCATTTCTTATTTATTTAAGCATGCCTTGTTTCCCAACATATGGTCTATTCTTGAGAATGTTTCATGCGCGCTTGAGAAGAATGTGTAATCTGCTGTGTTTGGAGGGAGTGCTCTGCATATGTCTATTAAGTCCATCTCATCTAGTTTTTCATTTAGGTCCATTATTTCCTTATTTATTTTCTGTCTGGATGATCTGTCCATTGATGAGAGTGGGGTGGTACGATCCCATACTGTTATTGTGTTGTTGTTAATATCTCCTTTTAGGTTTGTTAATAGTTGCTTTATGTACCTTGGTGATCCTGTATTGGGTGCATATATATTAAAAAGTGATATGTCTTCTCTGTGGAGTGTCCCTTTTATCATTGTATATGCCCTCTTTGTCTCTCATCACCTGTTTTATCTTGAGGTCAACTTTGTCTGATATAAGTATGGCCACACCTGCTTTCTTTTGTTTGCCATTAGCTTGGAGTATTGTCTTCCATCCTTTCACTCTGAGCCTGTGTTTGTCTTTAGGGCTGAGATGTGTTTCCTGGAGGCAGCATATTGTTGTGTCTTTGTTTTTTTTTTTGTGAGGAAGATCAGCCTTGAGCTCACATTCATGCTAATCCTCCTCTTTTTGCTGAGGAAGAACGGCTCTGAGCTAACATCTATTGCCAAACCTCCTCCTTTTTCTTCCCCAAAGCCCCAGTAGATAGTTGTATGTCATAGTTGCACATCCTTCTAGTTGCTGTATGTGGGACGCGGCCTCAGCATGGCCAGACAAGCAGTGCGTCGGTGCGCACCTGGGATCTGAACCCGGGACACCAGCAGTGGAGCATGCGCACTTAACCGCTAAGCCACAGGGCTGGACCTGTTGGGTCTTGTTTTTTAATCCATCCCACCACTCTGTGTCTTTTGATTGGAAAGTTCAGTCCATTTACATTTAGGGTAATTGATGATATATGGAGGCTTGTTGTTGTTATTTTCTCACTCTTTTTCCAGTTCTTTTGCATTTCTTTTGTTTCTCCTCCCATGTGTTTCAGACCACCAACTTAGTTTGGTATTTCTGTATGGGAGTTCTCTTAGTTTTCTCTTTCTTTATCATTTGTGATTCTGTTCTGATTATTTGGTTAGTGGTTACCATGAGGTTTGTATAAAAAATCTCGTAGATGTGATAGTCCATTTTTTGATGGCCTCTTATTCCCTTAGACTAAGTCAATTCAATCCCTTCCCTCTTCCCCTTCTAAGTTATTATTGTCACATCTTATTCCTTCTTGTGTTGTGAGTTCGTGTTTAACATGATGAGGTTATATTTATGCTTGGTTCTTACCTTCCCTTGATCTTTGGTTTTATATTTAAGTGTTTGCTAATCTATTTTGGTAGAGGACTGCAATTTTCCTGGTTTTGTTGACCTATTTTCCTCCTTGTTCAAAACTTTAAATCCCCTTTCTCTTTTTTTCCTCAGGGATGTGGGCCTTCTTGAGCACTTCTTGTAGTGGGGGTCTTGTGCCAATGAACTCTCTTAGCTTTTGTTTATCTGGGATAGTTGTTATTTCTCCATCATATCTGAAGGATATTTTTGCTAGATAGAGTATTCTTGGCTGAAAGTTTTTGTCCTTCAGAATTTTGAATATATTGTTCCACTCTCTCCTAGCCTGTAAAGTTTCTGTCGAGAAATCAGCTGAAAGCCTGATAGGAAATCCTTTGTATGTTATTTTTTTTTTGTCTAGCTGCCCTCACTATCCTTTCTTTGTCATTGACTTTTGCCAGCTTTACTACTATATGCCTTGCAGAGGGTCTTTTCGTGTTGATATATTTGGAGATCTATTTATTTCATTCACTGGTATTTCCAGCTCCTCCCCCAGGTTTGGGATGTCCTCAGATATTATTTCTTTGAACAAGTTCTCTGTTCCTTTTTCCCTCTCTTCTCCCTTTGGAATACCTACAATCCTTATGTTGGATTTCCTAATTGAGTCGGATATTTCTCGGAGAGTTTCTTCATTTCTTTTTAGTCTTAGTTCTCTTTCCTCCTCCATCTGGAGCATTTCTGCATTGCTGTCCTCAATATTGCTAATTCTTTCCTCCGTATTGTCAGCTCTGGTGCTTAAGGCTTCCAAATTTGTCTTTATCTCCTCTATTGTGTTTTTCATCTATAAGATTTCTGATTGGTTTTTTTTTTTTACAGTTTCAATCTCTTTTGTGAAGAAACTCTTGATTTCATTGAATTGTCTGTCTGTGTTTTCTTGTATTTCATTAAGCTTTTTTATGATGGCTATTTTGAATTCTCTGTCATTAAGGTTATACATTTCTGTGCTTTCTGGGTCGACTTCTGGGTGCTTATCATTTTCCTGTTGGTCTGGAGATTTAATATATTATTGCATGGTGCCTGTCGGTGTTGGCTTACTTTTCCTCATAGTGAAAATATATGGTCGCAGTTTCCTCTTGCTGCTGCTAGGTGGGGGTCAAGCTGTGTATTCTGGCCTGCCTCAATCCACGGGCACTCTCGCCAGCCCCTGGCTGATCTGAGGCGTGGCTGAGTGGAGGCTGCTGGGGGGGAAGCGTGGGGACAGCTGGAGCTGGAGTGTGGGAACAGCTGAGACTGGAGCGCAGCTAGGCCGAAGCAGCTGGGACTCAGGTGCGGGTGGGTTGAAGCAGCTGCAGCTGACGTGCCACTGGGTCAAAGAAGCAGGGGCTGGAGTGCGCTGGGCCAAAGAAGCAGGAGCTGGAGCACCGCTGGGCTGAGCAAGGAAGAACTGGAGTGCGCTGGGCCAAAGAAGCTGGAACTGGAGTGTGCTGGGCCAAAGAAGCTGGAACTGGAGTGCACTGCACCAAAGAAGGAGGAGCTGGAGCATAGCTAGGCCAAAGAAACTGGAACTGGAGTGTGGTGGGCTGAAGTTGCTGGCGCCAAGTCAGCTGGAGCCTGAGCACGGGCCGAGCTGAAGCTGCTGGAGCCATGGGTGTGGGGCGGGGGCAGTCAAGGCAAAGGGGCTGCGGACGGGGCACAGTCCAGCTGAAGGAGCTGGGGCCATGGCTCGGGGAAGCCAGGGATGCTGGGGCTGAGGCTTCATCCCACCAGAGCAGCTGGGGCTGTGGCATCGTGGGGCCTGAGCTGCCGCTGCCTCTGGTGCAGGGGCACAGGCTCGTCTTGGTGCTGGTCAGGACTGGGCACCTGGGGGACGCTGCCTGTGGGGTGGGGCGGTCACGGTGCCCCTGCTGGTGGGGCCTGGGCGCCTGGGGGCCACTGCCTCTGGGGACGGGGCTGAGCTGAAGCACTGCTGTGCTGAAGCAGCAGTCACGCAGGCCAGGTGGCGGAGGGGTGCTTACTTTCACCTCCCCGATCTGAGAAGTTTCTCTCCTCGCTGTCGCTGTCTGCTATCCTGAGGGGATAGCTTGCTGAAACTACCCTCGCAACAGTTCTTCTCCCTCTGTAGGGGGATCCCCTCGGGCTGTGAGGGGTCTTGGGGACTGCCGGTGGTGAGCTGCCTCTACCCCTCCTCTGAGATCTGCATGGTCTCAGTCTCTGGGTCTCAGTCCTTGGGGAAAGAAAGGAGCTCCTCTTACCTCCTTCCACTTCCTCTGGGGATTCCAACACCTCTGTCCTCTGGTGTACAACGGCCTGGATGCCTCAGATGTCCCCTGTGTCGTGTGAATAGCTTCTGTTGGAATATGAATGTCCTTTTTGTTGTGTCTTAGAGGGGGAGAGTTCAATGTGGGAAGCTCACTCTGCCATGATGCTGCCGTCACTCTCTTTGCTGATAGTTTTTGTCTTTCAGTGGAATATATCTCTCCTCTCTCTCCTAGTCTGTAAGGTTTATGCTGAGAAATCCTCTGATAGCCAGATGGGGGCTCCTTTGTAGGTTATATTCTTCTCTCTTGCTTCCTTTAATATTTTTTCTTTGTCATTGACTTTTGCCAGTTTTAATCTTACATATCTTGGAGAAGGTCTTTTTTTGTGTTGATGTAATTAGGAGTTCTATTAGCTTCAAGTACTTGCATGTCCAGTTCCTTCCCCAGGTTTGGGAAGTTCTCAGCTTTTATTTCTTTGAATAAGCTCTCTGCTCCTTTTCCCCTCTCTTCTCCTTCTCAGATATTTATAATCCTCATGTTACTTTCCCTAATTGAGTTTGATATTTGTCAAAGAATTTTTCCTTTTATAAAAAATCTTATATGTCTCTCCTGGTCCACCTGGATCATTTCTAGGTTTCTATTTTCGAGCTCACTGATTCTCTCTGTCATAAGGTCTGCTCTATTTTTATGCTTTGTGCATCGTTTTTTATCTCATTAATTGCGTTCTTCATATCTAGAATTTTCCTTTGTATTTTTTTTTAGAGCTTCAATCTTTTTGGTGAAGCATTCCTTCTGTTCATTAATTTTATTCCTGAGCTCAATGAACTGTCTTTCTGAGTTTTCTTGTAATTCTTTGAGTTTCTTTATGACAGCTATTTTGAATTCTCTGTCGGTCATAGTGTATTCTTGTGTGACTTCAAGTTTGGTTTCTGGAAAGTTGTATTCTCCTTCTGTTCTTCCAGGTTACTGTAGTTCTTCACGGTATTTGATGTACTGATCCAGTGCTGGCACATTTGTGGTAGTAACCTCCATTCTTACTTGGGTAAGGCTTTAGTTACTTTTGTTCTGTGCTACTTCTGGCTGTACTTGAGAGCCTGCACTTTCCACCCTCCGCTGCCTCTGTTAAAGGTGTCATCAGTGCCCTTCTTATGCTGCTTTTTTCTCTGAAGTTGGTGGTGCCTTGCTGCTTTCAATGTTGCTGGAGTCTCAGGTGTTGCCACTGGGGTCTCTGGGCTGTGAGCACTTCTGCTGCTTCTGGGGTTGCCTGGGTCTTGTGTTCCCCTGCTTGCTCTCTGGACTTTCCACGGGCTTGGGTGTTCCTGCCCATGCACCACCTGTGTTTCAGCTCCTGGGTTATCTGGGGGTACTGGCAGCACCACTGCCAGGGGTGTTGGGTTCACAGGTGTCGCTCATGCTGTTGGGGGCCCAGGTTCTTGTATGCAGCCTCTGCTCCTTGTAGAGCTGGTGTTGGGGATGCTGCCACTGGGAACTGGGTCTCAGGTTCTGCTGTGATTCCTGGGACCTCAGTTTGCAGGTGTCACCTGCCACTGCTGGGGGAGGAATAGTGGCTAAGCTGCAAGTGTTGATGCTGTCCCTGCAGTTTCTGGTCACTGGAGCCTGCTGGTGTGATTTGTGAGACCTCAGGTTAGGGCATCCTGCTCCTGCAGGTGAAATCCATGTTTGGTTGCTATCCCCACTGCTGGAAAGACCAGCACCACTGCAAGGGGAGGAGGAGTGGCTGGGTCACTGGCACCACTCTGTGTTCTAAAGCCTCAGGACATGCATGTCCACCACCCACTGCTCAGGGGGCTAGGGTCACAGCCTCTTGTCTCTGGGGCTGCTCTGTGCTGGTAGTCTTCTCTGAAACTTGAGATGAGAGTGCGCGACCCCTGCTGGGGAAGTTTATGCCTTGGATGTAGTCCCTACTGCTGGAAAGACCGGTGCCAGTGGTGGGGGAGTGGATAGGGGGCCAGGTCTCTGATTCTGCTCTGTATCCTGAAGCCTCAGGGCATGTGCACCACCCACCAACCCTAGAAGGGGCAGGAGACACAGCTTTTGGTTGTCAGTGCTGGCGTGCATGCTGATGATCTACTCTGAGAATTTGGATCAGGGACTCCACCCCTGCTGAGGAAACTCATGCCTTGGCTGTAGTCCCTACTGCTGGAAAAACCAGCCTGTTGCCAGGGGAGGGGGAGGAGCCATGTTGCCAGCTCTGCTGTAGTCTTGAGCCTCAGGACGTGTGTGTCACCCGCCACTGCTGGGGGTGGGAAGGTGCGAGGCCGCGATTGCCCCTTTTGCCTTTATAGCCTGTGGTCACTGGCATGTACACTGGTGTGAGGAACCACGTATGGGTTTGCTGCCACCAATGGAGAGGGACGGTGTTGTTCCCCTTGTTCCAATGTATTTAGGAGGTCCAGTATACACATCATGAGATGTATAGGGGCATGGATCACTCAGGCATTCTGGTGTTCTGGGCAGGGAGTGCTTTGTGGGTCACAAGATGTCTGACTGGTTGTAACTTAGGTGGGAGAGACAAAGAGAATGACTCACTGCACCATGATGCTGATGTGACTCCTGGGCTCAACTTTTTGAAGGACAGTCCATAAAACGGGATTATTGAGTTCTAATACCTGCTGTATGTTTTGGTACAGCCCCTGGACAAAGAACGACTTCTACGTTTTTCAACGATTAACAAAAATCAAAGGAAAATTAATATTTTATGACCCATGAGGATGATTTGAAATTCACAATTTAGTGTTCTGTAATCAAAATTTCATAGGAACACTTCTATGCCCATGTGGTTATGTGTCACCTACAGTTAATTTTGTGCTACAACAGCAGTATCGAGAGGTGACAAAGAAGATCAGATGACTCACAAAGCCCAACATATTTACTATTTGTCCTTTAGAAAAAGTTGCCATTTAGAACATGACAGTGACAAGTAGAAGAGTCTGAGACAGCATGCAGAGAAAACATCTTAGAAAAAGTTATGCATATGCCAACACTGAGAAAAAATGTAGGAATCAGCCAGAAGAAGGGCAATTTGGTGAGGGAACAGCAGCCAGGAGCAGGGAGCTCTTAGAGAATGTAATCATGGGGCAGAGATGAGAACAAAGAACAAGTTATGTAACTTAGTATCTACATGTCTCTACAGGACACATATCCATCTGGGTTAAGTCTGAGGATATTTACTATTTATTTCAGTAGATTGGAGCTAAGCAATTCCGGAATAATTTCATCAATATAACTGTAACAGGAGTCGGAGTTAACCATTCTGTGAGTCTGTTGTTTTAGTCTCATGCTTTTAAAGATGTTCCTTTTCAGACAAAAGAAAAATAAGCCCCGACCAGGAACAATGGTTAACATCACAAACGTTTTTTATTTCAATAGCAGAACAAACCAACTAACCTAAATATTCATACTTTCACATTTGCTTTCTGTAATCCTTAAATTAAAAATAAGGGATATTATTGAAAAAAAAGTCAGCATTTCTGTCCCTACATCTATTATTCTCCCTCCAAGTACAAGCAGTGTTAGGAATCTACACTTTACCAGACACATTAGCAAGGTTTATTAAGCATCTCTCTATCTATTTAAATCATGACCTGTCCTAAATTCTAAAGAGTATTACAATATTTTATCCCCACGTCTACCCCGGGAGGTAGTACACAAGTGCAAGTACAGCCAGGTTCAACGGCCAAATTTACGGAGATCCAGGAGGTTGGCTGAATAGTGCCCCCTAGAGTTGTGCATGTCTAATCCCCAGAACCTGTGAATGGTACCTGACATGGCAAAGGGACGTTGCAGATGTAAGGAAGTAAAGAATCTTGAGATTGGGAGATTATCCTGGATTATCTTCTTGGGCTCAGTCATCACAGGGTCCTCAGAAGAGGAAAGCAGGAGGGTGGGAGTGATAGAGAGATGAAGGAATGAAGGGAGCAGAGGTTAGGGAGGTTAAGGAGATGCTACACTTGTGGGTTTGGAGATGGAGGAGGGCGCTCCAAGGCAAGGACTGCAGGCAGAGTCTAGAAACTTGACAAGTCAGGAACACAGACGAGAAACTAGAACAGGAACACAGGCCTGCAGATGTATTTTAGATTTTTGCTCTCCAGAACCACAAGAGAATAGATTTGTATTGCTTAAGGACTATGACTCTGGTAAATTGTTACACATTCAATAGCAAATGAATCTTCTCCATTATCCCAGTAGATTACATGGCCAGGGCCCTATCTCTTCTGGCTGCCCCCTAAGGGTCCACACAGTCTTTAGGTGCCAGTTGAGGGTCGTCAGTGCTTCATTATATTCAGGAAGAGACTTGTCTTATTCCATTTAAGGGCATCTTCCAGCTGTAGCAGGCCTCAGCCAACAGGACCCCCAGGACCAAGAGAATCAGGCCAGCCAGGCTCAGCCGGACTTGATTCTCTGCAGAAGGATGCCAAGCAGCAGGCTCTGAGAGAAAAGGATAGAAGGTTACAGAGGAGGCACCGAGGCCCAACCCACTAATGTACTCCAAAACATGAGCCCATTTGTCTAGTCTACTGGCTGTGGCATGTAGGCAGACCAGCCCACCTCCACAGGATAAGCAATTACTTACCTTTCTTTCCTCCTGTCATTGTGGGTGCGGTGGTGATGCCATCAGGGAATTCTGGGGTCAAGAAAGACAGGCGTGGGGAGACGGTGCCTCCAGCCTGCTCCACTGGAGCCCTGCCTGCTCTTTCCTTGCTATTGCCCTCTGATTAAACCATGGACTCAGCAAACAGGAATGGTCTCCTTGACACTCTATGTACACGTGAAGCTTCTTTCTACCTCATGCCTTTTGCACCTGCTATTCTCTCTGCCTCTGTGCTCCTTCTACAAATATTAGCAGTTACTCACCAGGTGAAGGTCTGGGCTTCGTGGGATGAGGATCCTCAGGAGCTTCTGCAAATGGGGATGAAATCAGAGTGGTTTTCTTTCTTGCTTCTGCTTGAATTTTTTTTGGTTTTCCATCTAAATTCAGTTACTCACCAGGTGAAGATCTGGGGTTTGTGGGATCAGGATCCACAGGAGCTTCTGCAAATGGGGATGAAATGGGAGTGGTTTTCTTTCTCTCTGCTCAGGCTCCCTTCTACCCACATTCCCCAGGACTACACTGCCCTTCCCCGGCCCCTGGGCATGTGGTAGGAGGGCTGCAGTGTGGATGAGGGGAGTGAGATCGCCAGAGCTTCCTGTCTAAGCAGATGGTGGTGACACCATCTTCCCACCACACTGTCCTCCTTTTCCCAATCACTGCTCCACTGGACAGTGTCGATCTCTCGGAGGGGACACGAGGATGGGTGGGCTGGGGCTTCCTTACCTCTGACCTGAAGCTGCAATCGGTCACTGGGGTGAGACCACACATAGGGGTAACGGCTGAAGACACCATAGCATCTGTAGGTCCCGGCCTGTGTGGAGGAGACTTGATTCAACAGGAAGACAGCCTGGTGTCCACCATCCTGGGAGTTTGAGCTTCGTTTATGAATGGGGTGACCTCCTTCTTTTTTCATAAGAATAAATGCATCAAACTTGAGCGTTGAGAAACACCGCAACTTCACATTCTCCCCTGAAGCCACCACAGTTCCAGTCATGCTTGAGAGGGAGGGTTTTTCATAAGCTCCTGAGAAAGAAGGAAGTTTGGTGACAAAGGGCATGGCCACACACATGCATTGTCCCTTTTTGTTCCCCAGGAGCCCACAGGGCTCTGGTTTCTATCCCCTCCTAATCCCACCCTGAGCAATCTGTCTCTGTGTCATCCCTGATTCATTCCTAAGGATAGTGGTTGGTCCTCTGTGCTTTGTATTGGTAAAGCCTGGTTCTTCCCTCTGTAAGGGGGTCAGTCCTGGCTCTGCTGCCTCTGTGTACACTCACCAGTCATCACCAGCTGCAGGAAGTCGCTGAACTGGGACCTTCTCTCTCCACTGTGATAGGAACAGTGGTACAGCCCTGCCCAAGGTGGTGTCATCTCTGCGATACTCAAAGTGTTGCTTTTCTTAGGTAGCAGTTGTTTCTCTTCATCTGAGGGCTCAGGGCTACTCACTTTAGATATCACGTATGCTTCAGCCTCTGCGGGCCCTTGGCACAGGATCATCACAGGATCCCCAGGTGGAACTATGGATCCTGGTAGAGCTGTGATATTAGGTCGTGGGAGAGTTTCTAGAAGAAAGGGGACAGATGTGGGCCTACAGGTGTGTCCATTTCTCACACCATCCCTCCTCTTCATCCCCTCTTACAGCCACTGGTCAGAATGCTGAGTCCCCTCTTCCCAGCTGCCAAGAGAGCTGATGTCTGGCCCAAACCAGGAGAAGGGACTTGGGATATTAAGATGAATACTCACCCTTTTGTGCCTGAGTCCTCTGGCCTAGATACAACCCTGGGAGGAAACAGCAGGTGAGACAGCTCAGCCTTCTAGAATCAGCAGCCCTGCACCCTGTAGCCTTGTATTTGTAGCTGGGCCCTTCTCTCCCAGACTCACCAAGACAGAGCAGGGTGGGAACAACCAGGGACATGGTCTTGCATCCAATCCGGCCTGCTGGCCCCAGCGATGCTGCTCTTATGAGGAACAGACTTCTCTGGATTGACACAGACCTCCAGGAAGTGTGGGAGTGGCCCAGGTTTCACCAGGAGAGCAAAGCAATACACATCCTCTCTCCTCCTACTTCCTCCTTGGTGGAGCTTGCAGAAATACCTAACATCATGAAGAGGTTAATCATCTGAACCTCACACTACAATTAGTCCAACTTGATCCCTGTTTTTTGTCCCCAATGCCACATAACCATTTTAATCTTTCAATATGATGCAAGGGGTAAAAGAGCCACAGGGTACAAAACAGGAAAGAAATCATTTCCACTCCTAGGACTGCTCTGAAATATCATGTA
Organism: Ceratotherium simum simum; assembly: GCF_057802395.1. Taxonomy (NCBI): domain Eukaryota; kingdom Metazoa; phylum Chordata; class Mammalia; order Perissodactyla; family Rhinocerotidae; genus Ceratotherium; species Ceratotherium simum. Next base: position 5,458,590 of record NC_141932.1, read on the forward strand.
AACTCATGGCCCTTGCTTCTTAATTCTCCATTCCATTTGCTATGTACGAAATGGGGAAATGATAATGAGTTCCTAAAGAGCTAAAATCACATAGTATGTAAATTGTCCAAAATAGACCTTGCTGGAGAGGCAATTACATGATTATTATTCCCCCTCCTGCCCCACTTCTGTCTCTATTCCCAACACAATGGCAGCACTCATTTTCCACGGGTGCCAATTTTGAACCTAAATGAGATTCTTACATTAGGTTAAACTTTTCACACTGGCTGGATCTTACTGAATACCTATGCCCTCTGTTCTCCTGGATAAACAGGTACCATTGATTTAAATCTTCCCCTATCATACCTTCATGATGCTATCATCACAAAAAACCAAAAATAATTTATAGCTAATATTTTATGAGTTTTCATTTTATTCCAGACAGGCAGATTACATATAGGGGGTTTGGGTTTAATCTTCACAAACCTTGTGGTACTTTTGAGTTGTTATCCTGAGTTGTTTATACATCTATGTAATCATGTTGTAAATCTAAACCTTCCAGTTAGGATTCACTCAGAACATCAGGACTACTGTGAGTGACATGAAATATAGGCTTTATTACAGGGATTAGACCTCATGTGATTGTGGTTGTAGATAATGAAGTCTGTGGAAGGCAATTGTCATTACATTTGTTGGTCATCCTGAGTCACTCAAGGCCAGCCAGTCTAGGTATTGAGAAGAAAAGCTGGTTACGATGTAAGGCAGATTGAGGGCACACTGGAGCCCTCAAGGGAATTCGGGAGTGAATCTATCTCTCCCCATCTCCAACCTCAACGGTGTATGTTGCTCTTCACGACAGATCTTCAAAAATGTTAATACAGGTGCCAGCCTAGTTGAAGGAACTGAGGGAGCTGGAGGAATAGTGGCCTAGGCTGCGAGCTCACACCAGTGGGTGAGCCAGAGGGTCCCGTATAACATGTGTGGGCTTCAACACACTAACTCTACACTTATCACACTCACTGCCTAGGGGTCAACTTGCTTGTGGCTTCACTTCCACTTTCTACATTTTGTGCTGATTTCTGCTGTGGTCATCCCTAACCTAGAGCCAGAGAGAGAAGATAATTCTAGGAAACATAATTCAAGCTTAGCTAAATTGATATGGTGCAAAGCCACCATAGCTGCTCCTCATCAACTTGGCTTCCAAACACACATCTTTTCACCATACTTCACTTCCAGATACAGCAATAGCAAAACCATTGTTTCACTTGACATGATGCAAACACTCTTTATACAACCAGGCACATGCCAATCACCTCCCAGGTAGAGATTACAAAGCCATTTTATGTATCATGGGATGATTTTCGGTCCTTTCCTAGTAGAATCGCACTCTTACTTTGATAATCTCTCCAGTAAATCACTGAGAAATAACATTAACAGCTAAGCCTGGACTTCAGAATCAATTGTGAAATTATCGTTCAGTCTCTTTATTAATAATAAGAAAGGGTGGTGGTCACAGAAAGGGAGAAAAGTGGGGGCAATGCAAGTGATACACAGAAGACACATGTACCTTCACGGCGATCTTGCACATCTCTGATTTATTCAAGCTTAGTAGCATCTGACCCATTTCATGTTGGCCCAAGGCCCACTTTAGTATTCTTACTGGAGCATGACAATGACTTCTTCCCCCACAGGAGCGGTAAATGCAGGGAGTCCTCTCCCCAGCCTCCATTCCATGAGATCCATTGTTCTGGACGTGGACATGTGAGCTGGCTTTGTCATGGAGCATCCGTTGCCCTTCTCTGTCTTCAGGGTGCTGAGGCCTGTTGAGAGCTGGTAGTGCTGTGGGTAAATGATTGCAACATAATGAGTTTCCTGGTGTTGAGGTTGCAGCCACGTGAGCTGAAGCATATTGAGGTCTGTGGTAGAAACAGCAGTGTCCACACCAGACCTGGTCTGTGGGGGGATTCAGGGCGCTGCCGCTGGGAACTGAGCCTGGGGGCTCATTCACTAGCTCTCCAAATGGTTCTGAAGCTTCACACTGTTATCTAATACTCATTTTAAATGAATCAATAGTGAAAGCTTCCATTGATATCATCCCAAACCCGTGAGATTTAATGAATGGTTGGTTCTTGGGCTGATAGGAAAGGGAAGAAGTAAGGATGATGCCCTCCAGATTTTTACTTGGTTTATTGACTGAAGGCTGGTGCCATAAGCAAGGAGGGAAAGAGCCTGCCTGTGTGTGTGTGTGTGTGTGTGTGTGTGTTTCATCAATTGAAGCATCTTCTCTCACTGTATTCATAGGCTTTATGCCATCAGGACAGGGGTGGACTCTTGAGAGCTGGCTGCTTGATATGATGGATGCAAAACTTGTGCTACTGTTTATTTAGGCACTGTCTTTACCTATTTAAAATAGCTCCATGTTTAGTCAATTTTGTAATGCAAGTCTTATACTCTCTTTGACATTGGCCACCTCTTGCCAAAAACCTTGGTACAGATCCACATTCCCCATATCCACAGCTCTTAATTTATTTGCTTTTATGGCCTTTGTAGACAATGGTAGAATCATATATAGTTCTTCAAATTCGAAATAGCGCTTACTTTCCACTAGGAGTTCCATTTGGTAGTCGTGTGTCGGTAGCATCCTTTTAAGCTTAACATTAGCATTATCATGGCCTGACAAATCAGGCCCAGACAAATCAGATCCCCTGTGTTTATATCCTGGGGTCACAGCCTGGGCATAGAGAAACATGATGTAGAGGTTGTAATTTGAGATGTCTGTTGCTGAGGAGAAGCAGTTTCCCTAGGACTGAGAAGATAATTGAAAGTTCCAACTCAGAGGCAGACAGGTCAAAAGTGGCTAGACAGGGCTTTCCTTTCTCTGACATTAGAGGAAAATATCCATCTCTCTCTCTCTTTTTCTCTTTCTCTCTCATCTGTCTATCTATCTATCTATCTATCTATCTATCTATCTATCTAATCTATAACTTTCTTTTTCTATCCTCTATCTACCTGTTTATCATTTATATCTTTCACCTATCTTTATCTCTCACTTTCTCTCTCTCTCTGTATAATATATACACATGTATATTTATCTATTATATTCTTAGCTTTCTGTCATTTATATCTCTCATCTATATCTATTTATCATTCATCTGCATCTATCAAACTTCATCATCTCTCATCTATCATCTATCCATCTATCCATCCATCCATCATTTATCTATCTGTCTGTCTATCTATCTATCTATCTATCTATCTATCTATCTATCTATGTATCTCTCTATCTCTCTGTATATCTAATCTGTCTCTCATCATCATCTATCTCCATCCTCTAGAACCGCAAAGGGCGCCCTTGAATACAGCAGTCACTATTTCCTAAGAGAACCATTTCTAGGCACACTCCTTAGCATGTCTTTGCTCTCACATTGTTTTGGCTCAGCTTCTTGGAGTACAGACTATAAGACCGGATGATTGAATTCTTAAGTCCACTGTCAGTTTTTCTATGCCCCAAGGACTAAGATTGATTTATATATTTTTAAATGATTGAAAAAAATCGAAAGAAAATCAGTATTTTGTGACCCATGAAAATGGTTTGAAATTCAAAATTTAGTGTTCCTATACAAAGTTTTATTGGAACACAGCCATGCCCACTCACGTATGTGTCATCTACAGTTGCTTTTTGCTAGAACAGCAGAACTGAGTAGTTGCGACGGAGACCAAATGTCTTGCAATTTGGTATTTGGCCTTTACAGAAAAAGTTTGCTGATTCCTGTTTAGAATACGACTGTGGCAACTGGTAGAGTCTGAGAAGGTGTTCAGAGAAAAATTCCTAGAAAGAGTTATGCCTGTGCACAATTCAATGATTTTTAGTAAATTCACCGATTTATGTAACCATCACCACAATCCAGTTTTAGAACATTCTATGGCCCCAATAAGATCTCCATTTTCACTTTACAGTTTATCCTATTGCTATCTCCAGCCTCAGGCAATCTACTTGGTATCTCTGTAGGTTTGACTTTCTTGGAAATTTCATATTTCAAATTTCTTGGATTGGTGATAGGTGGTCTTTTGCATCCGGCTTCTTTTACTTGGCATAATGTTTTCAAGGTTCATCCATGTCATAACATGTATCAGTATTTCATTCCTTTTTATTTATTTTTATTGACTGTTTGGGATATAATTGACATATTGCATTGTGTAAGTTTAAGGTGTACAACATATTGATTTGATACGTTTATACATTGCAATATGATCACCACTGTAGTTTTGGCTAACACCTCCATCGCCTCACATAATTACCATTTTTTTTTGCAGTGAGAATGTTTAACATCTACTCTCTTAGGAACTTTCAAGTACATAATACCATACTGTTGATTATAGTCATCATGCTGTACACTAGATCCCCAGAACTTAATCATCTTATAACTGGAAGTTTGTACCCTTTGACCAATATCTCTCCATTCCCCCCACCCCTCAGGCCCCGGCAACAACCATTCTACTCTCTGTTTCTATGAGTTTGAATTTTTTAGATTCCACATATAAGTGACACCATGCAGTATTTGTCTTCCTCTGTCTGGCTTGTTTCACTTGGCATGATGTCCTCCATGCTCATCCATGTCGTCACAAATGGTAGCATTTGGAAAGCTTATTTAGAAGCAGGTGATTTAGATGGTGGTTTTCTTTCTCCCTCACAGGGAGACAGTGTTGCCTTGTCCAGGAGACTCATCTGCCTACTTGTAGAGACCCACGGCCTGGCTTAGATAGTTTTAACAACACTGGGCATTCTGTTGAACTATTTTTAATTGTGGTTTCTTATCAGTTCATCCAGTGCTCTGTTTTGGCCATATAGTTCCTCTTTTACATGTCCGACCACCTTTGCAGGCTCTGTCTACCCCACCAAACTCACTTATTCCAACAGAAGTCTGTTTAAGTCCATCCCTCTCCCCTCCCACCATGAGTTACGTGAACTTGGGGATGTTACTTAACATTTCAGTTTCAATTTCTTCACTTGTAAATGAGGATGTTAAAAGCACACATAACTCATAGGGTTTAGGATGATTAAATGAAATAATGTAATGACTGGCTTATGGTACATATGAATCCACGGAGAAATATGTGATTATATTTCTTCCAGCTGATTTTCTGAATCCTAAAATGTGTATGTGAGTGCATGTGAGTAATCAACTGTGCACTTTCAATTTACGCGTTTGGTTTTTTAGTTAGTTAGCTAGCTTGATAGTTATTGTGTTTAGCTAATCGTTCACGGCACTGACTGTCATGTCATCCTGTCTTGATTTCAATCCTAGGTCAGCCAACTACAATCCTATAACTCACTGAGCATTAGTTTTTAACATAAATTGAAATGATAATAGTACCTACTTCATAAGTTTTATGAAGATTAAAGGATGTAACACACAGAAAGCTGTTAAAATAGTTCTAAGCAATAGTTTGCTCAATAATTTTATTATTACTAACATTAATTTTTCATTTTAAAATTGATCATGGATACTTCCTTTTAATTACACAGGTTGATAAACCATCATGTTAAAATACTGCATAGTTTTGGATTCCAAGACGTTGGCTAACATAACCTGTTTCAACAATGCTTATTCTTGGGCATTTGGTTGATTTACAGAAGCCTAATCTCTCCTAGGAGTGTTTGAAAATCTTTCCATTCTTTGTCAGATGGATTTCCAATAAATGCCATTTTTAAAAATTTTTGTTCGCTGTTTACTGATGAGGTTAATCATCAATACACTTACTGGATTTGTATTTCAGTCTTTCTGAATTATAAGTGTGAGTTTTGAAAAGAGGATGAGAAATATGACTTTTTACAGAGTGAAGGAGAAATAGGTTTTGGGGGTGTGCATTGTATGTGTGTGTGTATAGAAGCAGCAAAGTGATGGGCTTTTTATAAATAGTGAGTTGACACATGGCATGATGAGGTTTCAATCAAATTCCCATTTGCTTAGGCTAATTAGTAGATATAGCAAACATAACATTTCACAGTACAATTTATTTTTCAAGGAGACAGAAAGATAAGTTGACAACAGTAATCGAGGTTTTTCTCCTATATTTTGAGTAATGATATCCAGAACTTCTCTGGCCAAAGGTCTTCCAGTCGCATAATTCAGCAAATCAGGGCAAAATAGAAAACACTTCTTAACACACCCACACAAACACACACACACAAACACACTGAACTGTGGCTTTTTCCCTATTTATGCTATTATATCCACTCAAAGTCTGCAAAATTGCTGGTGGTAATCATGACTTTTTGGTTTGAAAGTGCTTAATTTACCTCTTCTTCCTCTAAGTTTAGAAATAATTCTGGGTATATATCCAAGGGAAATGAAATCAATATCTCAAAGAGATATCTGCACCCTTGTGTTCACTGCAGCATTATTCACAATAGCCAAGACATGGAAACAACATAAGTGTCCATCGACAGATGAATGGAGAAAGAAAACATGGAATATAGATATAATGGAATATTGTTCAGCCACAAACAGAAAGAAATCTTACCATTTGTGAGAACATGGATGAACCTGGAGGACATTATGCTAAGTGAAATAAGCCAGACACAGACAGACAAAATACTGCTTGGTAGCACGTATATGTGGAATCTAAAACAGTCAAACTCATAGAGGCAGGGGGCAGAATGGTGGTGGTCAGAGGCTGGGGTAGGGGGGGAATGAGAAGACATTGGCCAAAGGGTGCAAACTTTCAGTTATAAGAAGAATAAGTTCTGGGGATCTAATGTACAGCATGGTGATTATAGTTAATAATACTGTATTTTATACTTAAGCGCTGTTATGAGAGTAGATCTTAATTTTCCTCACCACAAAAAAAGAGGTAGCTATGTGAGACGGTGTGTGTTAATTAGCCTGATTGTGACAATCACTTCAAAATTACATTTATATCAAATAATCATGTTATAAACCTTAAATATATAGAATTTTTATTTGTCAACTATACCTCAATAAATCTTGGGAAAAAAAGACAGCTTGGTGAAAAAACAAGAAACAATTGAGAAATAGACAATATAACATACGTGGACTTCCAATACAATATTCACTTTATTATTGATTATTTCAACTCATACTCAAGTATGTATTTTGAGCAGGTACTGGAGATACAGAAGTGAAGAGGACAGGCAATCCCCAATCCTTCATAGATACCATATTATTCTAGAGATAAATATTTAAAAACACACATTAAAAAAGATAATTTCAGGCAGCGATTAATTGCTGTAAAGAAAAAAATACATAACGCATGGGAAATGGGTGGAGATGGATTAAATTTGCTAGTTATTTTTTTTTTTAATTTTTTGTTTATTGCAGTAACATTGGTTTATAACATTGTAAAAATTTCAGGTGTACATCATTGTACTTCTATTTCTGCATGGACTACATCATGTTCACCACCAAAATACTAATTACAACCCATCACCACACACATGTACCGAATTATCCCTTTCACCCTCCTCCCTCCCCCCTTCCCCTCTGGTAACCACCAATCCAATCTCTGTCCCTATGTGTTTGTTTATTGTTGTTATTATCTACTACTTAATGAAGGAAATCATACGGTATTTGACCTTCTCCCTCTGACTTATTTCACTTTGCATTATACCCTCAATGTCCATCCATGTTGTCACAAATGGCTGGATTTCGTCGTTTCTTATGGCTGAGTAGTATTCCATTGTGTATATATACCACAGCTTCTTTATCCATTCGTCCCTTGATGGGCACTTAGGTTGCTTCCAAGTCTTGGCTATCGTGAATAAGGCTGCAATGAACACAGGGGTGCATGTACCTTTGCAAATTGGTGTTTTCAAGTTCTTTGGATAAATACCCAACAGTGGAATAGCTGGATCATATGGTAGTTCTATCGTTGATTTTTGAGGAATCTCCATACTGTTTTCCATAGTGGCTGCACCAGTTTGCACTCCCACCAGCAGTGTATGAGAGTTCCCTTCTCTCCACAACCTCTCCAACACATGTTGTTTCCTGTCTTGTTAATTATAGCCATTCTGACGGGCGTCAGGTGATATCTCATTGTAGTTTTGATTTGCATTTCCCTGATAGTTAGTGATTTTGAACATCTTTTCATGTGTCTGTTGGCCATCTGTATATCTTCTTTGGAGGAATGTCTGGTCAGGTCTTTTGCCCAGTTTTTTATTGGGTTGGTAGGTTTTTGTTGTTGAGATGCATGAGTTCTTTATATATTTTGGAGATTAAGCCCTTATCAGATGTATGGTTTGCAAATATCTTCTCCCAATTGTTAGGTTGTCTTTTCGTTTTGTTGATGGTTTCCTTTGCTGTTCAGAAGCTTTTTAGTTTGATGTAGTCCCATTTGTTTATTTTTTCTATTGTTTCTCTTGCCCGGTCAGATGTGGTGTTTGAAAAGATGTTGCTAAGACCGATGTCGAAGAGCGTACTGCCTATGTTTTCTTCTAGAAGTTTCACAGTTTCAGGTCTTACATTCAAGTCTTTAATCCATTTGGAGTTAATTTTTGTGTATGGTGTAAGGTAAGGGTCTACTTTCATTTTTTTGCACATGGCTATCCAGTTTTCTCAACACCATTTGTTGAAGAGACTTTCTTTTCCCCATTGTATGTTCTTGGCTCCTTTGTCAAAGATTAGCTGTCCATAGATGTGTGGGTTTATTTCGGGGCTTTCGATTCTATTCCATTGATCTGTGTGTCTGTTTTTGTGCCAGTACCATGCTGTTTTGGTTACTATAGCTTTGTAGTATATTTTGAAATCAGGGAGTGTGATACCTCCAGCTTTGTTCTTTTTTCTCAGGATTCCATTAGCTATTCGGGGTCTTTTGTTGTTCCATATAAATTTTAGGATTCTTTGTTCTATTTCTGTGAAAAATGTTGTTGGAACTTTGATAGGGATTGCATTGAATCTATAGATGGCTTTAGGAAGTATGGACATCTTAACTATGTTAATTCTTCCAATCCAAGAGCACGGAATATCTTTCCATTTCTTTGTGTCGTCTTCAATTTCTTTCAGAAATGTTTTATAGTTTTCGGTGTACAGATCTTTCACCTCTTTGGTTAAGTTTATTCCTAGGTATTTTATTCTTTTTGTTGCAATTGTAAATGGGATGGTATTCTTAATTTCTCTTTCTGCTACTTCGTTGTTAGTGTACAGAAATGCAACTGATTTTTGTATGTTGATTTTGTATCCTGCAACTTTACCATATTCGTTTATTACTTCTAAAAGTTTTCTGGTGGATTCTTTGGGGTTTTCTATATATAAAATCATGTCATCTGCAAATAGTGACAGTTTCACTTCTTCCTTTCCAATTTGGATCCCTTTTATTTCTTTCTCTTGCCTGATTGCTCTGGCTAGGACTTCCAGTAGTATGTTAAATAGGAGTGGTGACAGTGGGCATCCTTGTCTGGTTCCTGTTCTTAGAGGGATAGCTTTCAGTTTTTCACCATTGAGGATGATATTAGCTGTGGGTTTCTCATATATGGTCTTTATTATGTTGAGGAACTTTCCTTCTATCCCCATTTTATTCAGAGTTTTTATCATAAATGGATGCTGAATCTTGTCAAATGCTTTCTCTGCATCTATTGAGATGATCATGTGATTTTTGTTCTTCATTTTATTAATGTGGTGTATTACGTTGATTGATTTGCGAATGTTAAACCATCCCTGCATACCTGGAATAAATCCCACTTGATCATGGTGTATAATCTTTTTAATGTATTGTTGTATGCGATTTGCTAGTATTTTGTTGAGGATTTTTGCATCGATGTTCATCAGTGATATTGGCCTGTAATTTTCTTTTTTTGTGTTGTCCTTGTCTGGTTTTGGTATCAGGGTAATGTCAGCTTCGTAGAATGAGTTAGGGATCTTCCCCCCCTCCTCAATTTTTTGGAAGAGTTTGAGAAGGATAGGTATTAAGTCTTCTTTGAATGTTTGGTAGAATTCACCAGGGAAGCCGTCTGGTCCTGGACTTTTATTTTTGGGGAGGTTTTTGATTACTGTTTCGATCTCCTTACTGGTGATTGGTCTATTCAAATTCTCTACTTCTTCGTGATCCAGTTTTGGAAGGTTGTATGATTGTAAGAATTTATCCATTTCTTCCAGATTTTCGAATTGGTTGGCATATAGTTTTTCATAGTATTCTCTTATAATCTTTTGTATTTCTGAGGTGTCTGTTGTAACCTCTCCTCTTTCATTTCTGATTTTACTTATTTGTGCCTTCTCTCTTTTTTTCTTGGTGAGTCTAGCTAAAGGTTTGTCAATTTTGTTTATCTTTTGAAAGAACCAGCTCTTGGTTTTATTAATTTTTTCTATTGTTTTTTTTGGTCTCTATTTCATTTATTTCTGCTCTGATTTTTATTATTTCCCTTCTTCTACTGATTTTGGGCTTTGTTTGTTCTTCTTTTTCCAGTTCCTTTAGGTGCATTGTTAGATTGTTTATTTGAGATTTTTCTTGTTTGTTGAGATAGGCCTGTATTGCTATAACCTTCCCTCTTAGAACCGCTTTTGCTGTATCCCATAAATTCTGGCATGTCGTATTTTCATTTTCATTTGTCTCCAGGTATTTTTTGATTTCTTCTTTGATTTCTTCGTTAACCCAATCGTTGTTCAGTAGCATTTTGTTTAATCTCCATGTATTTGTGGCTTTTCTGATTTTCTTCCTATAGTTGATTTCTAGTTTCATACCGTTGTGGTCAGAAAAGATGCTTGGTATTATTTCAATCTTCTTAAATTTATGGAGACTTGTTTTGTGGCCTAATATGTGATCAATCCTGGAGAATGTTCCATGTGCATTTGAAAAGAACGTGTATTCTTCGGTTTTTGGATGGAATGCTCTGTATATATCTACTAGGTCCATCTGTTCTAGTGTGTCGTTTAAGGCCAATGTTTCCTTATTGATCTTCTGTTTGGATGATCTATCCGTTGGTGTAAGTGGAGTGTTAAAGTCCCCTACTATTATTGTGTTACTGTCTATTTCTGTTTTTATGTCTGTTAATAATTGCTTTATATATTTAGGTGCACCTACATTGGGTGCGTAGATATTTACAAGTGTTATATCCTCTTGTTGGATTGTTCCCTTGATCATTATGTAATGCCCTTCTTTGTCTCTTTTTACAGTTTTTGTTTTAAAGTCTATTTTGTCTGATATGAGTACTGCTACCCCAGCTTTCTTTTCATTGCCATTTGCGTGGAGTATCTTTTTCCATCCCTTCACTTTCAGTTTGTGAGTGTCTTTAGGTCTGAAGTGTGTCTCTTGTATGTAGCATATATATGGGTCTTGTTTTTTTATCCAGTCAGCCACCCTATGCCTTTTAATTGGAGCATTTAGTCCATTGACGTTTAAAGTAGCTATTGATAAATTACATTTATATCAAATAATCATGTTATAAACCTTAAATATACAGAATTTTTATTTGTCAACTATACCTCAATAAATCTTGGGAAAAAAAGACAGCTTGGTGAAAAAACAAGAAACAATTGAGAAATAGACAATATAACATACGTGGACTTCCAATACAATATTCACTTTATTATTGATTATTTCAACTCATACTCAAGTATGTATTTTGAGCAGGTACTGGAGATACAGAAGTGAAGAGGACAGGCAATCCCCAATCCTTCATAGATACCATATTATTCTAGAGATAAATATTTAAAAACACACATTAAAAAAGATAATTTCAGGCAGCGATTAATTGCTGTAAAGAAAAAAATACATAACGCATGGGAAATGGGTGGAGATGGATTAAATTTGCTAGTTAAAAGAAAAAGTCATATTTGACCTGAAATTCCAGCTGTATGATGATTATAGGAGGCACACTTCAAGCATTTGGGTACGGAATTTTCTTTTTCCTATTTTTTTCCGGTAATTTTGTTGAGATCATAATGGTTTACAAATTGTATAATTTCGGGTGTACATTATTGTTTACCAGTTTCTGGATAGACTTCATCATGCTCACCCCTGGTAGTCTAATTATTGTCCATCACAGTACATATGTGTTCCTTTACTCCTTTCACCCATGCTCCAACCCCCTTCCCTCTGGTAACCACTAATCTGTTCTCTTTATCCATGTGTTTGTTATCTTCCACATATGAGTGAAATCATGCAGTACTTGTCTTTCTCCATCTGGCTTATTTTGCTTAACATCATACTTTCAAGTTCCATCCATGTTGTTACAAATGGGATGATTTTGTCTTTTTACGGCTGAGTAGTATTCTATTGTATATATATACCACATCTTGGATAAGGAATTTTAAAGTACAAGAAGGAGTGAAAGTTATGTTAGCCAAGCACTAACCAATAAACCTGTGATATGTATATCTATTTTGGAAAAAACCAGATTTTGAGAAAAAAGTCATTATTAGGAATAAAGTGGCTTGTTTTTACAGTGAAACATGAGTTAGTCATCATGTAGCTATAGCAACTCTAAACATGTATGCAAATAATAAAGGAACCTCAAAATCTATTAAGATTAATAGAAAATTAATTAATAGAAAATTAATCAAAAATTAATAGAAAAACAAGAATAAACTGATAAAATCACTATCCCTTTTGGAGGTGACAAGACAGATATCTCAATTATAGATTGATCAAGCAAGAAAAATGTCTATTGAACATCTGAACAACCCAAATGACAGGATTGATAATTATATCAATATACATGTACATAGAATCCTGCATCCAACACTAATTGTTATTGTGTTCTGTGCCCTAAACAGGTCATGCATTTGTATATTTAAAAAAAATCCTCCGTGTAATTCATAGGTCAAAGAAGAAACAAAAAGGGAATTAAAAAAACAATTAGAACTGAGTAATAATGAAATTATTATTGATATTTGTGTTTCACTGATAGAAATGTATCCAAGTAAATATTCATATTAGAATATAAAATAATAGCTTTAAATTATTGAATTCTGTCCAAATTAAGAAGGTGGAAAGAGAATAACATCAAAAAATATAGAAGGAAGTTTTCAATAATGGTAAGAGCAGAGATCCACGAAATAAAATACAAAGATGCTAAAGAGAATAACAAAGGAACAAGTTCGTTCATGGAAAAGACTAATAAAAATGATAAACTTCACAAAAGATTGACAAAAATGACAGAAGACACATGTAAATAGTAGCAGAGAAAAAGCAAATGCGAGCCATACATATAGCAGAGAATATATGATAATATTATATTATGAACCATGTCTGCCAAATAATTTGAAATCTTGGACAATATATACATTTCTACACAAATTTAACTTATCAAAATTGACTCATGTTGATCAAAGGGTACAAACTTTCAGTTATAAGATGAATAAATTCTGGGGATCTAATGCACATGATGGTGACTATAGTTAACGATACTGTATTGTACACTTGAAAATTGCTAAGAGAGCAGATCTTGTGTTCTCACCAAAAAAAACAAAAAAAAGGTAACTATATGAAGTGATGGATGTGTTAATTAGTTTGATTGTGGTAATCATTTAATAATGTATACGTACACCAAAACGTCACGTTGTATATGTTAAATATATACAATTTTATTTGTCAATCATACCTCAATACAGCTGGAAAAAAATAAAAAAAAAACTGACTTATGAAATAAAGCAAAACCTAAATATTTCTAGAGAAAGCAAAGAAATAAAATCAGTAGTTTAAAATCCCCCTTAAGAAGGAACTTCCGCTTTTAGCTATAACAGCTTATATCAGATCAAATGCCTCACAGAGAATAAAGATAAATGTTGGATTACAATCACACAGTCGTATTCTTCAATCACTTATCAGCCAAGGCTGCAAGATCCCCCTAATGTCTGGGGACTCCTGATGGTCAGGGTTGGGAGGATGTGACCTCCTTCTACCTTCAGAGAAGAATTTTATTGGAAAGAAGCTTTAATATCTCTCTGATCTAGGTTTTTCCTGCCCTGATAGTTAAGACATTTGTCCAGCTTTGCAATGTCTTTGATCTTCGCTTTCCCAATTGTACAATTGAAATATTGTCCTTTTCACAGATGTGCGGTAGAGATTTCACATTTGATTATGCAGAGAACTTGCTGTGATGCAGAGAATCCTCTTGAAATAATTTAATTCTCATTTCTTCTCTATTCCTTTATTTACTTTTTTCCTCCCTCCCCCACCTTCTTCTTCTATTTCTCCAATTTAAAGCAGAAAGTATAGAATAACAGGAAAAGCAAGGCCAGCAAACTAGGAGCAGTGGCTGAATCTGGCCCACGACTTGTTTTTGTCAATAAAGTTTTATTGGAACACAGTCAGCCCATTCACTATGTATTGTCTGTGGCTGCTTTCTTGCTGTAATGGAAGCATTGAGTAGTTGCAACGGAGACTGTATGACCTGCAAAACTGAAAATATTTACTATCTGGCCCCTGGTTAACAGTATGGCCTTTGGAATTTGCCTTTCACACTCTCCATTTCTCAGGTTTATCATCTGCAAAACAGTTATGATAATAGTAATACCTGCCTCATACTATTGTCTGGGAATTGAATGAGTTACTTTATGCAACGGGCTTAGAAAGTACATGACACAAAATCATCACTAAATTTTATGTTTTTATAATACTTACTATGACTGCTGCTATTATTATTGACATGATCATTTTTACCTCAGTGATTTATTTCTCTACCCCTTTGTTCTACTTCTAAGCGTCAAAGTTTGATAAGTCTAAAATTCTCTCTCTCGCTCTCTTTCTTTCCTGAGACCCATAATCCTGGAGGTAAGTAAATGTCTTGGAGAGGAAATTGCAAACCAAAAAGTAAAGTAAATGCAAACAAACAATCCCCCTGAAAAAACCCCAGAATTTGTTGAATTCTTTCATCGCTCTTATCTAGCCATAGGCTACCTTTCAGTTGTAGAGCCTAGAGAGTCTTCAAGTTTTCATTTCTTTCCTGGGAAAAAATTGGCTCTCAAATAGGCAAAATGAGTTAAAATTAATATACACAAGAATTAATAAAAAATTAATACAAAATAAGTGAAATGGATGTCAACATAGATTAATACGGTTAACTGTAGAACGATCGAGGTTGACCGTTATGATGTGTAAATTTTATTTAACATAGAATATTGGATGCATTTCAATATACTCAATATGATGGAAGGAGGCAGCTAATCGCAACTACATCGGTAGTTCTCAATCAGGGGTGATTTTGCCACCCCCCGGGGGATATTTGACAATGTTTGGAGACATTTTTGGTTGTCACAACTGGAGATGCTACTGATGTAGTGGGTCGAGGTCAGGGATGCTGATAAACATCCTGCAGTGCACAGGACAGCCCCCCGCCACAAAGAATCATTTATCTCAAAATGTCAGTAGTGCCGAGGTTGAAAACCCCGAACCAGATGGTTTAGGAGAGAGACTGCACATTAGACCCACCTGGGGAGGTTTGAAGGCTCCTGGTTCCCTAAAGCCCACCGCTGACCAATGCAATTGGGATCGCTGAGGATAGGGCCCAGGTAATTTCAATGTGAGTCTCATAGTAAAGGTTGAGAACCATCTGTTGGTAATCATGGTGGGGCCATTCCACCCTCCGCGAGGAAAACCTGCCCCCTCTTCTTCCCAGGGTCCCACTGGCCAATCACAGAGCTTGGGTAAGCAGCAGAATTCCTCTTATTGGAGACTGTTTGCATGGAATACCCACAGGCTGCAAGTAAGCCCTACCCTAGGGGAGGTGAGTACCAGCTTTTGTACCTATTTCTCTGTCTTATTTTTGAAGTAAACAGCAATTACTGGTTGAGTCTCTACCACAGAAGGTTGCAAACTTTAATGGTCCATGTGAGGCTTTTAGAAGGATTTTTTGAGGTCCTCAAGCTGAACTCGCTATAAGGATGAGAAAACAGATTTGGAGGGGACAGCTGCCAATGGTTCTGTATGTAATCTTTTCCAATGTTGTTTTTAAGTATTTCATTGAGGTCTGATTTCCATCTCATAAAATCCACCTGTTTTAAATGTACAGTGATTTTTGGTACAATGAGTTGGAGGCTGTAGCATGTTACTTCCTTTCGGCAGGTGCCTCAGCCTTGATTTTGCTGTGATGACAGAGCCTCTCAGGCTCATTCTGACTCAGCTCCTTGGCTTATCAGCACTGGTGTTCATCCTTACATCACCCATTCCTATTTAAAATAAAGAATTGCTTTCCTCCCCCACCAAGGGTAGAGCTATTCCCCTGGAGTCCCACTGGGACTTGGCTTCATCACCAACTCACTTTCTACTATTCATATTCTAAGGCTATCTCTTAAGTCTCTTTTACCTGTCTATGAATATACCCACATTGCTGACTTCCTTCTTTTCCTCACTCGTTCATTCTGGGTGGCAACGACCCTCTTTCACAATGGTTAGAGCAGAGAGCATGACCTAAGCAAGCGAGAGAGTGCCTCTGCTGCTGCCCTCACAAGGCACATTCGCTCAGGGAAGGATCCTCCATATTCCCGGCATCGCATGGTTCCATGCACGGCAGTTGGCAGACCAGGCGGATCGATGGGAACTAGAATCAAACGACGTATTTTCCAGTTACTTGAGCAGGGTCAGCAGGGGAAGCAGGAGGTTTACGATACTCCCCACTCGGGGGGTTCTCGAATGTGGGTGGTCATGATTACACATTTGTGCAAAACCAGAAATTCCTCTTTTTCTTCCTTCTCTGACTTCATCTGGGTTTGCACCCAGCGTCTCCCTCAGGTTATTGTGCACCATCTGCTGGATATTCACCTTCTCGCTTTTCCACACAGCTCTATGGTTTTGCTGTCCTGGGCTACCTTGTTTAGTAAGTGAGCAGCTCCTAGTTGGTGTTAATGGCAACCCTAGCTGGTCTTCAGTTGTGTGAGAACCAAATTCTCAGTCTGTAAGCAGCACTCTGGATAGAACCAGACAGGGAATGCCTGCCCATCTTAATGCCTGCTTTATACTGTGCTTTCCTGTGTGTTCCACCTTTGGGTGCAAACATTTTTCCTCCCTCATTGTCTATATCTAAAGTTTCCATCAGACTTAATTTTTCCCTTGCTTGGTTTGCTTGTCAAGGATCTTCACCCCTCCCTTCACCTTGTGGGCTCTTAAAGCTGAATCCTAGGTTCTCCCTGTCCCATCAGGTGTCTATGAATAGCTTGCACGCATCTCCAAGTCCTCACCACTCCGGTGTGTCACAGAAGCTCAAGTTGGGCTTCTAATCTCCTAATCCCAACACCTTCCTGAAATTGCTTCCTTCAGTCTTAACTGAAAAGCATGACAGACACAGCGTGTTCGCCCTTTGGTGACTCTCTATGACCTGGATGACCCGTTCTGCCTCTTAGGTTTTTTCCTCACATAACCAAATGCATGCTGATCAAAGGGAGCATTGGAAAAAAATAACAGGATAAAATCATCCATGACATTGACACTCAAGCACAGTCATTGGGTTTTGGGGGTGCATATGCTTCCAGCACTTTTCTGTTTGAGGTGGTGGTCTTGCTTCAGTTGCACGCTACATGTGTAACTTGACTTTTTTTTTGGTTATTGATCTCTTCCAACTTAGCATTTTTAGTATGAGCATTTTTACTGTAAATATTTCATAACAATCAAGAGCCCTTATTATCCATTGTGTTCTGAAACATTTTGCATAATCAGTCTTCTGTTTGGATGTGTTTTCTGTGTTCTTACTAAACAGTTGTATTTCATCTTGTGAAGCTTCCCTGGTGTTGCCCAATTAATGCCTGAGGAAGTGAAGACTTTTATTTAACTGTTTGGTTGAGGCAGTGTACCAGTGATTGAGAGCACAGGAGCTTGAGTTAAATTCCTCGATGATAATCTTGGCTTCAACTTGAGCAGCTGTGTGAACTTGGACCCCCATCTTATTTCCCCATGTCAGTGGTCCTGAAACCAGCATTCATCATAATCACCTGGAAGACTTGTTAAAACAGCTTTCTGGGCCCGTTTCCAGAGTTTCTGATTTGGAAAGCCTGGGGTTGGGACTAAGAATCTGCATTTTAAGCAAGTTCCCACCTGATGCTGCTGGTCTTGGAGCCACACTTAGGGAACCACTGCCCTAAGCCTCAGATTCATGCTGTGAGGCATAGGTAATAGAATTTACCTGATGAGGTTGTTACAAGGATTAAATGTGGTCAGTGGAAGAGCTTATCATAGTTTCCAGCATGTAGAAAATACTCAGGTGTTGATTGTCATCATAGCTCCTTAAAAAGAGATTACAGAAAAATGTAGAGGAGATTATCCAGATAAAGGGGTTATGTTTATAAAGTGAACATTTCATGCAGTCGTATTTCATCCTTTACCTTAGTTCTGTCACTTCTAAATCAAAAAGCTACACTAACCTCTTAATTTTTAAAAACATATTGACATTTGTATGTGCATTTGTCTGTATACATGTATATATAACCTCTAGCTGGTTATGCATATTAATATTAACCATAATGGTTAATATTAATAATTATGGTTAATATTGATCTAGTTAGTGATTGCACAGGTGTGTACATTCGTGTATATAGTAACACACCCGTGTAATCACTAACCAGATCAACAGACTTGTTCAGATGTCCATTCTTGTCTTTCCCAATCAGAACACCACTAATCTGATCACTGACATCATCAATTAGTTTTGCTTATTATGACTTCATACAGATTGAGTCAATTCAGTTGTAGAGTTCTTTTTGTGTGATTTCTTTTACAACTACAGTTTGGTGAAGAAAGGATGAATAAAGTGCTGTGAAAAGATGTGCGTGGTCTTTTGTAGACCTAAGCCCTGATTTACTTGGGATATAAATAGGATTAAAATGCTGTGTCATAGAGCACACATATGTGGTTGGCTCTAGTAAAAACTATCCACTAGTTTTGCAATGCAGTTTTTTAAAAATTTAACTCCTGTGGGTGATGTAAGAGAGTTGGGCTCCTTCATTGTATGCAGCAGGGCTTAATGTCTGTCATTAATTTTAACCATTCTGATGGGGTGTCTTTTCTACCATTAGGTTCTTTTTTTAAAAATTTATCTTATTGAGGTCACATTGGCTTATGATATTGTGTAGATTTCGGGTGTACATAATTATATTTTAGCTTCTGTATAGACTGTATTGTATTCACCACCAAAAGTCTAGTTTCCATCCGTCACCATACATATGTGCCCTTTTACCCCTATCACCCTCCCCCGACTCACCTTCCTCCCTGGTAACCACCAATCTGTTCTCCTTATCTATGTGTTTGTTTTATCTTCCACATATGACTGAACTCATATGGTATTTGTCTTTCTCTGTCTGACACTTTGCTTAGCATAATACCCTCAAGGTCCATCCATATTGTTGCAAATGGCACGATTTTGTCTTTTTTTTTTATGGCAGTATTCTGCTGTATATATATATATTACCACATCTTATTCTATCCATCTGTTGATGGGCACTTTGGTTGCTTTCATGCCTTGGCTATTGCAAATAATGCTGCGATGAACATAAGGGTGTATAGATCTTTTTGAATTGACTTCATCTTCTATGAGTAAATACCCAGTAGTGGAATAGCTGGAACACAGGGTATTTCTATTTTTAATTTTTGAGAAATCTCCATACTGTTTTCCATAGTGGCTGCATCAGTTTGCATTCCCACCAGCAGTGTATGAGGGTTCCCTTTACTCCACATCCTCTCCAACACTTGTTACTTCTTGTCTTGGTAATTATAGCCATCTGACAGGTGTAAGGTGATATCTCATTGTAGTTTCGATTTACATTTCCCTAATAAGTAGTGATGTCAAACATCTTTTCATGTGTCTGTTGGCCATCTGTATATCTTCTTTGGAAAAATGTCCATTCATAGCTTCTGCCCATTTTTTTGATCAGGTTGTTCATTTTTTTGTTCGAATTGTATGAGTTCTTTATATTTTGGAAATTAACCCTTTGTCAGATATGTGATTTGCAAATATTTTCTCCCGGTTGGTGGGTTGTCTTTTCATTTTGTTCCTGGTTTCCTTTGCCATGCAAAAGCTTTTTAGTCTGATATAGTCCCATTTGTTTATTATTTTTTTTTTGTTTCCCTTCCCTGAGTAGACATGATATTTGAAAAGGTGCTGCTAAGACCAATGTCGAAGAGAGTACTGCCTGTGTTTTCTTCTAGGAGTTTTATGGTTTCAGGTCTTACATTCAAGTTTTTACTCCATTTTGAGTTAATTTTTGTGTATGGTGTAAGATAGTGGTCTACTTTCATTCTTTTCCACGTGGCTGACCGGTTTTCCCAACACTGTTTATTGAAGAGACTTTCCTTTCTCCATTGTATGTTCTCGGCTCCTTTGTCAAAACTTAGCTGTCCACGGATGTGTGGGTTTATTTCTGGGCACTCAATTCTGTTCCATTGATCTGTGTTTCTGTTTTTCTGCCAGTACCATGCTGTTCTACTATAGTTTTACCACGTCGTCTTTATCTACTCATTCATTGATGGGCACTTAGGTTGCACCCCTGTGTTCACAGCAGCATTATCATTAGGTTCTTAATTTGCATTTCTCTGAGGTCTAAAGGGGTTGAGCGCCTTTTAATAGTATTATTGGCCTATTGACCATTCTCTTTTGAAGTGCCTTTTTCAATCTTTTTATTTCTTTTCACGGAGTTTTACCTTATTTTTATATATATTTGTTGGAATTCCTTAGAGAAATATCTATCTCAAAATATACATATTTTGAGTTTGTGTGCTCCCAGTTTGCAGCCTCTTTTTGCTTTTTTGCTGTTTTTTTGGGAGATGACCCTAAGATCCCAATTTAAAATCAAATTTGGTTTATCAATCTTGACCTGTACTGCTAGTATGTTATCTTTTTTTTGAGATTTTAAAATTTTTGTTGTGATAAAAGACACACAACATACAATTCACCATTTTAACCCTTTTAAAGTATACACAATCCAGTGGCATTTATTACATTCACAATGTTGTGTAACCATCATGTCTTTCTAGTTCTAAAACATTTCCATCACCTCAAGAGGAAACTCTGTGCCCATTAGCAGTCACTCCCCATTCCTTCTCCCCCAGCCCCCAGCATCCACTGATCTGCTTTCTGTCTCTATGGATTTGCCTGTTCTGGACGTTTCATATAAATGGAATCATTCAAAATGTGACCTTTTTTGACTGCCTTCTTTTACTCAGCATCGTGTTTTCGAGGTTCATTCACGTTGTATCAGGTATCAGTACCTTGTTCCTTTTCACTTGTAGAGCTTTTTAAAGACATGCTTGCATAAGCCTCAACCTGGACATACTCATCTAGGACGGGAAGGGAGTGGGGAGAGGGCTAATGGGGTAAAGGAGTAAAGGGATGGAATCTGGACTTTGGTGGTGAACACGGTGCAGTCCATACAGAAGCCTAAATATAATGGTGTACACTTGAAATTTATATAATGTTACAAACCAATGTGACCTTAATAAAATAAAAAAAAAAGAAGTGGTGAGCCAGATTTGGCCCTGCGCATAGTTTGTCTAGTCTGTTATCTTGACGACCTCAAAGCAGTGGGGGTAGTCTTGATTTTTCTCACAAGCTTTATTGCTTTACCTTTCACAATTGGGATTATAATCAATCTCAGATTAGTTTTTGTGTATGCTGTGATGTAGGGATCAGAGTTTGTCTTTTAGGTGGATATCTGATTGACACAGCACTGCTTATTGAAGAGACTGTTCTTTCCCCATGGCTGTGCACAGTAGGGTCGCAGCTAAGACACTGACTGTGTGCCTGTGAGTCTGTTATATGCTCACTATTCTCTCTCGTTGGTCCATTCTTGGCCTTAGATGAGCTTCCTATCCTTTGCTCTGGTTTATAGTAATCTTCCTCAAGGTCAGGACAAGGGTAAGGCAAGTAAGTGTCATCTTAAATTTTATTCTCTGGGCTCCTCTTTAGTTTCATCCTCGTCTGGACCCTCATCTTTATCTTGCAGTGTAAGTCTTCCAACTCCTGTTTTCTGCAAGTGGTCTTGATATTTTAGATCTTTGAATTTCCATGTAAACTTTAAACTTAGCTCATCAGATACCCAAACCTGCTGGCATATTGCAAGGGATTTCTAAATTGTTCTAAATTTGGAAAGAACGGATATTATAATACAGAATCTTCCAACCCACGAATGTTACTTCTCCATTTAGTGAGGATCTCTTTGATATTGTTCACAAACTTGTAACTCTTAGGGGAGAGACCTGACACACGATTTTAGACTTCTTCTTAGGTATTTGGTGTATATGTGTATCGCTTTTCCTGTAGCATATGGACTTGACAGATTCAATCACTTCTAACAGTGTATCTGTTCTTTTGGCTTCTCTTACATCACAGCTTGCTCAAAGTGGATGATCCAAGAAAGCAATATAGACTTAATGATAGACTCTCTATGAAGCTCAAACATTATGCTAAGCGAAGGAAGCCAGACACAAAAAGCCACAGATTTTATGATTCTGTTTATGTGAAATGTCCAAAATAGATAAATCCAGAATTTATCCAGAGAGAATACAGGTTAGTGGTTTCCAGAGGCTGGGGAAGGGGGAAATGGGGAGTGAGAGCTTAATGGGCATGGGGCTTCCATCTGGGGTGATGAGAGTCTTGGAACCAGATAGTGGTGACGGTTGCACAACACTGTGAATGTTTTCAACACCACTGAATTGTACACTTTAAAATAGTTAAAATTTTTATGTGTATTTTACCATAATAAAAATAAAACAGACTTGAATACTTGAAGTTCACTTTATCTACAATAATGTCTCATCTAGGAAGTATAAATAACCCTGTGGTCAAGTTTTCACTCACAGGTATTTTACAAAGTGCACACAAGTGCAAAGAACAGATAACCCAAAGCCAGGGGAGGCAGAAGAGGACTTGGAGGTTGGAAAAGCCAGGTGGATAAATACTGTCTCATAGTCACACAGTTGGTGTTTGGTAGATAATTTGCCTCTTGGTATTCCTCATTTCTGGTCCTTTGCAAATTATATTTTCCAGGTGACTATAATTTGAACCCCAACTTTCTCCCATTGCATAACACTACAGGTGAAGAGGAGAGAGAGAAACACAATGGAGAAATTTTCTTCTATCTGGAAGAATACATCTTGGCCAGGAGATGGTGATGATTTTCACTACATCACCCAGAGAAGCCAAAAGTTCACATTCTTGAATCACCAAATATCCACACAGCTAATGCCCCTTACAGTGGTGCTGCATGGTCCTGCGGGTGTTGGGAAAACCACACTGGCCAAAAAGTGGATGCTGGACTGGACACAGGACCACATCATGATGACATTCAATTCCACTTTCTATCTCAGCTGCAAGGAGCTCAACCACAAGGGGGCGTGCACTTTTGCAGAGCTGATATCCGAGAGCTGGCCAGATTTGCAGGATGCCATTCCAGAGATCCTAGCCCAAGCGCAGAAGATCCTGTTCATCATCGATGGTTTTGACGAGCTGAGAGTCCCCCCGGGGGCACTCATCCATGACATATGTGGCGACTGGCGGAAGCAGAAGCCGGTGCCCATCCTCCTGGGGAGTTTGCTGAAGAGAAAAATGTTACCCAAGGCCACTTTACTGATCACCACTCGACCGGGGGCCCTGAGAGAGCTCCGGCTCTTGGTTGAACAGCCACTCTTCATAGAAATCGAAGGGTTCTTAGAGCTGGACAGGAAGGCGTATTTCTTGAAACACTTTGCAGAGGAGGCTCAAGCACTGCGAGCCTTTGACTCGATGAGGAGCAACGCAGCTTTGTTCCACATGGGCGCGGCCCCCGCCGTGTGCTGGATCGTCTGCACTTGTCTGCGACTGCAGATGGAGAAGGGGGAAGACCCCGCCCCGACTTGCCAGACCACCACGTCACTGTTCCTGCGTTTCCTGTGCAGCCAGTTCACGCCAGCTCCCGGCAGCTGCCCCAGTCAGGGCCTCCAAGCTCCAGTGGAGGCCCTGTGTCTCCTGGCTGCTGAGGGCGTCTGGACACAGACGTCTGTGTTTGATGGAGAAGACCTCGAGAGACTTGGGGTAAAGGAGTCTGCCCTCCATCCTTTCCTGGACAGGAATATCCTCCAGAAGGGCAAAGACTGTGAGGGCTGCTACTCCTTCATCCACCTCAGTGTCCAGCAGTTTCTTGCTGCCTTGTTCTATGTCCTGGAGAGAGAGGAGGAGGAGGAAGATGGGGATAGCCACGGGTGGGACATTGGGGATGTGCAGAAGCTGCTCTCCAAGGAAGAAAGACTAAAGAACCCCACCCTGGCCCATGTGGGGCACTTCTTATTTGGCCTTTTGAATGAAAAGAGAGCCAGGGAGCTGGAGACAACTTTTGGCTGCCGAGTGTCCTTGGAGGTCAAGCAGGAATTGCTGGAATGCAGAATCAAGTCCAATGAGGGTAAACCCTTCTCCTCAGCGATGGACATGAAGGAGTTTTTGTACTGTCTCTACGAATCTCAGGAGGAGCAGCTTGTGAAGGATGCAATGACCGGCATCAAGGAAATTTCCATTCACTTGACCAATACATTTGAAATGATGCAGTCTTCTTTCTGCCTTAAACATTGTGAAAACTTGCAGAAAATTTCGCTGCAGGTAGAAAAGGGGCTATTCCTGGAGAATGATACAGCATCGGAATCAGACACTTGGGTTGAGAGGTAAGAACTCTGATTTTTTACTCTAAAGCTCTGCCATCTTCAGCCTCATCTCATGCTCCATTAAGAAGAAGACAGTCTCCTGTGCCCTGTGGCTTAGGGTCAGAATTTTATTCTTGCTGGAATTTGTTCCTGCTGGCTCACCATTTTAGATGGGAACACGATCTTCAGATTAGGAATGGGGGCTTGGAGCCTTACTTTATTTTAGTCTTATAGTGTTCGCATGGGGAATGGGTTCCAGATATCTCTAGACACTCTTGACATTTCATATATTTTCCCTCCCTACCATTTTTTTTTGACTATAATCAACATGTTGTATATCACATCCCCAGAACTTATTTATCTTATAACTGGGAGTTTGTACCTTTTGACCCCCTTCACCCATTTCACCCAACCTCTGCCTCTGGCAACCAGCAATCGGTTCTGTTTCTATGAATTCTTCCGTGTTTTTGTAGATTTCCACATATGAGAAAACATACGGTATTTGTCTTTCTCTGTCTTATTTATCTCACTTAGCATAATGGCCTCAAGGTCCATCCATCTCCCAAATGGCAGGATTTCCTTCCTTAAGGCTGAATAATATTCCATTGGTATACATATACTACACCTTCTTTATCCATTCATCCGTTGATGAACACTTCATTTGTTTCCATGCCTTGAATATTGTATATAATGCTGCAATGAACATGAGGATGCAGATAACTTTCCAAATTAGTGATTTCATTTTCTTCAGACAAATACTGAGAAGTGGGGTTGCTGGGTCATGTGGCAGTTCTGTTTTTAATTTTTCGAGGAACCTCTATACTGTTTTCCATAGTGGTTGCACCAAATTATATTCCCACCAACAGTGCACAAGGGTTCCCTTTTCTCTACGTCCTTGCCAGCATTTGTTATCTCTTGTCTTTTTGATAATAGCCATTCTAACAGGTGTGAAATGGTATCTCATTGTGGTTTTGATTTGCATTTCCCTGATGATTAGTGATATTGAACATCTTTTCATGTACCTGTTGGCCATTTGTATGTCTTTTTTGGAAAAATGTTTAATCAGTTCCTCTGCCCATTTTTTAATCAGATTTTTTTTCCTATTGAGTTGTATGAATTCTTTATATATTTTGGGTATTAATCCCTTATCAGATATGTGGTTTGCAAATATTTCCTCCCATTCTGTAGGTTGCCTTTTCATTTTTTTGGTGGTTTCCTCTGCAGTAAAGCCTACTGATTCCTGTTACTTTTCCATGCATACTCTGCATATGTGCTTTTGTCTATCACTTCCTCCTAGGTCACAGCGCGACCATCGCTCTCTCCATCTCTGGACAGATCTCTGCTCTGTATTCAGTTCAAACAAGAACCTGAGCTTTCTGGACGTGAGTCAAAGCTTCCTGAGTCACTCCTCAGTGAGGATTCTGTGTGAGCAGATAACCCACGTCACCTGTCCTCTCCAGAAAGTGGTGTGAGTAGAAGCTAGTCCTGTGATGGTGATCCCCAGGCATTTTTAAGGTGGGAGCAGTTTTTGAATGCCCTACCAGGTTCTGACCAGCTAGGTGCTCAGAACACAAAGAAATTAAATGATTCTTATCCTTAAGCATGTCTAGCAGGAGAGTAATGTATTACATTGAGTCATTTTCATGTAATTTTACCAAGATTTTGGATGCTGGCAAACATCCACTGTGGAGCAGACTTGGATCATAGGACAGGAAGTCGTTTTCATGAAATTTGGCCAAGAGTTTAGATGTTTCTCTATACTTGCTATGAGTGTATTTGAAACTCAGTCTACAGGAAATATAGGCACAGGCATGTTGTCAGAAGGAGACCTAGGTGGGAATACTTCAGAGAGAAAAATTTAAAATACATGAATAAGGATGTTGGTAAGGCAATGATGAGCTTGTAACTTGTGTGTAGGATGGGACTGAGAAATGAGTCTGAGTAAGGGAGGTTGTGGCAGATGCAAATCATGATGTGAACCACCTGGGCAAGTGACTTCTAGGGCATCCTTTTAAACCAACTCATGTTCAAGGGATAAACTTTATCAGCTCTGTTCAAAATTACACACAGATATGTTGCTGGAACTTTTCCACAAACTGGCATGCATTAGACATCTTCATTAAGCCACTGCAAATGTAGTGCTATTTACTTGGAACAAACAGCTACGCCAAACATCAATTGACCATACCTGCTGATGTCAGGTGACAAGCTGAGATAGCTTGCTTATCTCAGAATGCCATAGAACTGTGTGCACAAAGCAACACAATCTAACAATAGGCTGTTGCTGTCAAAGATGACAATTTCTTCTGTATGGACTTGAAAAGTTTACATTGCTCTGGTTTTTGAGGCGCTACATGAGAGAACAAAAATGAGAATGTACTTCTAACTCCACCAAGTTAAGGACAGTTTAAGCAGAGGCTCTGAACAGATGGCAGCCCTCCTTATCCTGGAATTCTCTGTGCTGAAATTTAATTTTGAAGCTTCTTTTGGATGAGCCACAGGGAACGTTCACTATCTAAAAATGAAGGCTCAATGGTTGTAAAACCAATTGTGAGTTTAGGGAGAAGAGTGTTTCACAATGTGGGGGTGGATTGCCTGGTTTGGAGGGTTTGGAGGTGCTAGATAAAGATAGGTTAAGAAGCTCTAAAAATTCGATCCAAAGTGAATATCTGAAATAAGAGTGCAGAAGAGACAGTAAGGCAGCTGTTGATTGTGTCTCAAATTAAGGTGGATTAAGCATGCTTTTAAAAGAATCCCTTAAAAAAATCCTTTCCAGGGGCCGGCCCCGTGGCGTAGCGGTTAAGTGCGCGTGCTCCACTGCTGGCGGCCCGGGGTTCAGATCCCGTGTGCGCACGAACGCACCGCTTGTCAGGCCATGCTGTGGCGGTGTCCCACATAAAGTGGAGAAAGATGGGCACGGATGTTAGCTCAGGGCCAGTCTTCCTTAGCATAAAGAGGAGGATTGGCATGGATGTTAGCTCCAAGCTGATCTTCCTCACACACACACAAAAGTCCTTTCCCCAGTTATTTCCTACCATGTACACAGGAAAACTCAGGAGCTGGTTCATTATCGCATAACATGAGGTTGATTAACTTTTATTCTGAAGAAGGTGGTGCAGTCAGGTGCTAGGAAAATCATATATATGTTTTTAATGCTGAATTGTTTCTTGAAGCCCAGAGTTTGATTAGAGAAAATTCATGTTATATTCCACTGAAGGTATATTTTAATCTAAGGTATATTTAATGTTAAGATATATTTAAATATTTTAATTTAAAATTCCACAATCATGCTAGATGACGGGAAATAAAAGGCAAACAACTCTTAATGGCCCATACCATCAAGGAGTCTGTAATTTATTTGCTAACTTATGAACCATAAGTTACTGTAGCCTAAATGAAAACTGCTTTGTGGAAATGCAAATGACTACATGGGGATATAGTAAGAAGTGATTTCTTCTTAGTAGGAAAAGAGGGAGGGGGGAGAAGTATGGGAGCTGAGTGTTGAAGGAAATAAAGGATATGATATGAAAAATAAGGATAGGGATATTCCATCTGAAGAGCAGCGTGAGCAAAGACGAGCCCTTCACCGTCCGATTCCATCTTCCCTCCCATCAGCATATACTATTTCCACTGGTAGTCACTCCTTTTTTCTCCTTCCAGCTACCACTCCACTGACTTGTCCTTGAAGTCAGCTTACCAGATCATCTCTTCCTCTCTATCTCCCCCTTACCAGACCGTCTCCCCCTCCTCATCTCCATGTCACATGAACACCTTGTGATATCTCATCTCACTGTCTGTTCTCAGCACCAACCATCTATAGCACACCCAAAGTGGAATCGCTTCTTTTCATCTTTCCTAGGATTAAAAACATCTCCCCTGCTGATGCTTATCGGGACTTGTGTCTGGCTTTCATTGGTAAGAAGACTCTGACACACCTGATCCTGGAAGGCGATGTCCACGGTGACAAGATGCTGCTGCTGCTGTTGTGTGAGACCCTGAAACACTCAAGATGTAATCTGCAGTATCTGAGGTAGATCTCATGGTCATTGCTGCTCTCAGCATCAAAAGGATGCTGTAAGCTACGCTATGCTGCTGGGTGAACTAGAAGGAAAATGGTAGCCACTCTGAATGGATGCCATGCCATGCCATATTCTCAAATAGAACCTGGATGGGGTTTTAGCCTCTATTCTTTCCCCAGCCAGCTTGCCTTAATGCATTGAATAACGAGCCTTGAATGCAGAGAAACACCCAGAATTTTGTCATTCTCTAGCTTAGGGACATGACGTTTCAGACTGCATGTTGCCTACCTGTTGTGATTCAGAGTAGCCATCAACCTTAAGTGACCACTCAGTAACACTGTGGAAGCATCAAGTGTCCTGGTTCCTTGTAGCTCACTGGTTTGAGAGATTCCTCGGTGAGCTCTCCTAATGAGTGCTTTGATTATCATTGCTGTCTTTAGGGTGCCATTTTCCCCCCTCGACTTAGTTGAGCAGCAACCTGAGGTACTGGTTAGCAGCACAGGTTTTTGGATTTGGAAATGAGCTGAAATCCTTGCTCTGACATTTATGACCCTTATGATCTTGAGCTGTTTCCTCATTCATAAAATCGGGTTTTGAGGACTGACTGAAACGTGGGATGTGAACTGCTTTGCATAGGGACCAGGCAATAATGGGAGCTCTAACCATTATTGACGATTTCTGATGGTGCTGTTTTTCATTTAATTAGAAAAAATATCTGTTGCTCTAAAGTTCTGATGAATGATGTTTATGAATGGATACATTGAGGCTCCAAAGTGACAAATGGCTGATACAGAATCTCCTATTTACGCTCACTTGATTTGAGACCCTTCACATTCCACTTTGTATTCTAATTACTTAGGTAAACTTATAATGTCCTTGTTATAGGTTAAGCTCCAAGGGAATAAAGGTACTAATTTTAAGAACTTCAGTTTTACTTATGAATACATTATAATAGGCACAGTACATGGATTGATTATATCCTTCATTTTCTTGACATAAAGGTATTATCTCTCCTCAAAGTACAGATTGGGGGAGAAAAGAATATTACAAAGGTTAAGTAACTTCCAAAGATTTTGAAGATATTAAGAGGCAGAGCCATGATGCAAACAAGCTTGTCCTAGAGTTGTGCACTTGAATCTGTGTTTACAAGAGCAGCTGGGTCTCAGAGACAAATGTAATGGACTGCTTGCTTCTGTGTTCTCTAAAACAGCTGTACCACATTCATATTCCCATCAACAGGAGTTCCCAATTGTCCCTATCCTTGCAACACTTAAACTCAACATATTTAGGATCTGGCTGCCTAAGTGTCAAATTTTCTCCTCATTTTAATTTGCATCTTTCCTAATAACCTATGAAGTTGAACTTTTTGAGTATTGGGCACTTTTTTTTCCCCTATGGAATCACATATTTAATTCTAAGTGGAATTCAAACAGACTCAGGTGGAAGAAAGTGATCAGATAAAAAGTGGGCTTTGAGAAATAGCAGACCATGTTGGTGCAACTTCACACAGATTGTATTACAGATATTTTCCTCATAGAGATGAGGCTGGATGTTGATCAAATGGCCATGGGGGTATTTGAAGAAGCAAAGGAGATCAACTCTCTCCAATAGTTCAGGCCAAGGTTGGACACATATTGGAGTAGAATGAGATGGAAATCAAGGATGCAGTTTTCAGGGAAGCATAATAAACTGATGTAGTCTCTCTGTCCTCCCAGAAGAATGACTTGCCCCCATTTATCCCTCAGGTTGGGATCTTGTTCTGATACCACTAAGCAGCGGGATGATTTATCCTCGGGCCTCAAAATCAACCAGTCCCTGAGATGCCTGGACCTCACAGCCAGTGAGCTCCTGGATGAGGGCGTCAAATTGCTGTGTACAACTCTGAGACACCCAAGGTGTTTCCTGCAGAAGTTGTCGTAAGTTCCTCATCTGCTCCCATGGGGCATCTCTGTTTTAGGTCTGGGGCCACCTAGAGAAGAGTCATGGTAATTCCAGACTTACAGGGCAACTCACGTGGAACCTCCTACTGATGTCGACACCTGGTTCCCATATTTGGTCCCAGGCAGATGACTCATGCATATTGGTTGCTCTTCTCTCATTCCTGGTCCTTCAGGCTTTGATCACTAGCACAAGACAAGAGAGGGTGGAGAATTAACAAGAAGTGATGTCAGCCCAGAAGGTTGGACTTTGGAAATGTTCTCACCATCTTACCACTTGTGTGGTGCTTTTGCAGGTTGGAAGACTGTCACCTCACTGAAGCCTGTTGTAAGGAGCTGTCTTCTACTTTGATTGTCAACCAGAGGCTGACACACCTGTGCTTGGCCAACAACAACCTTGGGGATGGCGGGGTGAAACTTCTATGTGAGGGCTTGAGTTACCCCGAATGTCAGCTACAGACTCTTGTGTAAGTTCCTCCTGGCTGTGTGTGTGTGTACGTGTATGTGCGCACACATACTTAGATTCAAGTAAGACAGGTATGAGAGCACTTAATAAGTCTACTTGAATGAAACCGGCAAGACCATTGTATGAGCTTGGGAAAGACCAGGTAGAAATGGATACTAATATTTGCATGTCTTTCAGAGCAGGTTTTACTTTCTGCCTCTTCCTATTCTGGGAATTTGGGATGGGAGACTGGTCCTCAGGTCTGAATTTTTGTGTATATTCTTAAAGTTCACATGACATACTTATTCCTGCCATTGGGAATGGATTGTGTTATATGTTAGGGTTAAACACATTTTTTTTTTTTATCCTGCAAAGGGCCAGATGGTCAATATTTCTGTGGGCCATATCATCTCTTTTGCAATTATTCAACTCTGCCGTTGTCAGTGTGAACTTGTAAAGGAACTAGTGTGGCTGTGTTCTAATAAAACTTTATTTATAAAAAACAGGTGGTGGGCTGGATTTGACCCATGGGCTATAGTTTGTTGACCCTTGTTACCTGGGAACAGGCCCAGCACAAACTACCTGTCCCTGTTAGAATCATAGTTAGGGTAACATTCAAGAAATTGTGTGCAGTTGGAGACCTATTTCTGTTCAGCAATTCTGTCTGGTTTTGATTTCTCTGGGGCTCTTGCTCTCCTATACAACTACCATCTGCTAGTTAGCCCTGTGGCTTCTAGCTGGTCCTAGAAACTCTGTCTTAACCTAGGATATACCTTAATCTAGACATGCCCCAATCGTTTAAGACTGAAAAGGAAAAACAGGTATTCAGTGTATAGCAGCAGATAGAGAAAAGGAAAAAGATCACATCTCTACCTAAATGGTATTCATTAGAAGAGTGTAAAATATCATATATGATGTTGCTATGTAGACAACCCTATCTTAAATTTGGAATTGATTTAGGCATCTAAACAACAAAAAACGTCGGCTTGTTAAGCACCTACTATGTAACAGGGACTCGACTAAATTTTATAAGAATCATCTTTTTAATCCTTACAACTACATGTGATAGTTACCTTTATTTCACTTTTACTAATTGAAAAACTGAAGCTTAGATCCTTAGCTTGTATGGTCATTTCCTGCATAGTAGGTATGAAGCCGCCTCTATAAACTGAGTTGTCAACGATCATTGCTTTATACATAAGGTCAATGTTGGACCAAGCCTCCATTTTGTAGACTGTCTACACTTAATTTTAGACTTTGTTTTAGGCCCCCTCCCCAAACTCACCAGGTTTAAGTATGATTTTAGGATTTCAAATAATACAAAACCTCTTTTGGGCCAGTTATCATCCGTCTGCTCTTTGTCGTGTCGCTTCGGGTTCTGCAGACTCTGTTGCTATTATGCCATACTTGGGGCACAAGGCTGTTAGGGTTGATTGCAGATCCACCTGCCTAACTGTACCGTGTGACCATCCTTCTCTATGGCCCAGGAGGACTTGTAGAAGTCTAAGTGTGTAGTAGAATCTGCAGCATTTAAATTAGAAACACAGCCTCTAAGATATCAGGAATGTTGAGCTTTTGGTGTACCATAATTCTGCTGGGACGATTAAATCCAAGATTTGAAATAAAACATAAAAAGACAGGGAGAGGGAACCCCAATTGATCTAACCATGCACAAAATAAGCAAGGACTCAGATTCAGTCCTGGGTCTGTCTGAACTGAGAGGCTGAAGTCTTGACCTATACAATATTCTGACCTTCTAGGAAAACCTGTATCTTTGCAGATGTGTGTCTGTTTCTCCACTATAAAATGTGGCAGACAAAGGCCAGTTTAACTCTCTACCTTGGCATGGTGGAAATAATGTAATCATCATTCCATTTGTATTTTTTTTTTATATACAAGCCTGCCCAAAAGTATATGGCTCCAGGTAGAAGAAACGTGGTATTGGAAGTAACAATGACTTCAGAGGACATAAGTCACAGAGGAATAATAGACTTCTCTTCTTCTGATTGCCCTCTTAGGTTGTGGCATTGCAACATAACCAGACATGGCTGCAAACTTATCTCAAAACTTCTCCAAGGAGACTCCAGCCTAACAAACCTGGACCTGGGTCTCAATCCCATAGCTACCGGATTATGGTTTCTCTGTGAGGCTTTGAAGAAGCCAAATTGTAACCTAAAATACCTGGGGTAAGTACTTTTTATTCATTTTTAAAGTGTTTGGAAATATTTAATCTGAGATATTTTGGAATGTAGACTGCAATGGTATCACTCCTGGTCCAGTTTTAGGAGCAAACCCCTCCAGAGATTGAGTACAGGTATCTGGGTGCTTACAAAATCCTTCAGAGGGTCTGGAGGAGTGGGATATAGCTAGGGGTGGCCTCCAGTGAAGTGGATTTCAGGAATACACTGCTTCTGCTTGGATCCAGTGATCAGGACACAGTGGGCCTGCCCCAGCTCAGATGGATACTACCTCCGGGAAATGCAATGGCTCCACCAGGATGCATCACTTCTCTCTTCCAAGTCTCAGTCAAATGCATCTCATTGATGCCACCTAATTTGCAACTAGAACCTTAATGGAAACAGAATCTGG